>NC_044987.1:112577828-112915654 GCF_008728515.1 Papio anubis
CCCGGCCAGTCTCTATTTTTTTAAAAAAAAAAACAAAACAAAAAGGCCGGGCGCGGTGGCTCACGCCTGTAATCCCAGCACTTTGGGAGGCTGAGACGGGTGGATCATGAGGTCAGGAGATCGAGACCATCCTGTTTAACACGGTGAAACCCCGTCCCTACTAAAAATACAAAACAATTAGCTGGGCGTGATGGCGGGCGCCTGTAGTCCCAGCTACTCGGGAGGCTGAGGCAGGAGAATGGCGTGAACCCGGGAGGCGGAGCTTGCAGTGAGCCAAGATCGCACCACCGCACTCCAGCCTGGGTGTCTGAGCAAGACTCTGTCTCAAAAAATAAATAAATAAAATAAAATAAAATTTAAATAAGTATATCGGAGGATGTGAGTAGATTACAAGCAAATATGACAAGATGTTATGGGCCTTGTGGATGCACAGATTTTGGTTTCCTCTGGGTCTCCTGGAGCCAATGCCCTGCAATACCAAGGGATGAGTGTGCTTGGGCTGACAGCACCTTGAACAAGTGATTCAACTGACATCAGCAATAAAGGGACAACCTCATCAATTGCCTACTAATGTAATCATCATGGCAAAAGTATTTACCCTAATTTCATCAATGTTAAATTTAATTTGTCATGAAAAATAAAACAAAAGGCACACTAAAGAGACACATTGAATACAAAATGTGAATCTACCTGGGTCTTAAATTAAAAGAGATAAAAACTTCTGTTTTAAATATCAGATGGGGGCTGGGCGTGGTGGCTCACGCCTGTAATCCCAGAACTTTGGGAGGCCGAGACAGGCAGATCATCAGGTCAGGAGATAGAGACCACTCAGGCTAACACGGTGAAACCCCGTCTCTACTAAAAATACAAAAAATTAGCCGGGCCTGGTGGCAGGCACCTGTAGTCCCAGCTACTCAGGAGGCTGAGGCAGGAGAATCGCTTGAACCCAGGAGGTGGAGCTTGCAGTGAGCCAAAATCATGCCACTGCACTCCAGCCTGGGTGACAGAGCGAGACTGCATCTCAATAATAATAATAAATAAATAAATACAATAAATATCAGATGGGGAAACTTGAACATGGGCTGATTACTGGATCATGCTGGAGAATTGTTAATTTTCTTAGCTTGAAAATGACATTATGGGTTGGGCGCGGTGGGTCACGCCTGTAATCCCAGCACTTTGGGAGGCCGAGGCCGGTGGATTACAAGGTCAGGAGATTGAGACCATCCTGGCTAACACGGTGAAACCCCATGTCTACTAAAAATACAAAAAATTAGCCAGGCGTGGTGGCGGGTGCCTGTAGTGCCAGCTACTCAGGAGGCTGAGGCAGGAGAATGACGTGAACCTGGGAGGCGGAGCTTGCAGTGAGCGGAGATCGTGGCACTGCACTCCAGCCTGAGCAACAACGCAAGACTCCATCTCAAAAAAAAAAAAAAAAAAAAAAAGAAAGAAAATGACATTATGGCTGTTCAGGAGAATGCCTTATTCTTAGCATGCTGAATGAAGTATTTCGGGATAAAACAGCAGGAAATTTGCACCTACTTTCAAATAATTCGGCAAAAGAAAGAGGGGAAAGGCTGAGCATGGTGGCTCATGTCAATAATCCCAGCACTTTGGGAGGCTGAGGTGGGCGGATCACAAGGTCAGGGGTTTGAGACCAGCCTGACCAACATGGTGAAAACCTGTCTCTACCAAAAATACAAAAATTAGCTGGATGTGATGGCAGGCACCTGTAACCCCAGCTACTCAGAAGGCTGAGGCAGGAGAACTACCTGAACCCGGGAGGCAGAGGGTGCAGTGAGCCGAGATCTCGCACCGCTGCACTCCAGTCTGGGTGACAGAGTGAGATTCCGTCTCAAAAAAAAAAAAAAAAAAAAAAAAAGAAAGAGAGGAAAAAAAGTGATAAAATGTTAACTACTGGTGGCCAGAGCAGATGGCCCATGCCTGTAATCCCAGCACTTGAGAAGCCAAGGTGGCTGTACTGCTTGAGTTCAGGAGTTCGAGACCAGCCTGGGGAAAATAGGAGACTCCGTCTCTACAAAAAAAAAAATTTAAAAATTAGCTGGACATGGTGGCATGTACCTGTTATTCCAGCTACTGGGGAGGCTGAGGTAGGGGGATCACTTGTGCCCAGGAGTTTGAGGCTGCAGTGAGCCATTATTGTGCTACTGCACTATAGCCCGAGTGTCACCTTGTCTCAAAAGAAAAAAACAAAGATGAAAACAAAGTTAGTGACTACAGGTGAAGGGAATATGAGTGTTTATTGTGCTATCCTCCCAACTTTTCTGTAGTTTGAATATTTTATGAGGTGAAAAGGAAAATGAGCAACATCAATCAGTGGTTTTCACACCTTAGGAAAAATAAGAATCACCTGTTGAATTCTCAAATATAAAAATTCTCAAGTGTCACAACCAGAAATTCTAAGTTGGGGACCAAGAATCTGCATCCCAAAGAACTTCAGACTTAATCAGTGGTTTATAGAGCAAGTGCTCAAACCCAGATCCACTGCCATGCAGGGAGGACGCATATGAATGTCTACACCTATTTTAAAGACTGCATCCTTTCATAAATTTATTTTGTATATGGTTGCCCATAAATTCTACTTCCTTATTTCCCTTTTATGCTCCAACATACTGTAAAATTGCTACTGAGCCATTCTACTGAAAATACTGGCACTGATCCAATTAATTCAAGCCTCCCCCACCCCCACCCCCACCCCAGACTCTAACACATCCTTACCTCTAACTTTCTCAGGAGCAATAAGAAATAACCACTCCTTAAAATTCCTCTACCCCAAGTTCTAAGGACACATTTCTCTCTCTGCTTTCTTCTCTCATCTTCCTCAACCTTCCTCCTCAGTCTGGCCAGATTCTTCTCTTCTCTACATACCCCGACTCCATGGGGGATCTGTCCTGACCTTTTTCTTACTTTACCCACTGTCTCTGGGTGGTCTATGCCCAGGGTTTCACCAAGAGGCCACTGTCCTAAGTCCTTACACTGCCTTCTCTTCCAAACATCAAAACATGAAATGCCTACTAAACTGTCATTTAGCTGTCCCATGCAGTCTGAGGCACTCAGCACATCCAGAACCAACCTAATTCTCACCCAGCATCAATCTGCTCACTTCTTCTTATGTTCTCTCCCTGACACCAAATTTCTTGCTGTGACACACAGGTCATTTGTGACCTGGCCTTGCCTCTCACCACTCCCCCAGCCATGCTGAGTAATTCTGCACTCCTGAATCTACCAAGTTCTTTCTAATTTCTGTGCTGTTTTTCCCTCACATGGAACAGCTTCTCCTTTCCCCTTTTTGGGCTGGCATTCCCCTCAAGTCTTAGCTTGGTATCACTTCTGGGAAGGCCCCTTGGCCCCACCTAGGAGCAGTACCTACTCTTGAGTTCTCTCGTCCCCTTCTTTTTTTTTTTTAAATAGAGACAGGGTCTCTGTGTTGCACAGGCTGTCTTGAACTCCGGGCCTCCCAAAAGTAATCCTGCCTTGGCCTCCCAAAGTGCTGGGATTACAGGGATGAGCCACTGCACCCAGCCTCATCCCCTTCTCTTCTTGCCCTATCATACTGAGGTGTCACTGTCAACTTATGTCTCTCCTACTAGTGAGCTCCAGGAGGACCAGAATGGTCTTTCACTCTCTTATCCTCAGACCCAGCAGGATAAGCTCACAGCAGCAAAAAATGTTTGCTAAACCAATGAGCAAATGCATGCTAACAGTGAAAACTACTTACAACACTGTTTCAAGGAAGACTAGAATGTAAAGTTGCCTATATGCTATTTTTAGATGTATATTGATTGAGGAAAGAACTCAAATATCTTTTATAATTCTGTTTCACTGAATCTATAATAATATTCTTTTTTTTTTTTTTTTTTTTGAGTTGGAGTCTCTGTCACCCAGGCTGAAGTGCAGTGGCGTGATCTGGGCTCACTGCAAGCTTCGCATCCCGGGTTCACGCCATTCTCCTGCCTCAGCCTCCTGAGTAGCTGGGACTACAGGTGCCCGCCACCATACCTCGCTAGTTTTTTTGTATTGTTTTAGTAGAGATGCGGTTTCACTGTATTAGCCAGGATGGTCTCCATCTCCTGCCCTCGTGATCCACCTGTCTCAGCCTCCCAAAGAGCTGGGATTATAGAAGTGAGCCACTGTGCCCCGTCTTAATATTCTAATATTCAAAATACAACATAGCTCAAGGAGCTATGGTGTTTATGGCCTAACTCTGCAAGGGGTTTCCTAGGTCTCAGCTGAAATAGATAAAAATCAGTCAGGCCAGGCGTGGTGGCTCACGCCTGTAATCCCAGCACTTTGGGAGACCGAGGTGGGCGGATAATGAGGTCTAGGAGTTTGAGACCAGCCTGACCAATATGCTGAGATGAGTCAATATGGCTCCTTCTCTACTAAAAATACAAAAATTCGCCGGCTGTGGTGGCTTGCACCTGTAGTCCCAGCTACTTGGGAGGCTGAGGCAGAAGAATCACTTGAACCTAGGAGGTGGAGGTTGCCACTGCACTCCAGCCTGGGTGACAGAGCAGACTCCATCTCAAAAAAAAGGCCGGTGGCGGTGGCTCAAGCCTGTAATCCCAGCAGCACTTTGGGAGGCCGAGATGGGGCCCGGATCCGCGAGGTTGGGGAGGTCGAGACCATCCACAGCTAACAGGGTGAAACCCGTCTCCACTAAAAAATACAAAAACTAGCCAGAGGTGGCGAGGCGCCTGTAGTCCCAGCCCCTGGGAGGCTGAGGCAGGAGAATGCGTGAACGAGGCCCGAGGCTTGCAGTGAGCTGAGATCCGGCCACTGCACTCCAGCCTGGGTGACAGAGCGAGACTCCGTCTCAAAAAAAAAAAAAAAAAAGAAGGGCTGGGCGCAGTGGCTCATGCCTATAATCCCAGGACTTTGGGAGGCAGAGGTGGGGCGGATCCGCGAGGTCAGGAGATCCCGAGACCCGCGGTGAAACTGTCTCTGCAAAATACAAAAAATTAGCTGGGCGCGTTGGTGGGCGTCTGTAGTCCCAGCTACTCAGGAGGCTGAGGCAGGAGAATGGCACGAACCTGAGAGGTGGAGCTTGCAGTGGGTGGAGATCGCGCCACTGTACTCCAGCCTGGATGACAGATCGAGACTCTGTCTCAAAAAAAAAAAAAAAGAAAGGAAAAGAAAAAATCAGTCAATTATTAGCCAGGCATGGTATGGTGGCACATGCCTGTAATCCCAGCTACTCAGGAGGCTGAGGCAGGAGAATCACTCGAACCTGGGAGGCAGAGGTTGCAGTGAGCCAAGATCGTGCGACTGCACTCTGGCCTGGGTGACAGAGTGAGACTGTCTCAAACAAACAACAACAACAAATATCAGTCAATTCTCCTGACTCTAGGATCAAGACAGCTGTACTCACAGTACCTTATAAATGGCTGGTGCTCAACATACAGTAGTTGAATAAACAAACTTTTTTTAAATCAGTGGTTCCCAAACCTGGATGCTCGTCAGAACTTCTACAGATTTTGTAAAAATGAAGCTCCCTGAAAGCCCACTCCATTCACATCTCTCGAATCAGAATCTCCAAGTGTTTTCTTTTACCTTGGCCAATCAAATGTGTGAGGCTGCTTAGTGGATTGACGTTCAGAAAGTGGCTTTATACAAATGTAGGTGCTCACTCAGTTTCACATGATCAACAACATAGACTAAAAGCACTCTGCTAGATACCGTGGGGAAGAAAGATCAGGGTTGGACCTTGACTAAAGGTGTAAGAGCAAGTAAGCAGGAGTGGATTCCGAAAACCTCCTACACCTCCTCTCCCCTATCCTCTCCTCTACTGGCCTTTCTTCTTAAGGAGCTGGGAAGACTGAAGTGGTCTGAAGATACATGCCGCTCCACCCCCTGCATTGCTACAATAGCCTGTCTTCCCACCTATCACCAGCTCCTCTTAGAGCCAAGCTTCGATTTCTGTGCTGGAGCCACTTCTTCTCACCTTCTTAAGGACATCATTTCAAGAATTCTCCCATCTTTCTCCTACCTCATCATTTTAAAATTTATCTGTTGCATCATTCCCATTGGCATGCAAACATACTTTTATTTCTCTCAGCCTTTTAAACCCTCTAGACTCCCACCAGACATATTTGGAACAACTTGAGCACTGGCAATAATCATTGCCCTAATAAGAAGACAATACATTAAAACCTATCATTAAAGCCTATAGTGATGCTCAGAAAAGAGGAAGAATTTAATTTACTTGAGATGGAGTTTCGCTCTTGTTGCTCAGGATGAAGTGCAATGGCACGATCTTGGCTCACTGCAACCTCCACCTCCTGGGTTCAAGCGACTTTCGTGCCTCAGCCTCCTGAGTAGCTAGGATTACAGGCATGTGTCACCACGCCCTAATTTTGTATTTTTAGTAGAGATGGGTTTCACCATGTTGATCAGCATGGTCTCCTGACCTCACGTGATCCACCCACCTCTGCCTCCCAAAGTGCTGGGATTACAGGTGTGAGCCACCGCACCCAGACTCTTTTTTTTGTTTTTTTTTTGAGACAGAGTTTCACTCCGTTGCCCAGACTGGAGTGCAACGGCGTGATCTCGGCTCACCCCAACTTCCGCCTCCCGGGTTCAAGCGATTCTCCTGCCTCAGCCTGCCAAATAGCTGGGATTACAGGCATGTGTCACCACGTCCGGCTAATTTTTTTTTTTTTTTTGAGACGGAGTTTCGCTCTTGTTGCCCAGGCTGGAGTGCAATGGCATGATCTTGGCTCACTGCAACCACTGCCTCCCGGGTTCAAGTGATTCTCCTGCCTCAGCCTCCTGAGTAGCTGAGATTATAGGCATGCACCACCATGCTCAGCAAATTTTGTATTTTTAGTAGAAACGGGGTTTCTCCATGTTGGTCAGGCTGGTCTCCAGCTCCTGACCTCAGGTAATCTGCCCGCCTCGGCCTCCCAAAGCGCTGGGATTACAGGTGTAAGCCACCACGTCTGGCTTTCTGATTTAATTTTTTAAAACCTAATAAACAGTTTGGGGATACCTGGGAAAATGTAAACACTCACTGGATATCACACAGTATTAGGAAATAGTTAATTTTAACAGATATGATAACTGGGTGTCTTTTTTTTTGAGACAGAGTCTTGCTCTGTTGCCAGGCTGGAGTGCAGTGGTATAATCTCGGCTCACTGAAACCTACACGTCCCAGGTTCAAGCGAGTCTCCTGCCTCAGCCTCCCGAGTAGCTGGGACTATAGACACGCACCATCACGCCCAGCTAATTTTTCTGTTTTCAGTAGAGACGGGGTTTCACCATGTTGGCCAGGATGGTCTCAATCTCTTTTTTTTTTTTTTTTTGAGACGGAGTCTTGCTCTGCCCAGGCTGGAGTGCAGTGGCCGGATCTCAGCTCACTGCAAGCTCCGCCTCCCGGGTTCAGGCCATTCTCCTGCCTCAGCCTCCCGAGTAGCTGGGACTACAGGCGCCAGCCACCTCGCCCGGCTACATTTATTTTTTATTTTTTTTTAGTAGAGACGGGGTTTCACTGTGTTAGCCAGGATGGTCTTGATCTCCCGACCTCGTGATCCGCCCGTCTCGGCCTCCCAAAGTGCTGGGATTACAGGCTTGAGCCACCGCGCCCGGCTATTTTTTATTTTTTGAGACAGAGTATTGCTCTGTGGTGAGTGACACTCACTGGATAATACATAATATTAGGAAATCGTTAATTTTCACAGATAGGATAACTGGGTGTGGTTTTTTTATTTTTTTGAGACAGAGTCTCGCTCTGTCGCCCAGGCTGGAGTGCGGTGGCACAATCTCAGCTCACTGCAACCTCTGCCTCCCAGGTTCAAGCACTTCTCCTGCCTCAGCCTCCCAAGTAGCTGGGACCACAGACGTGCACCACTATGCCCATCTAATTTTTATATTTTTAGTAGACAAGGGGTTTCTCCATGTTGGCCAGGCTGGTCTCAAACTCCTGACCTCAGGTGATCTGCCCACTTCGGTCTCCCAAAGTGCTAGGATTACAGATGTGAGCCACCGTGCCCAGTCTGGTTTTAATTTTTTTATTTAATTTTTAAATTTTATTCTAGTTTTAGGGGTACACGTGCAGGTTGGTTCTATAAATAAATTACGTGTCTTGGGGCTTGGTATACATATTATCTCATCACCCAGGTAATAAAAAATACAGAATGCTTAAAAAATTTGTGCCATCCATGTGCAGAGGCCACGCTAACCTGTGTATCATTCAAATTTTAATATACGTCCTGCTGAAGTGAGTACTGGATGTGGTTTTTAAAGAGAATTTGTGTATTCTTAGGAGACGCATGTTAAAATATTTAAGGATTAAGTGTCATGATATCGGCAACCTTGTGAAATCGTTCAGAAAAATAAAAGATAAAGCCAATCTGGCCAATTGTGAACTGCTGAATGTAGGGTGTAGGTTGTAGGTATATTAGTGTTTACTATTGTTCTTTCAATTTACTGGTAAATTTAAAATTTTTCTTTTAAAACATTTTTTAGAGACAGGGTCTCACTTTATTGCCAAGGCTGTAGTACAATGGCACCATCATAGCTTATTGTAACCTCCTACTCCTCGGCTCAAGTGATCTCCGCTCAGCCTCCTAAATAGCTAGGACTACAGGCATGTCACCATGCCAGGCTAATTTTCCATTTTCTTGGAGAGATAGGGTCTTGCTATGTTGCCTAGGCTGGTCCCGAACTTATGGCCTCAAGCGATCTTCCCGCCTTGAACTCCCAGAGCGCTAGGATTACAGGTGTAAGCTACTTTGCCTAACCCCCAAATTTTCATATTAAAAAAAAAAAAAAGGAAATCTTCTGATTAACTTCCTCCTATCAGCTATTACTCCATTTTCTTTCTCCATTTTGAAGCAAAACTCTTAGAGCTGTCCATTCTTCATCCTGGCTAACATGGTGAAACATCCCCTTTACTGGAAAAAAAAAAGAATTAGCTGGGTGTGGTGGTGCGTGCCTGTACTTGGGAGGCTGAGGAAAGAGAACTGCTTGAACCCAGGAGGTGAAGGTTGCAGTGAGCCAAGATCGCGCCATTGCACTGGATCCAGCCTGGCGACAGAGCAAGACTCTGTCTCAAAAAAAAAAGAGCTGTCTATTCATCTATTTCTACTCTTTCTAATTGCTCTCTCATTTTTTTTTTTTTTTTTTTTGAACAAGTCTTACTCTAATCACTTTCAGGGATGAGTGCAATGGCTGATCTTGGCTCCTGCAACCTCAGTCTCTGGTGGTGGCACATGCCACCACGCCCAACTAATTTTTCGTATTTTAGTGGAGATGGAGTTTCATCATGTTACCCAGGCTGGTCTCGAACTCCTGGCCTCAAGTGATCTGCCTGCCTCAGCCCCACAAAGTTCTAGGATTACAGGCAAGAGCCACCATGGCTGGCCTCATTCTCTCTTAAACGCCATTGCATTCAAGCTTTTGCTCCCATCCCTCTATTGAATCTGACTCAAAGTCACCAACAATATCTACATTGCTGAATCCAATGACTATTTCTCACTCCTCAAGGTTCTGCTTCCAGTAATGCCTGGGTAGCTCCTATTAGACTGACCATTCCATAAATTACATAAACCACAGAGGAAATATAAAAAACAACAATCTTACTTCAGCCAAGTTAACTGCCTGTGAAAACAAAAAAGTCAACATTCTTTATAGAAACATAATCCAGAATCTTTATATCAATTATAACATGCATGATAAAATCCTCAATTAGTAGATAAACAATGAAACAGGAAACTGTGACCCATACAGAAAAGAAAAGGCAATGAAAGGAACCATCCCTAGGATAATCCAGATGATGAGAATTAAATTTTAAGGCAGCTATTATAACTGAGGGAAAATATGATTGTACTGACTAAGAAAGTAGTAAGTCACAGCAGAGAAACATAATCTCTAAAAAAGAACCAAGTGTAAATTTGAAACTGAAAATTATCTAAAAAAATTCACCAAATGGGCTTAACAGCAGATTGACCTGAAAATATATATATATAATAAATATAAATAAATTTATTATATGAGACATGTATCTGGAAACATACATATGTATATATTTCCAGATGGAAAGGACAGAAAGAGGCAGAAAAATGTTTAAATAATAGCCAAATACTTCCTAAATTTAAAGACAAATTTACACATAAAAGAAACTCAGAGGCTGGGCATGGTGGCTCATGCCTATAATCCCAGCACTTTGGGTGCCCAAGGCGGGCAGATCACCTGAGGTCTGTAGTTCGAGACCAGGCTGCCCAACATGGCGAAACCCCAACTCTACTAAAAATATAAAAAATTAGCCAGGCGTGGTGGCTGGCGCCTGTAATCCCAGCTACTCAGGAGGCTGAGGCAGGAGAATCGCTTGAATTCAGGAGGTGGAGGTTGCAGTGAGCCAAGATCGCACCACTGTACTCTGGCCTGGGTGACAACAGCAAAACTCCATCTCAAAAAAAAAAAAAAAAAACGGCCGGGCGCGGTGGCTCAAGCCTGTAATCCCAGCACTTTGGGAGGCTGAGGCGGGCGGATCACGAGGTCAGGAGATCGAGACTATCCTGGCTAACACGGTGAAACCCCGTCTCTACTAAAAATACAAAAAATTAGCCGGGCGTGGTAGCGGGCGCCTGTAGTCCCAGCTACTTGGGAGGCTGAGGCGGGAGAATGGCGTGAACCCAGGGGGCGGAGCTTGCAGTGAGCCGAGATCGCGCCACTGCACTCCAGCCTGGGAGACACAGCGAGACTCCGTCTCAAAAAAAACAAAAAACAAAAAAAAAAGACATGATCAGGCCGGGTGCTGTGGCTCATGCCTGTGATACCAGCACTTTGGGAGGCAGAGGCAGGAGGATCACTTGAGGTCAGGAGTTCAAGACCAGCCTGGCCAGTATAGTGAAACCCTGTCTCTACTAAAAATACAAAAAAAAATTACCTGGGTGTGGTGGTGGGTGCCTGTAATCTCAGCTATTCAGTAAGCTGAGGAACAAGAATCGCTTGAACCCAGGAGGTGGAGGTTGCAATGAACCAAGATCGCACCACTGCACTCCAGCCTGGGCAACAAGACTAAAAACTCCGTCTCGGAAAAAAAAAAAAAGAATAAATCTGTATGAGCCAGGTACATTGGGAGGTCAAGGTGGGAAGATTTCTTGAGCTCATGAGTTTGAGACCTCCCTGGGCAACATGTGAAACCCTCGTCTCTACCAAAAAAAAAAAAAAAAAAATTCAGCCTGGTGTGGTGGTATATGCCTGTAGCCCCAGCTACTAAGGAGGCTGAGGTGGGAGGTCAAGGCTGCAGTGAGCCATGATCATGCCACTGCACTCCAGCCTGGGCAACAACAGAGTGAGACCCTGTCTCAGGAAAAAATAAATAAAAAGTTAAAAAAAAAAAAACCTGAATATTCAGAATTCTATATCCAGAGAAAACATCCTTCAATAATGAAGGTGAGGCTGGGCGCAGTGGCTCACGCCCGTAATCCCAGCACTTTGGGAGGCTGAGGCAAGCAGATCACGAGGTCAGGAGATTGAGACCATCCTTGCTAACACAGTGAAACCCCGTCTCTACTAAAAATATAAAAAATTAGCCGGCGTGGTGGCAGGTGCCTGTAGTCCCAGCTACTCGGGAGGCTGAGGCAGAATGGCGTGAACCCGGGAGGCGGAGCTTGCAGTGAGCCGAGATCGCGCCACTGCACTCCAGCCTGGGCAACAGAGTGAGACTCTGTCTCAAAAAAAAAAATGAAGGTGAAAAAAGTTTAGTTTTGATTTAGTGAAAAAGATTTGTTTTCTTTTCAGATGAAAGAAAACTGAAAGAAATTGTTGTCAGCAGATCTCCACTACAAAAAAAAATACCAAAGGAAGTGCTTCTTCAGGATAAAGGGAAGAGATACCAGTGGGAAACTTAGATCTATTCAAGGAGGAATGAAGAACAGTGAAGATGGTAAATATGTGAGTACTATTACCATGTCTTCCTCTTATTTAAAATACATTTAACTTTTTAATACCTTTTCTTTTTTTTTTTTTTTAGAGACAGGGTGTTGCGGTTACCCAGGCTGGAGTGCAGTGGCGCAATCTTGGCTCACTGCAACCTCCGCCCCCGGGGCTCAGATCCTCCTGCCTCAGACTTCGCAGTAGCTGGGACCAAGAAGTGCACCACCACACCCAGCTTGTGTTTTTGTTTTTTGAGAGTTTTGCTCTTGTTGCCCAGGCTAGAATGCAATGGCACGATCTCGGCTGACTGCAACCTCCACCTCTAGGGTTAAAGTGATTCTACCACCTCAGGCTCCTGAGTAGCTGGGATTACAGGCATGTGTCACCATGCCCAGCTATTTTTTTTTTTGTTTTTTGTATTTTTAGTTGAGGTGGGGTTTCACCATTTTGGTCAAGCAGGTATCAAACTGCTGAACCTCAAATGATCCACCTGCCTCAGCCTCCCAAAATGTTAGGAATACAGGCATGAGCCACCACTCCCAGGCCAGTAAGTGGAGATGTTGAACAGGAATATGGATATATGGAGTTTAGGAGAGTGGTCTGGGATGGAGATTAAAATATGGGCAGAATTGGCCAACACCTGTAAATCCCAGCACTTTGGGAGGCCGAGGCAGGCGGATCACAAGGTCAGGAGATCGAGACCATCCTGGCTAACATGGTGAAACCCCGTCTCTACTAAAAATACAAAAAAAAGTTAGCCAGGCATGGTGGCGGGCACCTGTAGTCCCGGCTACCTGGGAGGCTAAGGCAGGAGAATGGCATGAACCCGGGAGGCGGAGCTTGCAGTGAGCCGAGATTGCGCCACTGCGCTCCAGCCTGGATGACACAGTGAGACTCTGTCTCAAAAAAAAAAAGGGGCAGAATCTGGCCAGGCATGGTGGCTCATATGCGTAATCCCAGCACTTTTGGAGGCCAAGGCGGGGAGCTCACTTGAGGCCACACGTAATTTTTAATAAGGCTGGATTTAGGGCTGCCATTTTACCTTTTTTTTTGAGACTGAGTCTTGCTCTGTTGCCCAGGCTGGAGGGCAGTGGCGTGATCTCAGTTCACTGCTTTACCTCCTGGGTTCATGCCATTCTCCTGCGTCAGCCTCCCAAGTAGCTGGGACTACAGGCGCCCGCCACCATGCCTGGTTAATTTTTTGTCTATTTTTAGTAGAGACGAGGTTTCACCGTGTTAGCCAGGATGGTCTCCATCTCCTGACCTTGTGATCCGCCCACCTCGGCCTCCCAAAGTGATGAGATTACAGGTGTGAGCCACTGCGCCCGGCACTATTTTCTATTTTTCTCTTTTATTTTTTGTTTCTCTGTTTATCCTCTCTTGTCCTTCTTTTGAATTAACTGAAATTTTGGTTAAAATTCTATTTCCATTTCAATTTGGTTGTTGCTCTTCTTGCTATATGTCATTGTTGAGTTTGTTTTATTTCAGTGGTTGCTCTAAGGATGACAATATACCTTATGAACTTTTCACAGCCTACTTTATATAAACTGTCAAAATCGGCCAGGCACAGTGGCTCACACCTGTAATCCTAGCACTTTGGGAGGCCAAGGCAGGCAGATCATGAGGTCAAGAGATTGAGACCGTCCTGGCCAACATGGTGAAACCCCGTCTCTACTAAAAATACAAAATTTAGCTGGGCGTGGTGGCGGGCGCCTATAATCCCAGCTATTCGGGAGGCTCAGGCAGGAGAATTACTTGAACCTGGGAGGCGGAGGCTGCAGTGACCTGAGATTGAGCCACTGCACTCCAGCCTGGCAACAGAGCAAAACTCCATTTCAAAACAAAAAACAAAAAAAAAACCTGTCAAAATCTTGAAACCCTCTTGCTTCATCCTTTATTCTACAGTTAAATTTGTTGCATCTACGTACCTTATAAATCCCAGAGTATATGCTATTATAATTTTTGTTTTAAAGTTAAATGTGGCCAGGCGCAGTGGCTCACATCTGCAATCCCAGCACTTTGGGAGGCCGAAGTGCATGGATTGCCTGAGGTCAGGAGGTCAAGACCAGCCTGGTCAACATGGTGAAACCCCATCTCTGCTAAAAATACAAAAATTAGCTGGGCGTGGTGTGGGTGCATGTAATCCCAGTTACTCGGGAGGCTGAGGCAGGAAAATTGCTTGAACCTGGAGGTTTCAGTGAGGCGAGAGGTGCCACTGCACTCCAGCCTGGACAACAAGAGAGAAACTCCACCTCAAGAATAAATAAATAAATAAAAATAAAGTTAACGCTGGGCATGGTGGCTCATGCCTGTAATCCCAGCACTTTGGGAGGCTGAGGTGGGTGGATCATGAGGTCAAGAGATTAAGACCATCCTGGCCAACATGGTGAAACTCTGTCTCTACTAAAAATACAAAAATTAGCTGGGCATAGTCTCACACACCTGCAGTCCTAGCTACTCAGGAGACTGAGGCAGGAGAATCGCTTGAACCCAGGAGGCAGAGGCTGCAGTGAGTCTAGACTGTAACACTGCACTCCAGCCTGGCAACAGAGTGAGACTCTATCTCAAAAATAAAAATAAATAAATAAATAAATAAATAAAATAAATAAAGTTAAATGTATTTGGCCAGTTATGATGGCTCACACCTGTAATCCCAGCACTTTGGGGGGCCAAGGAGGACAGGTCATTTGAGGCCAGGAGTTCAAGACCAGGCTGGCCAACATGGCAAAACTCCGTCTCTACTAAAAATACAAAATGTAGTTGGGCATGGCGGTGCACACCTGTGGTCCCAGGTACTAGGGAGACTGAGGCATGAGAATCACTTGAACCTAGGAGGCGGAGGTTGCAGTGAGTCAAGATCGTGCCACTGCATTCCGGCCTGGGCGACAGAGCAAGGCTCTGTCTGAAACAAAAACAGAAACAAAAACAAAACCCTGCAATGGCTCCCTACGTCACTTGGAATAAAAGCTAAGGCCTACCAATGGTCCCAAGAGGTCTCACCAGTTCCCCTCTGACCACACGTTGTACAACTCTCTTCCTCACTGATCCCAGCTGCAGTAGTCTCTGCTGTCTGTTAACTCATCAGATATATTGTCACCTGGAGGTCTTTGCCAGAGTCTACGTACCTAACTTCCTCACCTTCTCCCAAGTGTGATGCCACCTTCTTAATAAGGCCTACCTCCCTCCAAACCTGGCACTCCTGATTAGTTTATCCTGTGTTGACTTTTTTTTTTTTTTTTTGCATTTATGACTTGTTTTTAAACATACTATTTATTTATTATGACTTTTTCACATCTATCTCCCTACTAGGATACACGTTCCACAAGGGCAAGGATTTTGTCTCTTCTGTCCACTGCTGTATTTCCCATAACTGACTGACTGAATGCTAAGCACCACAGAGGAGGAGCAGATAAAACCTCTTATAGTAGCAGGAGACACCAGAGGAACAGAGAGGCCAGCCCACTGTTGGGCCTCTGCCTACATCCCTCCAGTACACCCTGTACTTCTCTATCTCTGTTCATTACTTTCTAGCCATGCAGGCCTTCTTGATTCTTGCGTATAGTTAGACCGTCCCATTACAAGGCTTTGCTCTAGCTGTCCACTCAGCCGAGAACACTCACTCTCTCTTCTTTGCCTGGGTGGATCCCTCTTGTCATTCAAATCTCTACTTAAATGTGGTGTCTTCAGAGCAGCATTCCCTGCCACACAATCTGATATACCTTAGTCACTTCCTTATTTTTTCTTGAGATGGAGTCTCGCTCTGTCACTCAGGCTGGAGCGCAGTGGTTCCATCATGGCTCACTGCAGCCTCAAATTCCCATGCTTAAGTCATCCTCCCACCTCAGCCTCCCGAGTAGCTGGAACCACAGGCCTATGCAACCACGTCTAGCTAATTTTTTTATTTTTGTAGAGATGGGGTTTCACCATGTTGCCTAGGCTGGTCTCGAACTCCTTAGCTCAGGTGACTGTGTGGGCCTCTCAAAGTGCTGGAATTACAGGTGTAAGCCACGGTACCCATCCATTACTTTCTTAACACATCATCCTACTTTAACTCTGTATACAGTCTTCATTACTACCTGAAATTTTGTTGGTCAATTTTTATTTTTATTTTTTGACACAGAATCTGGCTCTGTCGCCCAGGCTGGAGTGCAGTGGCATGATCTTGGCTCACTGCAACCTCTGCCTCCCAGGCTCAAGCCATCCTCCCACCTCAGTCTCTTGAGTAGCTGGGACTACAGGCCCGTGCCACCATGCCCAGCTAGTTTTTGTATTTTTTTGTAGAGAGAGGGTCTCACTTTGTTGCCCAAGCTGGTCTTGAATTCCTGAACTCAAGCGATCTGCCTTGCTCGGCCTCCCAAATGCTGCCTATGGGATTACAGGTGTGAGCCACTATGCCAGCCTTGTCAGTTCTTTTCCACAGCTGTCCTCATCTGCCCTATCAAATTCTAGACACTTACACATGCTACAAAGTAGCTCCAGAGAGACTTTACTGTCCTATTTACCGCTGTATCTCCCGCACCTGGAACAGCGCCTCACATGAACAGGTGCTCAATAAATACTTGTTGGGTGGACGGAAGCAGGTGAACTGGGTCCCATGGGTGGGCAGAATTCACTCTATCTTCCAAAGGGCATCAAGCAGTCCCTGGGGACTTTAAGATGCCAATCTACGGGGAAGAGAAAGCTCCTCTGTTTGGGGTGAGAGAGTATGTCTCACCTCTGAATGGTTTCCTCCTGTTCCTTAACCATGTGTGCCAACTGCTGAAAGATGGAGCCCAGCTCAACAATTGTCGACTCAATGTTCTGCATGGTGTCTGCCCGACTCTGGATGTAGGAATCCTTCAGGAGAGGGAGAGAGCACATGAGCACCATCAGCTTCTTCAGGGTCAGACCTGCATCTTTACAGCCCTCCCAGCTTGCCATTCTGCCCATGGCACACTCCAAACACTCTCTTGGGAACCACAGAGGATAATGGAGAAGCTGATTCTCCCTAGTTCAGAGCCTGGGTACCTGCTCGTCAATGAGCTGCAGCTGCTGGCTGGTCCGAGAGTCCATCATGTCGATGGCGACATCCTTGGAGGCATGGGACTCTGCCCCCAAAACCACAGCACCACCCCCTGGGGAGAAAACAGGACGTGGCACATCTTCACAGTTAAAAGCAGGTTCAAAGCCCACATGCTCTGGGTTTGAATCCCAGCTCTGGCACTTACTAGCCTTGTGACCCTGGACAGGTCATTTAACCTCTCTGAGCCTCAGTTTCCTCACCTGTAAAATGGGGGATAATAATAGTTGCTTTCTCAAAGGGTGGTTGTGAAAATTAAATGAGAGAATGTGAATAAAGGTAAGTGTATGAAAAAAATTAGAAATTATCATTCTTCTGAATACAACTGAATTCACCCCAACAGTGAGAATGTGGGAGTCTAAATGTGGATCACGAATCTCAACCATCTGGTTCGGCCTCTGAGAGATAGAGCCTAGAAACTTCCTTGACCCTCCACTCTCCTACCCAACCCGTGCCTTCAGAGGATGCCATCACAACCAGAGTAAGTAACCTTACCTCCCGGGGCTTCCCGTTTTACCTCTGACTTACCCAGGTGGTTAGGGGCAAGGGGCAGGGCTGACACAGGTGCCCGGGAGAACTGCTCTCTCCGGCTCCTCTGCTGCTTCAGGTTCTGGGGTTGGGGAAAAACGCAAAGGACCTGAAGCCACTAGAAAGCAGGCATGTTAAAGAGACTCCCACCATTGGCCCCATGACCCTGTAGAACCTGTACCTTCCCCATTTCCTCTTGGATCTTTACCCCCATATTCCTATCCCTCCTAGGCAAATTGTTCTCACCTCAGTCCTCACTTCTAAAACCGATTTGAAGTCATTGGACATAGAAGCCAGTTTCGACTAGAAGAAAAGGAGAGACGGTCAACCAAACAAGACTCCACATTCTTCCCCTTTGCCTCCTTCCCTTCCTCCCCAGCTCCCACCTGCAAGGAGACCACAATGGTGTTGGAGTGGGTCTGCAGGTGCCGGCCACTCTGGCTGCCCTTAGCCCTCACGAAATCCTGGAGCTGAGCAATTTGTTTGTTGAGGCTATTGATGTCCTGGTAAAAGAGTCCAGGGAAAAACAAAGTATTAGCCAAGGAGTCCTCAGTCAGCATCTCTCCCGATGGCCATCTCTGGTAGGAAGGGCAAGGTGGAAGTTACTAGCTAGAGTGAGAGTATCCCAGACAGTCAGACCAGATGGGCCTGCTAGGATTTTCCAAGGTCTAGTGTTTGCTCTGGCTCAGTTCCTGCAGAGAAGAGCTAGAAAGAGGCAAAGTAGGCCTTCATCCATTTGTAAATAACTTGTTTACTCCTCCAGCCTACTGCCCTGCTCCATTCTGTGAGGCCATGCTCTTGGCCACAGAACCCTTTCAAAGGCCAAAATCTTGGGTCTAGAGCATGACCAACAAAACCCCTGGACAGCATTCAGGAAAAGGGAAGAGTCAAAGGCACTGTAGCTTCAAGAGGCATCAACAGAATTATATTTATACACACAATTCCTCAGTGGCTCACATCTGTAAACCCAGCACTTTGAGAGGCCAAGGCAGACAGATCATGAGGTGAAGAGATTGAGACTATCCTGGCCAACATGATGAAACCCCATCTCTACTAAAAATACAAAAAATTAGCTGGGTGTGGTGGCGCATGCCTATAGTCCAACAGTCCCAGCTACTTGGGAGGCTGAGGCAAAAGAATCACTTGAACCTAGGAGGTGGAGGTAGCAGTAGGCCTAGATCGCACCACTGCACTCCAGCCTGGCAACAGAGTAAGACACCGTCTTTTAAAAAAAAAAAGAAAAGAAAGGCCGGGCGCGGTGGCTCAAGCCTGTAATCCCAGCACTTTGGGAGGCCGAGACGGGCGGATCACGAGGTCAGGAGATCGAGATCATCCTGGCTAACACGGTGAAACTCCGTCTCTACTAAAAAATACAAAAAACTAGCCGGGCGAGGTGGCGGGCGCCTGTAGTCCCAGCTACTCGGGAGGCTGAGGCAGGAGAATGGCGGGAACCCGGGAGGCGGAGCTTGCAGTGAGCTGAGATCCGGCCACAGCACTCCAGCCTGGGCGACAGAGCGAGACTCAGTCTCAAAAAAAAAAAAAAAAAAAAAAAAAAGAAAAGAAAAGTTATTATTGGCCTGGCGCTGGGGCTCACGCCTGTAATCCCACCACTTTGGGAGGCTGAAGTGGGCGGACCACCTGAGGTCAGGAGTTTGAGACCAGCCTGACCAACATGGAGAAACCCCACCTCTACTAAAAATACAAAATTAGCTGGGCACAGTGGCATGTGCCCAGCTATTCAGGAGGCTGAGGCAGTGGAATCACTTGAACCCAGAAGACAGAGGTTGTGGTGAGCTGAGATCACACCACTGTGCTCCAGCCTGGGCAACAAGAGTGAAACTCTGTCTCAAAAAATAATAAATAAATAAATAAATAAATAAGTTATTACAGTTGAGTGCAGTGGCTCACACCTGTAATCCCAGCACTCTGGGAGGCCGAAGTGGGCGGCTCACTTGAGGTCAGGAGTTTGAGACCAGTCTGGCCAACATGGTGAAACCCCTTCTCTACTAAAGAGAAAACAATTAGCCAGGCATTGGTGGCAGGTGGCTGTAGTCCCAGCTACTGGGGAGGCTGAGGCAGGAGAATAGCCTGAACCTGGGAGGTGGAGGTTACAGTGAGCCAAGATCACACCACTGCACTCCCACCTGGGCAAAAGAGCAAAACTCTGTCTCAAAAAAAAAAAAAAAAATTATCCAGGTATGAGGGCATGTCCCTATAGTCTCAACCGCTCAGGAGGCTCAGGCTGGAGGATAGCTTGAGCCCAGGAGTTAACAGCTATAGTGAGCTAGGATCACACCACAACACTCCAGTCTGGTCAACACAGTGAGACCCCCTCTCTAAAAAAAAGAAACTTGCTCTGGGTCCCCATGCAATGGAAAATGACAGGAAGACAGAAGTGATCTGATTGAAATGCTGGGCTCTCCTGATGGCTAGTAGCTCACCTGTTTGATGATATATGTTAGTTCTTCAATTTCCACTGCTTTATCATCAAAGAGGGACTTGCGCTTTGCCACTACAGAGACAAACAAGAAGCCACAATGGGTGAGGTCAACGACAAAACTCAGGGAATATAGCCCTCAGTCCTCTTTGATTTACTGCCCCACTTCTGAAAGACCCCAAGAACACTCACAGATTGTCAGCTTCTCCAGCTTGGCAAATGTGTTGCTAAGGTCTTTCCCAATGCGCCTGCAAATGACCACTAGTGAGACTGTGGGAAAGGGCAGGAGGCCTTTTCCCACATAAGCTCCAGCACAACCAACCCCAGACTTCACAGCCAAGGCCACTGATTGCAAGTCTACTTTTCTTCAGACATTGTAGTACCCCACCAGAAAGCTTCTCTCAACTCACTTGGCCATGAGGGTGAATTCACTGCGTTGTCGGACAGCACGCAAAGCTGGCTTATTTGTCTGGATTCCATTCTGAAAAGCAATAGCAGGAGGTGACAACTTTAGTTCTCCCTTCCCCAGTTCCAGCTTTCACTCTTCCTGAGGAGTCCACTAAACTATCTCTAGCACTAGTGGCATCCATCAGATGATCCAGACTTATGAGTGGAAGTCATTTAGAGTCCAGATTTGAAGACAAGTAGATCTGAGTTCAAATCTTGACTTACCACTTACTAGCTAGGGGATTTGGGGCAAGTTACTTAAAACATTCTGAATCTCTACTTCCTCTTCTATAAGACGAAGACAACCCACACATCTCCCATTGTTGTTGCTAAGGTTAAATAACAAAAAGGCTGAAAAGTACTTCAGTCAACTACCTGGTACATAGTAAGCACTAAATAAATGGTAGCTAGTATTGCCATTCTATTCCTCAAATCAGGAAATCAATAAGGATGACTGCAAAGTTCTTGGAGATCATATAGAAAAGCAGCTTTACCATGAGCTGAAAAACACATTTTTATAACTTTACTATTTTTGAGACAGGGTCTCACTCTGTCTCCCAGGTTGGAATATAGTAGCATGATCATAACTTACTGCGGCCTCGACATCCTGGGCTCAAGTGATCCTCCCACTTCAGCCTCCCAAGTAGCTGGGACTACAGGGCACACCACCGCACCTAGCTAATTTTTAACTTTTTGTAGAGATAGGGTCTTGCTATATTGCCCAGGCTGGTCTTGAACTCCTGGGCTCGCACAATCCTCCCACCTCAGCCTCCCAAGTACTGGGATTACAGGTGTGAGCCAGCATGCCCACCCATCAGTAAAAATATTTAAAAATACAGTTACTCAGCCAGGCGCGGTGACTCACGCCTGTAATCCTAGCACTTTGGGAGGCTGAGGCAGGCAGATCACGAGGTCAAGAGATCGAGATCAACCTGGCTAACACGGTGAAACTCCGTCTCTACTAAAAATACAAAAAATTAGGCAGGTGTGGTGGCATGCACCTGTAGTGCCAGCTACTCAGGAGGCAAAGGCAGGAGAATCGCTTCAACCTGGAGGCTGCAGTGAGCTGAGATCCCACCACTGCACTCCAGCCTGGGTGACAGAGCGAGACTCCGTTTCAAAATAAATAAATAAATACAGTTACTTGGCCGGGTGCAGTGGCTCACGCCTGTAATCCCAGCATTTTGGGAGGCCGAGGCAAGCAGATCACAAGATCAAGAGACGGAGACCATCCTGGCGAACATGGTGAAACCCCGTCTCTACTAAAAATACAAAAACTAGCTGGGTGTGGTGGCACACGCCTGTAGTCCCAGCTAATCGGGAGGCTGAAGCAGGAGAATCGCTTGAACGCGGAGGCGGAGGCTGAAGTGAACCCAGATCATGTCACTGCACTCCAGCCTGGCAACAAAACGAGACTCCATCTCAAAAACAAATGAACAAACAAAAAAATACTTACTCAGGTGCTTGTAACCCCAGCACTTTGGGAGGCTGAGGCGGGCAGATCACTTGAGGTCGAGAATTTGAGACTAGCCTAACCAACATGGAGAAACCCCGTCTCTACTAAAAATACAAAATTAGCTGGGCGTGGTGTCACATGTCTATAATCCCAGCTACTTGGGAGGCTGAGGCAGGAGAAACACTTGAACCCAGGAGGCGGAGGTTGCAGTGAGCTGAGATCACGCCATTGCACTTCAGCCTGGGCGACAAGAGTGAAACTCCCATCTCAAAAATAAATAAATAAATAAATAAATGAATAATTAGAAAGCACTCCCAAATTTTTTTTTAAGAGGAGCTGGGCCGGGCGCGGTGGCTCAAGCCTGTAATCCCAGCACTTTGGGAGGCCGAGGCGGGTGGATCATGAGGTCAGGAGATCGAGACCATCCTGGCTAACATGGTGAAACCCCGTCTCTACTAAAAATACAAAAAAAAAAACTAGCCGGGCGTGGTGGCGGGCGCCTGTAGTCCCAGCTACTCGGAGGCTGAGGCAGGAGAATGGCGTGAACCTGGGAGGCGGAGCTTGCAGTGAGCCGAGATCGCGCCACTGCACTCCAGCCTGGGTGACACAGCGCGAGACTCCGTCTCAAAAAAAAAAATAAAAAAAAATAAAAAAAAAAAGAGGAGCTGAGTGCAGTGGCTGACACCTGTAATCCCAGCACTTTGAGAAGATGAAGAAGGTGAATCACTTGAGCACAGAAGTTCGAGACCAGTCTGGGCAACATGGTAAAACCCCGTCTCTACCAACAAAACAAAAATTAGGCAGACATGGTAGCACATGCCTATAATCCCAGCTACTGAGAAGCTGGAGGCAGGAGGGCTGCTTGAGCCCAGGAGGGCAGATGTTGCAGTGAGCCGAGATAGAACCACTGCACTCCAGCTTTGGTGACAGAGTGAGACCCTGTTTCCAAAAAAGGAGAGAGAGGCTGGGCGCAGTGGCTTATGCCTGTAATCCCAGCACTTTGGGAGGCTGAGGAAGGCAGATCACCTGAGGTCAAGAGTTCAAGATCGGCCCGACCAACATGGTGAAACCCCGTCTCTACTAAAAAAAAATACAAAAATTAGCCGGGCACGGTGACGGGCACCTGTAATCCCAGCTACTCCAGAAGCTGAGGCAGGAGAATCGCTTGAACCGGGAAGAGGAGGTTGAGTGAGCTGAGATTGCCCCACTGCACTCCAGTCTAGGAGACAAGAGTGAAATTCCCTCTTAAAATTAAAAAAAAAAAAAAAAAAAGAGAAAGAGGAAGAGACTGGGCCTCGCTCAGCCTTCTAAGTAGGTGGGACTACAGGCACATGCCACCACGTCCAGCTTTTTTTTTTTTTTTCTTGTAGAGACAGGGTCTTTCTTCATTGCCCCTGCTGGTCTCTAACTCCTGGCCTCAAGCGATCCTGTGGCCTAGGCCTCCCAAAGTGCTGGAATTACAGGTACGAGCCACCACATCCAACCCTAAGTTATTTTGATACAAATTACTGGTCTAGGGCCAGGTGTTTGTGTCCAGACCAACCTGGGCAACATAGTGAGACACTGCCTGTACGAAAAAAATTTAAAAATTAGCTGGGTGGTGCATCCATGTAGTCCCAGCTGCTCAGGAGGCTGTGGAAAGAGGATCCCTTGAGTCTAAGAGTTCAAGACTGCAGTGAGCTATCATCACGCCACTACACTCCAGCCTGTTGACAGAGTTGAAAACAGATCTCAAAACAAAACAAAAACAACAAATTCCTGATCTAGAAAATGTCCTTAATGTTACAGAGATAAAAACTAAGATGTAACTAGATTAATTTTCTCATGGTTACAGAGCAAATTTATGGTAGAAATATATTGGAAAATTCAAGGTGCGTGTTTCTCAGCTAAAGGCTCTTCCTAGAACTTGTTCCTTATTCACACCAATTATATTACAGCCAAGTACTCTCTGAAGTACTCCCTCCAGAATAGCAATCCTGCCCTCCAAGGGATTCCTCCTAAAAAAAGGTCTAAGTCCTTGCCTCTAGTTAGCCAGCCGACCTCTTCTCTGTTGCTTACAGCAGACCCTACTGGCCCCATCCAAGCCTATCAGTTCCATCAGGTACCCCCAAGAATTACTTCAGTTAACAGTGGTGGAGCACAGTCCTTCCTAGATTTGAGTATGGCTCACTCCTCACCTTTTCCACTCCAGGTCCTTACCTGACGGGTCTGCAGTGACTTGCAGGCAGACAGAAACTCCTGGGTCCGATCCCGGCAGGACATGGTGTCGGGAGGGGGAGGGACGAGGGCCACTGGGGGGGGCAGAGGGGCGATGTCGCTGCTGCTACTGCCAGCAGGTGCAGGGGACAGGACCTGTGTCTTTGAGAGACCCAGGTAGACACCCTGATCCGTGTTCTTAGACCCGTAGCGTTTCCGCGGGATCATTGAGACGCATAACCTCGGACTGTTGTGGAGGGGAGAGTGTCATTCCCCAGGCAGCTTCTTTCCCCAAACTCCCCCGCCCCACCCCAATCAACAAATCCTCGAGCCCCTTCCGCACTTCTCATGGACTTTCGCGCCCAAGACGCTCGCAGATCCTGGGGCGGGCCAGCAGCGGAAAGGGCTCTGCTTTTCCCCTGTCCCAAGTCGAACCCGCTTCAGACTCTTCTTCCAACTTGGCTCCGGCGGCCAGAGCGCGGGCCGGGGGCCCTGAAGCAGAGACAGGGCCAGAGCCAAGTCCCGTGGCCCTCAGACTGCGGCCCGGCCCGTGTAACTGCCCCGGGCCCTAACCCAGTCCCTTCGTTTCCGTGGTTTCCTTCGGCCCCTCGGTGGGGGGGGGGCCGGTGACGGACCTCCAAAGACTGACACACTTCGGTGGGCGGAGGGGGAAACCTCTGGGTGTTTATTTGAAACAGGAAGTCCCACCCCCCGCCCAAGGTCCGCCTTCTGGAAGACTTCAACCACTCATTAGCTAATGCCGACGTCTCTCTCAACAGAGGCTTTCCTGATTGGACGGCAAGGAATTCGCTCACCAGGAGCCGGGCCGGCAGGACTTGCCTGCTTGCCCCTGGTTCCCTTCCCCCTGCCAGTCGTCGCCCCTGTAAAACCACTGCCCCAGAGCTGACACGGTGGCCAGACCCCCTCTTAGAGCAAGTCTTACCTCCCCTCTGCTGCCTGCCGCCGCCGCCACTACCAATCTCCCCGGCCGTCACTACCTCCTCCCTGGGAACTGAGGCCGCCGAAACCCGACCAGACTGGAAGCGGCCACGTCACCTACACGTAACCCCACCCCCGGTGACGAGGGGGCGGTCCCACGCATTTTCAAGCCAGGCGACCCGAAAGACACGCCCCACATCCAAACGCAAGAGCGACCCCCCCTCCCATTGGCTAAGGCGCTGCCGTGACCCCGCCCCGGAGTACTACAGCGGGAGCCCAGGGGGCTGGGCCCGCCTCCGGGGAGGAGCCTTAAAGAACCAGCTGCCCGGCGGTGTCCGCGCCGGTTTCCCAGAGTGGTGATGCAGGTACACGTTAGAAATTTTATTCTCTGGAGGTTGGGGCGGACTAAGAGCAGGTCTGGGGTCATCCCTTCTCCGGCTCCTCCTGGTTGCCTTCTCGGATCGGACGCTCCTGTTTCCGAGTCTGATCTGATTGCCTCTTGCTTGACGGCAAGGAGTCCCGACCACTGAACATTGATGACCTAATCTGGTCTGATTGTCTCTTGCTTGACCGCGAGGAGCCCCGACGACTGAACATGGATAGTCGCCGCCACAGCACGGTGATCAGAAGGCTTTCGTTCGACTTATGATGATTCTGATGGTCCGGGGAGTTCAAGTCGATACCTTCGGCGCCTGAGGCGACGAGGTCTCTGAGCTCACCCCTACCCTCGGGAAGCCCCTTCTCACACTCCCTGGGCCCTCTGTGTGTGCCTCTGGTCCCATCTTCCCTGACGTCCTCAGACTCTGCCTCCTTGGACTGCTCATCCGACATCTCAAAGTCCTTGTCTTGGCAGCAGCCCATGGCCCCGCGGGGCCCCGGACTCCCTGCCACCCACGCCAGCCTACCTGCCTCCAGGCCCGGCTTTTGTGACATCAGATATCCCGTCGCCCCAGCTCAGGGAGCCCCCACCCCAAGCTACCCCTCATTCCTTTCTCCCATCACAAAAGGCTCAGGGTCATGGTGGATGTTCAGCTGTTTATTTACAAAGTGGGCAGGCACAGGGGCGTCAGGGGCTGGTGGACCCAGGCCACTTCTTCTTTCTCCGTCTGGTTTGGAGAGCTCCTTGGGTCTGCTCCAAATCCGAGAGCTTCCGCTTGGCAGCTGCCTCCAAGGATGCCCAAAGTTCGTCTGTCTCTGTGTCTTCTAGGGGCACCTTGTTGGGTTCTTGAGGCTCTTGGGGCTCATCCTGGTGAGTGGGAAGAAAGTGTAGGAGTCAGGGGGACTGGGCATGGTAGCTCCCACCTGTAATCTCAGCACTTGGGGAGACCAAGGCAGGAGGATTGCTTGAGCCCAGGACTTAGCGACCAGACTGGGCAACATAGGAGACCCCATCTCCACAAAAAGAAGTTAAAAAAAAAAGAAAAAGTAGTCAGGGGCACAGAGACAGACCCACAGGGAAGGAGACCCTGGCTGAGAAATAATCCCTCTGGGTATCACCACCTTTATTCCCTGCTCCCAGAAAGCAACCCCATCCATGCTCTTGGCAATAACCCTCAGGATTTTAACTGTTAATGCCTCTCAGAGAAATTAAGTGACCAGGCAGGTAAACAGATAGTCCCAGGTCTGCATTCCAGCTGCCTCCTTTTCCTCTTCATAGAGAGATCCTCACATCTATGCCCTTAGCTCCCACATTCCCAGACCCAACTGCTCACCTCCCAGTTGTCCCTGCCTGACAGGAGGAGGCAGTTCAATTGAGACTTGAGATAAACCTGCAAAAGATGAAGGACCTTAAGGAGCCAGGCATGCTGAGACAGAAACATGAAAGGGGACAAAGGAGGCGGAGCCTCCACAAGACCATGAGTTTGGGGTGGGAGAGACGACTTACCTTATGCTCTAGACCCCGTGGATTCTGGATCCTGTGTATCCTCAAGACTCTGTCCAAGCCACAGGAAGCTAGTAGAGGCTTTGAAGGGTGGCACTGCAACCCACGGACACTGCCTGCCAGCCCCTTCAGACAGCCCAGTAGACGCCCTAGAGAAGGGGGGAAGCATCCGTGATAACTGGCTGGCCAATAACCAACCATTCATTGTTTCCTGTTCCAATCACTTTCCATTTCAACATTTAATCTGCAACAAAACCCTGAGACTGGAGCTTCTACTAATATTTCCATTTCGCAGGTGAGGAAATTACGGCACAGGGAGTTGAAATAGTTTAAGGTCATACAGCTTTTGAGGAAACCAGGATTTGAACCCAGGCAATCTGGCACCTGAATGAGGCCTCACTGGCCCCACTGCACCACCTTAGAGGGAATCCTTACCCTTCTCCCTGAGCCTTCCTTTCCCCCCGACATACCCTAGTCCACTCACCTTGCCGGAGGTCAATTTCTGCCAGCTGCCCATGAGTGTTTCCCACAATCACTGAGCTGAGGATGAGACCAGAGGCAAGCGGAGTCAGCAGTAACCTCCTGGAGCCCTTCCCAAGCCCCACCCTCCCACCCCTTCCCCTCTAAACACTCACTTGCCTCCCGGAGTGAGGGTCATGGCTGTCAGTGGGTACTCTCCATAGGTGGTCTCTAGGACTGGCCGGCGCTGGGGGGATGCTGGATCATAGACACGAACCTAGAGGAAGGCTGAAGCATCATGAAAGTATCCTCACCCTGCACCTACCCTCTGGCATCTCTGCATCCTCAACCGCTCCCTGCACACTGCTCTCTTATTTATGATCCACTGTCAGAAGCTTTCTCATCTTAGATGTATGCCTCTTCTCTGAGCATCAGGGTGTCAGAAGAGCTGCTTAGCAGCATAAATGGACAGAGCTGAGGGGAGAGGTCCCCTAGGTTTGAAGTGTGTGAGCATTCCATCCTCCCATACTCCCATGTAGGGGAAATGGAGGGATGGAAAAGCAAGTCAGTCTAGTAGTCAGTGGGTGCTAAATTTCAAGCAGAGGTTAGCCTGAATGAAGGAGGAAAGAGGATGCCCTCGTATGTGTTTTGAGCAAAGGCGTATGACCAAGATCAGACTTCAATGTGCAGAAAGCAAAGAAAACAGGACAAATACAGTGACCCAGCCCTACCCATGTCTCAAGACCTCAAATGAGACAGCCATAAAGATTTCTCATTTGGGGCCTTCATGTAAAGCTGAGGAGCTGAGGAGCTGAAGCCAGAGATGGGAGGCTCAGGCCTCAGTCCCAAAGCAAATCAGAGAGGCTGCATCAGGACCAGAACCCAGTTCTCTTAACCCCTAGCCCAATGTCCTCTGACACCTGCACCCTATAACTCCCACAGTGAAGGGGATCCACTGTCCTCTCCTCTCTTCCAGGTGGGAGGAAACCAGCACAGTTCAGGAAACTCCACCCTAGAATGCAGCAGAGGACAGTCATGGGCTCAGGGACAGGGTTGGAACAGATGGGGACGCGCTTGCTCCTTTGAGCTCAGAATGGTGAGAAAGGCAGTTGTGCCAAACCGTGGGGGCCATTTCTTCAGAAGGCTGCTTTATCCCAGGGGAAGGTAGGGGTGAGATGACACCTTACCTGGTGGTACCCTGTGCAGGTGACAAGCTTCTGTGATCCTGGGAGAAACTGTATGTCCTGGTCCCAGATGGGAACCCGCAGGTCCAGCCAGTCATTCCGCACCTGGTGGGGTGGGCAGATGGGGAACAGGGCTGGGGGGGCTTGATGTGCTCCTCCTTTCAGCCCTCCTTCGCCCCCTAAAGCCCATCTAGTCTCCGACGCATAGTCAGTGGCCACAGCCTCCCTCAACTTCAGGAACAGCTCCTTCACACTCTTGTCACTCACGTTCTTGGCCCTGAACACAGGTTCCTCAGAGCCCTGCAGGTCCCACATCTTCAAAGCATTCTCTTTCCCACCTGTGGCAACCACATGGGGGTGTGCTGGGTCTTGGCGCATCCTACACACCCCAGGGCCCACTCTCAGTTCCAGGAGCTAAAAAGAATGGGAGATAAGAGTTCGTTCCAGAGTTCTTAATCCTCCCTTCCCCAACATGATCATTAGGCACCTACCCCAGCCCCCCTCCCCCAACCATCAGGGCAGGGAAGCCTCACTGGGTCAGAGGATGTGTTCTTGTCATTGTCATGCCAGACTCTGAGAATCCCAGAATCCACACATGTGATGAGGGTGCTGCAGAGAAAGGACAGAGTTGGGATGTTTTAAGTGCTTAAACTCCTTGTTCTTTTTTTTTTTTTTTTTTTGAGATGGAGTCTTGCTCTGTCACCCAGGCTGGAGTGCAGTGGCCGGATCTCGGCTCACTGCAAGCTCCGCCTCCCGGGTTCACGCCATTCTCCTGCCTCAGCCTCCCAAGTAGCTGGGACTACAGGCACCCGCCACCTCGCCCGGCTAGTTTTTTGTAATTTTTAGTAGAGACGGGGTTTCACCGTGTTAGCCAGGATGGTCTCGATCTCCTAACCTCGTGATCCGCCCGTCTCGGCCTCCCAAAGTGCTGGGATTACAGGCTTGAGCCACCGCGCCCGGCCTAAACTCCTTGTTCTAATCTTTCTCTCCTTCTCACTACTAGACTTGACAATGTTTAAAAACAAACAAACAAAAAAGTACAAAAGTATTCTCTAGGCCCCAAACTCATATCAACCCGATTCCCTACTAACAGTCCAGTTTAGAAGAAAGCCTCTAGGTCACTGGGCTCTAGGCAGAGCCTGACAGCTTCCAGCTTCCTAATCTGTTAATTCAACTTACTCAACAGCGTGAGGGTTTACCAAGTGAGGAAACAGAAGTGCTGAGAAGCTAATCTGCCACTCAGCTATGTTACAACCGCAGCTGGAAATCCACTCTGTAACATTCCGGAGTGCTTTTGCTGTTCACAGCTGTGTCTAGCGCCTGGCCGTACTGGTCTACCTGGCCGTGCTGGTCTATCTGAATCTTGAGTTGCCTACCAGGGCTCAGGATCAGCAGTTCTAAAAGGATTGAAATGGGACTGGTCTGAATTTAGGGTTTGGTCAAAGTCAAATACCAGCTTCTTGTGTTCCTTGCTCTGGGTTTCAGGCACTAAATGTCAGTCTCTTGCTTAAAGTATCTCAAGAAGTCCAAGCAAGTCTCTCCCCAGGATCTGCACAGCCTGCGCCTATGTTCTTTCTCATGCCTGCCAACCCTCCCCAGCTGGGTTCAGGCTCTGTTTCGACTTGCCTGAGCTGTGACAAAAGTCTCCCAGTTGCTGTCTCCAATCTATCCTCCATACTCCTACAGGTTCCCAGTGCTGACTATGGTACTTCTTTTTTTTTTTTTTTTTTTCCCCAAATCAACAGGTCTTTTATTGCATCATTAAAATATCACAGGTAGGTCTTAGGAGTCATCTGGCATCTTTTTTTTTTTTTTTTTTTTTTTTTTTTAGAGGCCGGACTCTTGCTCTATGCGCCCAGGCTGGAGTGCAGTGGCTGGGATCTCCAGCTCACCACAGCTCCGCCTCCCGGGTTCCCGCCATTCTCCTGCACCTCAGCCTCCCGAGTAGCTGGGACTACGGCCAGCCACCATCCAGCTAGTTTTGTATTTTTAGTAGAGAATAGGGTTCTGCCGTGGTAGCCAGGATGGTCTCGATCTCTCCTGACCTCGTGATCCATGCGATCTCGGCCTCCTAAAGTGCTGGGTTGAGCTTGAACCACCCCGCCCGGCCTATCTGGCATCTTCTTTCTGTAGCTGAATAACTCTTAGATCTTATTTATCAGCCTGCTGAACAGTTCCTTTTTCAGAGACATAGATACCATCCAAAAATTTCCTGATATCCTTGTTTTTAACTGTTGTGGCTTGCTGAATCAAAGCCGCTGAATTTGAAACAAGTTCAATGTCATTTCCTTCAAGGATTAATTCATCTTTCTGGGCTTGAGATACTGAACTAGCAACCCCTGGTCTCATCCGAACCCTGCGGATGTATTTTTCACCCAAGAAATTTCGGATTTCAACAAGAGACCCATGCTCCTGGATAGCAACGTTGATGAGGAAGTGAGCAGACACAGACCTCATCTTGTAACGGAAGCCCAGTGTAACACCCTTGATCATGTTCTGTACATGACTACAAAGAGTCCGAACGGTAGCCAGTTCCTTTCTGTTACCCCACCATTTGTCAACCCGAAGCCTCTTTTTTTTCTTTCCAAGAAGACTGAGTTCTACATTGATGTGATTGAAGTCCCTCCGCAGGGTTCCTCTGGGGCGTTTCACGATAACTGTGCGTCCCTTCAGAGTAATGTCGACATTTTCTGGAATGTCGACAGTCTGATTGCTGAGAATCGTCTTCATTCTTGCAGTAGACACAGCAAAGAAAGCGACTATGGTACTTCCTATTCAAAAACTGGTAACTCGGCCAGGCACAGTGGCTTGCGCCTGTACTCCCAGCACTTTGGGGGGCTGAGGCAGGCAGATCACCTGAGGTCAGGAGTTCCAGACCAGCCTGGCCAACATATAGCGAAACTCTGTCTCTACTAAAAAATACAAAAATTAGCTGGGTGTGGTGGCACATGCCTGTAGTCCTAGCTACTTGGGAAGCTGAGGCAGGAGAGTTGCTTGAACAAGGCAGGTGGAGGTTGCAGTGAGCCGGAATTATGCCACTGCACTTCAGCCTCAGAGACAGAGCAAGATTCCGTCTCTCAGAAAAACAAAAACAAAAAATGAATAACTCGCTAACACCAATAAACGTGCACATCTCTCAACCTGGCACTTAAAGCCCTTTACATTTAATCCCAACCTAATACAGTGTCCATCTTGTATTAAAATGCTTTCTTGGTTGGGTGCAGTGGCTTACACCGGTAATCCCAGCATTTTGGGAAGCTAAGGTGAGCGGATCGCTTGAGGTCAGGAGATGCAGACCAGCCTGGCCAACATGGTGAAACCCTGTCTCTAATAAAAATATTTAAAAAAAAAACTTAGCAGGGCGTGGTGGCGGATGCCTGTAATCCCAGCTACTTGGGAGGCTGAGGCAGGAGAATTGCTTGAGCCTGGGAGTTGGAGGTTGCAGTAAGCCGAGACCCTGCCACTGCACTCCAGCCTGGGTAACAGGGTGAGACTCTGCATTTAAAAAGCTTCCTTATTTGTCAACCCCAAAATCTAAATGCTATTTATCCTATTTATGTACCCTATAGCATGCCCCCAGTCCTTGGCCTCTCCCAGGCAGTACCCTCTTTCTAGAATACCCTTATCCCCTTCTCCACCAGTCAAAATTCTACCCATCCCTCAAGACCCAGTTCAAACATCCAGTCCCCACCAGAGGCTTTCCAGACCTCACCTGTCAGAATTACCACTACCAAACCTATGCAGCCTGCTTCACAGCCCTCTTTCACATTTGCCCTTCCCTGGAGAAGCAGGAGACCCAGTAAATCCAACCACTTAGCACCTTCCTAATCTTTGCTTTCAGAGGTACATCACCTTGTTGGTTGAGCTCAAGTTGAGCCCAGGAGTTTGAGACCGGCCCGGGCACACAGTGAGACCCTATCTCAAAAAACTTGGGAGTGGCTGGTGGCGGTGGCTCAAGCCTGTCCCAGCACTTTGGGAGGCGAGGCAGGCGGATCACGAGGGTCAGGAGATTGAGACCATCCCCTGGCTGGCTGCAGTGAAACCCCGTCTCTACTAAAAATAAAAAAACTAGCCGAGTGAGGTGGGGCGCCTGTAGTCCCAGCTGCGGGGAGGCTGAGACAGGAAGAATGGCGGGAACCGGGAAGCCGGGCTTGCAGTGAGCTGAGATCCGGCCACTGCACTCCAGCCTGGGGCAGGCAGGGCCCGAGACTCCGTCTCAAAAAATAAAATTAAAAGTTTGGCTGGAAGTGGGGTGGCACTTGCCTGTGGTCCTTGGAGTACTCAGGAGGCTGGTGGGAGGATTGTTAGACCTCCCGGAGGCTGAGGCTGTAATGAACCATGAATGCACCACACTCAAGCCCTAGGTGACACTGAGGCTGTATACAAATATATAAATGAATTAATGAATGAATGCTTAAAACCTTTTTTTTTTTTTTGAGATGGAGTCTGGCTCACATGCCAGGCTGGAGTGCAGTGGAGTGCGATCTCTGGCTCACTGCAAGCTCCGCCTCCCGGGTTCACCATTCTCCTGCCTCAGCCTCCTGAGGGCTGGGACTACAGAAACCCATGCCAGCTAATTTTTGTGTTTGGTAGAGGCGAGGGGTTTCACAGTGATCAATCCTTGACCCGTGATCCTTCTCGCCTCCCAAGGCCACTGAATTCAACTCCTTTTTTTTTTTTTTTTTTTGAGATGAGTATTGCTCTCTTCCCAGCTGGAGTGCATTGGTGGAGTCTCTGCTCTGCAGCCTCACAGAGGGGACAGACAACCAAATTCTCAGCCTGAACCTCCCAGTGGCTGGGATTACAGGCATCGCATACCACACCTGTGAATTTTTGTATTTTTCAGTAGAGGGTTTCACCATGTGTTGCTTGAGTTAGTCAGACTCCTGACTTCAAGTGATCCGCCCATCTCGGCCTGCCAAAGTGCTGTGATGACAGGTATAAGCCACCACACCCAGACTTGCTTAAAACTGTTAAATGACAGGTGGGCACAGTGGCTTACGCCTGTCATCCTTCCCCTTCCAGTGTCCATGACAGGTGATCACCTGAGGTCAGGAGTTGAGACCAGCCCTAGCCAACTCCACAGTGAAACCGTCTCTACTAAAATACAAAACTAACTATCTTGCCAATGGCGGGCGCCTGTAATCCCAGCTACTCGGGAGGCTGAGGCAGTTCTCCTAGGCAGAGGTTGCAGTGAGCCGAGATCGCGCAGTGTACTCCAGCCTGGGCAAGAAGAGCGAAAACTCCGTCTACACACACACACACAAAACTCAGAGGATTATAATGGAGTAAGGTGAAAAACCTTACAGGATGCGAACTTTTTGAAAGCAGAAATTTTACCGGCAGCCCCTGTACTTCGCCCAGTGCCTGGAATTCAGTAGGTGTTCAATAAATGTGTTACCGGTATTAACTACGTAAGGCAGAAACTCAGGTCTCTGTCACCTATTGAAAACCGTGTCACTCAGATTGTCTGTCGCCATCATTCCAGTATCCGCAGGGAGCATCAAAGCTCTCTCTTACGCCCTGAGTTTAGCGAGGGGATTGGTCTTACCCGTCGGTCTGGGCGAGGCCACGGAATATGCCCTCCCCGCCCGGGCAGTGTCTCTGACCCTGGAATATGCCATCCTCGGTGCTGAAGTGCTTCACCGTCCTGTCCGCGCAGCCCACCAGGATCTGCGGCAAAGAAGGGCAAGATGGCAAGGAGAGCAAGGCTGCTGTGCCCCAGGCCCCCAGCTCCGGCACGGCCAGCGGCCACTCACCTGGGTCTCGCCGCCCGTGCCCCAACACAGGGCGCTCACTGCCTCCTCGCGCCGCGGCTGTCCTCCGGCCGTGAAGTTCGCCGCCTGTTTTCGCTGAAGGTTTACCCCTGAGAGAGGAGGGCGTCAGTCACACCAGGGGCGCGAGTGCACCCCTGCACTTCCCGACGCCCGAGCCTGCCACCCACCTTTCAAGATCCCAGTCTCGGTGCCGACCCACACATGGTTCCAGCGCGCGGCAGCAGCAGCCATGACAAAGCCTGGAGGCAGATGGTTCGCACTTCCGGCGCAGCGTGTGCGTCACTGGTGGGCGTCGAGTCCAAGGCAGGGCAGTACAGTTGCTAGGAGTTTTTTCGTTGTTGTTTGTTTGTTTTTTGAGACGGAGTCTCGCTCTGTTGCCCAGGCTGGAGTGCAGCGGCGCGATCTCGGCTCACTGCAAGCTCCGCCTCCCGGGTTCACGCCATTCTCCTGGCTCAGCCTCCCGAGTAGCTTGGAGTACAGGCGCCCGCCACCACGCCCGGCTAATTTTTTGTATTTTTAGTAGAGACGGGGTTTCACTGTATTAGGCAGGATGGTCTCGATCTCCTGACCTCGTGATCCGCCCGCCTCGGCCTCCCAAAGTGCTGGGATTACAGGCGTGAGCCACCGCGCCCGGCCCAGTTTCTGGGAGTTCAAAGAGCCAAAAGAGTAAAGCTTCCTTGCTTGTTTTGCTTTACGAAAATGAAACCAGGAGGTGCTTGTATAGGGAGATCGGAAGAGTACACTGATCATTTTGCACTTGGAGTGAAACGCACCTTTCCTGGACTGCGTGGCCGCGTCAAGCTGGCCCTAGTCTGTCTCCGGGCTCCATTATGTAATACGTGTTCTGGACTGTTAGACAAGAAACAACAAACGATTTAAGAAACACTTTAGAAACGATTCAGATCATTAACGATGTGTGGGCTTCATTCTGGAATATAAGTCACAAAAGAAAGAAAGATGGGAAAAGGAAACCGAAGGTTTTTTTGTTTTTTTTTTCAGACAGAGACAGCTTTGCTCTGTCGCCCAGGCTGGAATGCAATGGCGCGATCTCCTCTCACCTAAACCTCCGCCTCCCTGGTTCAAGCGATTCTCCTGCCTCAGCCTCCCAAGTAGCTGGGATTACAGCTGGAATTACTAAACCACCGCGCCCGGCCTCGTTTACTCTTTAAGGGGCGGATAGCCGGGCGCGGTGGCTCATGCCTGTAATCCCAGTACTTTGGTAGGCAGAGGTGGGCGGATCACGAGGTCAGGAGATCGAGAGCACCCTGGCTAAAATGGTGAAACCCTATGTCTACTAAAAATACAAAAAATTAGCCGGGCGTGGTGGCGAACGCCTGTAGTCCCAGCTACTCGGGAGGCTGAGGCAGGAGAATGGCGTGAACCCAGGAGGCGGAGTTTGCAGTGAGCCGAAGTTGAGCCCACTGCACTCCAGCCTGGGCGACAGAGCGAGACTCCGTCTCAAAAAAAAAAAAGAAAAGAAAAAGGGATTCGAGTGGAGTCACAGTGCATTGCAACCTGGAATTCCTTAGTTACAGAGATTCTTCCGCCTTAGTTTCCAGTTAAAACCATGGGGAAAAAAGCGTTAAACACATGATAAAAAGAACTAAGGCCGGGCGCGGTGGCTCATGCCTGTCTGTAATCTTCGGGAGGCCGAGGCGGGCGGATCACGAGATCAGATTATATCACGGTAAAGCCCCATCTCTACTAAAAATATAAAAATTTAGCCGGGCGTAGTCGCACGCACCTTCATTCATAGACCCTGAATAGAGAGATAAATCGTGCAGTCAGACGATAGTACAGGGCTTCAAGCAGAACCACAATCAAACTCTGCTTATAGAGCAAAAACACACACCCCCAAAACTCACCGCACAAACAAGCTGAACTAGCGTTAATATCAACGAAATTCTGGTGAACTAATTTTTCACTTCCCCATTAAGTCTTGTCTTACTTTTTTGACACGCAATTGTTTCCCCCAAATTGGGGGTGCACCGTTCCTGGAAGTACTGCAATACCAGGTCGATGCGCGGAGTGGACGGAGCAAGCTCCTTTTCCATCTCCTATTCCCAAAAATCCATTTAATATATTGTCCTCGGATAGAGAACGTATCAGATATTAAACTGATAAGAACAGATACTACACTTGATCTTAGCCAAAAGGCCGAGAAGCGATACTGCTATGCTGGCTGCCTTGGCGGCCTTATCCTTCCTATCTTCTACACAGTTATGGTAACTATCTAGGCATTAAATGTTAAATTATTTTCCAATACGTTATAATTCCGAAACGCAGTTTTCATTATTCTTTCTTAATAATAGTGGCTATAGTTTGGAAACATACCTATTTAAGGGTCCTGTACTTCTTCTCCCGCCTGCTCTCTGCTCAGTTTATTTTGCATAAACCCGCCCCTTCGCTTTTTTAGGATCCTGGGATTGGCCCACATACCAATCGTGATTTCAGTACCCGCGTAGCCTCTTTTTCCCAGATTGTGGCGTTAGTCTCCCAGCCTAGAGGTTTTTGGGCTCTCCAGAGGGCGGCGTGACAGTGCTGCAGGTGGGGGCGCCCCTCTCTGGGACCTTTTTTGGGAGAAGCCGCGGCGCGGTTTCAAAGCACAGGTTTTGGAGTCCAAAAAAGGAGGTTGGGCTCCGCGCTCTCCAGTTCCTGACTTAATGGCCTGAGGCTTGGTACTTAGGCCCTTGTCTCCTCCCCAGTTAAACGGGGAAATGGTGACACGCACTCTCGGGAGTTTGTGAGAACTGAGGACACAGGGGCGAGGCACGACCTGCACTTTGCATTTGTACTGTCCACCAGCAACGGCCTGGCCCTTCACTGAGAGGGAAAGATGCCCTGAGAAAGCCATTTCGGAGGCTCCTGATCCTCAAACCCGGGATCCCGTGGTGGGAGAAGGGTACTGACGCCTCAGCTCCGATGTCCTCCGACCCACGCACTCCTTAGAGTTACTTTCAGACCGGCCAGCAACGCGGTAAGGCAGCCCACTCGGAAGTCCGACCAAGAAACCACAGGGCCTCTCCTCCAAGGCAGAGGCAGGGTCCTTAGAGGACTGGGGTGAAGGAGGAGGAGGAGAGTGTAGATAAAATTGAAATGGAGCGATTTTTTTTTAATCGATCAAAGGAAACCCGCCAGAATGAAAGAGATTAATATGAGGCCCTCGCTGAGAAGGGACTTAAGGTCTTGCTTTCTTGGGAGCTCTATTAATATAAACGTAGATCGTTCTGTTGGAAACCCTTTAACCCGGGTTGGAAACAGAGGCAGTGTCTTTGTATCAAAGCGTTTTGCATGGCTGAGATCCTCCAGGCAGGAGTCAGGCGTTACATTCTCTGATAAAATGTCAACCAGGGAAGAATAAAAATCTCTGTGACATGAATAAATTTAAGGAAAAGTGCTGTGCTTTAATATGCATATGTAAACATCTCCATAAACCCTTTTAGTGCATAAAGAGCAGCGTTGCGCTAGCAAGTCCCACCTTTCGCCCTAAGGCAGTTTTCTCCCATCTTAGTAAACAGAACATACAATCGGGTTTTACACGGAGATGTTCCATTGCCCAGGGACGGGCAGGAGACAGATGCTTTTTTCTATCTCAACTGCCAAGAGGCCTTCTTTCCTCTTATACTAGTCCTCCTCAGCACAGACCCTTCACGGGTGTCAGGCTGGGGGACGATCAGGTCTTTCCCTTCCCACGAGGCCATATTTCAGACTATCACATGGGGAGAAACCTTGGACAATACCACTGCTTTCCTAGGCAGAGGTCCCTGCGACCTTTGGCAGTGTATATGTCCCTGGGTACTTGAGATTAAGAGAATGGTGATGACTTTTCACAAGCATACTGCCTTCAGGCACTTGTTTAACAAAGCACACCCTGCACAGCCCAAAATCTGTTAAACCTTGAGTCACCACAGCACATGTCTCTTGCAAGGACAAGGTTGGGAGTAGGGTCACAGATTAACAGCATCTCAAATACAGAACAAAATGGAGTCTGTTATGTCTACTTCTTTCTATATAGACACAGTAGCAGGCTGATCCGTCTTTCTTTTCCCCACATGAATCATTAGTCCTTTTTATGTCATCTGCTGTTTCCTCAACCTGGACCTTTCTGCCCATGTCTCCCTATCGTCTCTTACAGGTGTCAGCTCAAGTGGCACCCCTTCAGGGATGCCTTCCCTGATCACTTTTTTTTTTTTTTGAGACAGAATCTCACTCTGTTGCCCAGGCTGGAGTGCAGTGGCACAATCTCGGCTCACTGTAACCTCTGCCTCCCGGGTTTACGCCATTCTCCTGCCTCAGCCTCCCGAGTAGCTGGGACTACAGGTGCCCGCCACTGTGCCCAGCTAAGTTTTTGTATTTTTTAGTAGAGACGGGATTTCACCGTGTTAGCCAGGATGGTCTGGATTTCCTGACCTCGTGATCCACCCACCTCGGCCTCCAAAAGTGTTGGGATTACAGGCGTGAGCCACCCCACCGGGCCAATTTTTGTATTGTTTTCTGAAACAGAGTCTTGCTCTGTTGCCAGGCTGGAGTGCAGTGGTGCGATCTCAGCTTACTGCAACCTCCGTCTCCTGGGTTCAAGCGATTCTCCTGCCTCAGCCTCCCTAGTAGCTGGGACTACAGGTGTGTGCCACCATGCCCAGCTAATTTTTGTATTTTCAGTAGACATGGGGTTTCACCATGTTGGCCAGGCTGGTCTCAAACTCCTGACCTCAGGTGATCCGCCTACCTCGGCCCCCCAAAGTTCTGGGGTTACAGGCATGAGCCACTACACCCAGCCTTCTGACCACCACCTTTCTTGCTGCATCACACTTTCTTCTTTGCCGGTAAATATTGTAAATCTCAGGGTGTCTGAAATTCAGCATTATTGAGTTTTTGGACTGGACAGTTCATTGTTTGGGGGTGATGGGGGAGAGGGGCTGTCCTGTGCAGTGTAGGATTTAGCAGCATCCTTGCCCAGTACCCAATAGTTGTCAGTAGTATATACCTCCCCTCTCCAAGTTGTGACAGCCAAAAATGTCTGCAGATGTTGCTAAATGTCCCCTAGTGGGCAAAAAACACCCTTGGTCAAGAACTACTGCACGATTTCAATAATATTCAGTTGTTTGACTGTCTCATGTTGTCTCTCCTGCTTCCTCTAGGATGTAACCAAACAGGAGTCAACAAAAAACACAAGGCCTTGGTTTTCCTGGTGAGCACATTGCTGCATTTGAGATAGAGGAGCTTGTTGGTACTGGTGCCATTTACTAGGGTGGGGAGATGGAGTTGAGGGGAGGAGCAGGGGGAATCAAGGAGCTGAATGTCTCATTGTATATTAAGTGGGAGGTTTGTTTGATGTATCTGGAGCTTAGGGAAGAGGTTCTCACTAGAAACATTGTAGTCTGAGTCATTAATGTACAGAGGAAATGTGAGGAGCCAGGCTTCAATCATTCCAGCCATCTCTTCCATTTCTCCATTTTGTCCTACTCTCATTTCTGTTTTTGCTTTTGAGACGGAGTTTCTCTCTTGTTGCCCAGGCTGGAGTACAGTGGTGTGATCTCAGCTTATCGCAACCTCTGCCTCCTGGGTTCAAGCGATTCTCCTGCCTCAGCCTCAGCTGGGATTACAGGCGTGTGCCACCACGCCCGGCTAATTTTTTATTTTTAGTAGAGACAGTGTTTCTCCATGTTGGTCAGGCTGGTCTTGAACTCCTGGCCTCAGGTGATCCGCCTGTCTCAGCCTCCCAAAGTGCTGGGATTACAGGGGTGAGGCACTGCGCATAGCCTTTTTTTTCTTTTTTTTTTTTTTGAGATACAGTCTTGCTGTGTCGCCTTGGCTGGAGTGCAGTGGCGTGATCTCAGCTCATTGCAACCTCCACTGCCTCCCAGGTTCAAGAGATTCTCCTGCTTCAGCCTTCTGAGTAGCTGAGACTACAGGCGCACGCTGCCACACCCAGCTAATTTTAGTAGAGATGGGGTTTCACCATGTTGGCCAGGCTGGTCTTGAACTTGTGACCTCAGGTAATCCGCTGACCTTGGCCTCCCAAAGTGCTAGGATTACAGGTGTGAACCACTGCGCCTGGCCAGTCCCCACCTGACTTCTTTGTGGCTTTAACAAAAGATTCAACTGTGGGCAGTGGGGAGACTTCCCTCAGTTCGCAAGTCAGTACCGCGCAGGTTCCCACTGCTTGCATTGCTTTTCTGTTTCTGCTCTGCTGATCCTCCATCTCTAAATTCTGGTGCTCCCCTAGGGTCCTTGGGTGGCCTTCTCAGAACTGACCCTTCCATTCTTGTGGTTGTAATTATTGGGATAACAACTCTCAAGTCTATGTGGCTACCATTTAATGAGCAAAACATATGTGTTGTTTCAGCTGAGTTGCCGTTCTTATAATTCTGACTGGAGAAATCCTAAAATTTATGAACAAAAATTAAAAGCAGCGTCTGGTGCAGTGGCTCACACCTGTAATCCCGGCACTTTGGAAGGGCGAGGTGGGCGAATCATCTGAGGTCAGGAGTTTGAGACCAGCCTGGCCAACATATAGTAAAACCCCATGTCTACTAAAAATACAAAAATTATCTGGGTGTAGTGGCACATGCCTGTAGTCCCAGCTACTTGGGAAGCTGAGGCAGGAGAATCACTTGAACCCGGGAGGCAGAGATTGCAGTAAGCTGAGATCACACCACTGGACTCCAGCCTGGGTGACACAGCAAAACTCCTTCTTAAAAATAAATGAAAATAGGGCCGGGCGCGGTGGCTCAAGCCTGTAATCCCAGCACTTTGGGAGGCCGAGACGGGTGGATCACGAGGTCAGGAGATCGAGACCATCCTGGCTAACACGGTGAAACCCCGTCTCTACTAAAAAAAATACAAAAAAAACTAGCTGGGCGAGGTGGTGGGCGCTTGTAGTCCCAGCTACTTGGGAGGCTGAGGCCGGAGAATGGCGTGAACCCGGGAGGCGGAGCTTGCAGTGAGCTGAGATCTGGCCACTGCACTCCAGCCTGGGCGACAGAGTGAGACTCCGTCTCAAAAAAAAAAAAAAAAAAAAAGAAAAAGAAAATAAAAATACAAATAAATAAAAACGGTTAGAAATCCCATAACTTATCACTAGTTGGTATCCATTCTCCCAAACATTCTGAGAAATATAAGGGTAGTCATTATCTGACGGCTTATAACAGAATCACCCGATGGGGGGCTACCTGTCAATGCAGGTTGGAGTCTCCAAGTTCAGGGAAGATTTAAAAAATTGCTCTTTTGAGGGATGCAGGGTGCAGTGGCTCATGCCTGTAATTGCAACACTTTGAGACACTGGGCAATGGGATCACTTGAGCCCAGTTCGAGACCAACTTGGGCAACATAGTGAGACATTCTCTACAAAAAATTAAAATTACCTGGGCATAATAGGCATGTCCCTATAGTCCTAGCTACTCGGGAAACTGAGGTGTCGGATCGCTTGAGCCCAGGAGCTTGAGGCTATGTTGAGACATGATGACACTACTACACTCCAGCCTGGGTGACAAAGAGCTTCTAAAAAAAAAAAAAAAAAGTTCCCAAAACACTGAAGAAATCTCTCCAAAAATATTCTGGTTTGGGGGCTGCCTGGTTAAAAAGATTGAGAACCGGCTTAAATACCTGATGGCTTAAAAAAAAAAAAAAAAAAGAAAGAAAGAAAAGTGGCCAATTGCAGATGTCTGTAATCCCAGTGCTTTGGGAGACAGAATTGGGTGGACTGCTTGAGCTCAGTTCAAGACCAGCCTACGTAACATGGTGAAACTGTCTGTACTCTACCAAAAATACAAAATTAGCTGGGCGTGGTGGTGTGCACCTGTAGTCCCAGCTATTTGGGAGGCTGAGGTGGGAGAATCCCTGCAGCCCAGTAAGTTTAGGCTGCAATGAGCTGTGATTGCACAACTGTACCACAGCCTGGCTGACAGAGTGAGACTGTCTGAAAAAATTGAGAGCTGCTGACTAACCAGACACAACTTTACCCCCACAGTATCCACAGGTTGGCACTGTCCTTGTGCTTTCCCTTCTTCCTCAAGGCGAATTGAAAAGCGAGATTTGGCCAGGTGCGGTGGCTCACGCCTGTAATCCCAGCACTTTAGGAGGCCGAGGCAGGCGGATCACCTGAGGTCACGAGTTTGAGATCAGCCTGACCAACATGTAGAAATCCCGTCTCTACTAAAAAAAAAAAAATGTGTGTGTGTATATATATATATATACACACACACACACACACAAAAATTAGCTGGGCGCGGTGGCACATGCCTGTAATCCCAGCTACTTAGGAGGCTAAGGCAGGAGAATTGCTTGAATCCGAGGCGGAGGTTGCAGTGGGGAGATCCCGCTATTGCACTCCAGCCTGGGCAATAAGAGTGAAACTCCGTCTCAAAATAAATAAAAAGCATAGATTATTTGGCTAGGCACGGTGGCTCCCACCTATAATCCCACCACTTTGGGATCCTGAGGTCAGGAGATCGAGAACATCCTGGTTAACACGATGAAGCCCCATCTCTACTAAAATTACTAAAAATTAGCTGGGTGTGGTGGCACACGCCTGTAGTCCCAGCTACTCAGGAGGCTAAGGCAGGGAGAATGGCTTGAACCTAGGTGGTGGAAGTTGCAGTGATCTGAGATCATGCCACCACATTCCAGCCTGGGTGACAAGAACAAGACTCCACCTGCTGGTTAAAGTGAAGGTTTGCTTGAGCCCAAAAGCTTGAATTTGTAGTGAGCTTGTGATCATGTCACTGCACCGTAGGACTAGGCAAGAGGGAAACTTTAAAAAAAGCTCCAATGTAATGGTATTGTGCACACCAAGATGGATGCTCTGCTCAGATCAGGTTAGTCATTTAACATACTCCCTAGCAGGCAGACCCTGTCAGGTGTCCCTTCCAGTTCCAGGGACTTGAGGGAACATGAGAGGAAGCCAGTTTCCCATGGAAATTTACACACTGGTGCTAAGGAGACACATACAAACAGGACTATGTAATCAATCATTTTATTATTTTCATCAACAACCAATACAGCAACACAAATTGACAGCCACTCCTCAAGGGAACCTTTTTTGTAGTTTAGAGCAATGCCCTGAATGAGCTACCTACATGGCACACAGTATTTGCAACATGCAAATGGAGACCTAAAGGCTCATGATGGGAATAGAAGGTGGCTCTATACAGAGGAACAGAAATGGAGTTATGGGAAGCTTGTGGGGAAAAGAAAGAGATCAGCCTGTTACTGTGTCTATATAGAAAGAAGTAGACATAAGAGACTGCATTTTGTTCTGTATTTGAGATGCTGTTAATCTGTGACCCTACTCCCAACCTTGTCCTTGCAAGAGACATGTGCTGTGGTGACTCAAGGTTTAATGGATTTTGGGCGTGCAGGGTGTGTCTTTGTTCCTAGAAAAGCTAGGTATTGTCCAAGGTTTATCCCCATGTGATAGGATGAAACAATGTTGCTAAAAGGTTTATCTCAAGGCACAGGATTTTCTTTTAAACTTATTCATGTCAGAGAGATCCTTGTTCTTACGTCTTACTGCTAATTTCCTCCCTAAAAAGGATCCTATTGTCCTGCCACTCCCTTATCTTTAAGATGGTAAAGATAATTATCTATAAATACTAAGGGAACTCAGAGGCCGGTGCCGGAGTGGGTCCTCTGTAAGCTGAGCGCCAGTCCCCTGGGCCCCCGCTTTTCTTTCTCTATACTTTGTCTCTATGTCTTATTTCTTAAGTCTCTCATTCCACCTAACGAGAAACACCCACAGGTGTGGAGGGGCAGGCCACCCCTTCAAAGCTCAATCAACAATTGGCAACAAGCTAGGTCAGTAGTTTGCCAAACTGGCCATCAATGCAGTGCCTGAGTTTTGGTTCTGGGCTTGGATCATGTAAGAAAGGCAGCAAAGTCTGGGTGCCAAGAATCACACCTACAATCCCAGCACTTTGGAAATCTGTGGTGGGAGGATCTCTTAAAGCCGGGGCCTTGAGCGCAGCCTTGGTAGTAAAACCAAGCCCTTGTATCTAAAAAACAAAAGGGCAGGTAGATTCCACAGAAATAATGTTGCAGGAAGGGGGTGATAAAATACAGAAACATCGACACACAGCAAACCCTCAACTGTTTCATTGGCTCCCAGTATCTTAATCTGTGTCTGCTAACATTTTAAGGTACATCTAAAAGACCCCCTAAACCCAGCAAGCTTTTCATTTAAAATTCCTTCAGTGAGGTACATCTAGGGAAAAAGTCCCTAAAGTGTGCTGATAAATTAGGCTCCTTGAATGTTGCCTTGGAGTAGGAAGTGCAGCATTAGACAGACTGCCTAAGCAAGCTGGGTAAAACCCAGTTACAAATAGCAAACTCCCAAGGGGTCACTTCCTTGTGCCCAGGTAGACCCACCCAAAGGCATGATTCACAGTAAAGCTTTGAAAAAAAAAAAGCAGCCACGCCATTAAGACGACTAAAATTATGCTGTGGTAACTTCAACAGCTAGGTTATCCAAGGACTTGGAAAATTCACCTTCTGATGTCCTCCAAGACAGATTCCTGCAGAGGAAAAACAAAAGTTCTTATTGGATTGGAAAATATGAATGTACACAATAGTTAACACCATGTAACCTAAGAGTAAAAGGTTGCTATTATAAAACCAGTTAAATATTTAAACAGATACCTACCATTTCTTATGCACCTTGTTCTTTACTCAGACCTGGAAAAATTAAAATCAATGTTTTCAACAAGTGATGATTACTCCCTTTCTTTGTATAGAAATATTTGTCATCCCTCAGACAGTTCCTTCTGGAACAAATCTTCCTCTTTTCCCCCAGCCAGTCCCAGTGGGTTCACCTTTACAGGCTCTGGGACTAGGACAGAGAGTAAGACGTGTGAAAGTTTCTTCACTGGGAATTTTTAGCATAGTCCACCTTACATTTAGGTTTACTCACCTGTAACTGCAGTCTGGAGTGAACAGTAACACCTAGTTTTCCTGCAAAATCAAGAAAAAAAAATGTAGTCTTGAGAGACTTTCATTCTACAGTACATTTTACAATCTCTCAACTATATCTGTTGCTTGGCAGACAGAAGTTTCAGGGCACATTTTAGAGGAAACACTACTTAGCCCAAGAACTTCCTATTGGCTGTAATGCCTCCTCAAATAACTTGTAATTTTTAGAAGTTGTCACTGGAAGGCAGGCTCACAGCTCAGAAAATACCTTTCAGTCACATTGATCAGACTGGGGCGGTATTCAACTCATCACTGGTGAGCAGGTGATCATCACTTGGTGGTCCAGGAGATCAAAAGATTTGGGTTAAGCCAGTTCTATCTGTACACATCCACCCAGACCACAGTGCTATCACACACAAAAATCACAGAAAATTGTATATAGCAGCCATTGATGGCAACTATTGCAAAGCCACTTACCCCAAACTCCTCTTGAGTGCTAGAGAGAAGGTGCTGGCCCTGAAAGGAGGAAGACCAAGTCAGTAGTGCTTCTCCTATCCTGCATTAAGTTGTTCCCACGCATCATTCTTAGAAAATCAGATTTCAGAGTCTCAACAGCAAGTCATCAGCCGAACGAGATTCCATGTAAGTCATCATATATACAGGCCTAAAAAGGCAGTTTTTTTCTACTCTATATGCTGGATGCATTGAATACAGTGAAATTACTCACCTTAGAGCCAAAGAGGTTATTGGTTACTAACACCTAGAGAAAAACAAAACTGTGGGTGAAAGATTCCTCAGACATGGTTACCCCCCACTCCCTGCATTCTCCAATTTCTCAGGTGTTCATGTATTTTCACTGTCAGTCATAGTGAGCTAGTTTGATTCATCATAGAAACTGTCTACTGGGTGGCATAAGCAGTAAGGAGCAAAAAAAAAAAAAAAAAAAAAAAATCAACTAACCTCTCAGCTCTGAAGGTTTTTCAATGGTATATGGCAACAAGCTGGTCCTGAATCAAAAAAAATCAATCAATTAGCTAATTATCCCAAACAGCCAAAACTATTTTAGTTACGGTTGCTAGTGGACAAGCTAAGAAAAGGTAACCAAATGCCTCAGACAGCTTATGGAATAAGCTCTCATGCCCTTTTTCAGTTAATCCTGGTAGGTTCACAATTACTGGTTCCCAGGCTAGAACAGGGCTGAGGCAGGATGCTTCCTCCTCACTGGAGCTGAACCGTGGAAACCTACAACTGACAAGCATTCGTCTGACCCTGGGCAGATCAGTGGGCATCTATCTGAGAGAAAAAAGGGGAGGTCTGGAAACATCACTACAGAGAACAAGAGGAACCAGAAAACTTTATGGTTTAAGCAGGCTTTGGTAACAAACATCAAGATGGCTAAGTTATCAATTAGATAATAGGCCCATAGAATTTAAAAAGCAACGTACTGTAAGATAGAGGCAGATTGTCATGAGGAATACCTGGAAAGCAAAGCAAATTAGTTATTTTAAGGTATTAGGATGGAATGAAACTTATTCAAAATCAACAACTGCCATCAGAACTCTAACATGCTATTAATTTTTGTACCTCACAGAACATCAGCTTATCAATTCAAATCATCTGACAGTAAAGTGATCGATATATGGATGAGGATAACAGCGCACTCTTACAAGAACTGTAGTACCGGGTTGCGATCTCGCTTCCCAGAAAATTATCTCAAGAGGAACAAGATGGAAGGCGCCAAAAAACAAAATTGCTTCCGCCGGCCACTTGTTCTCTTGTGAACATTTACAGAGATGACATACACCAATTTGAATAATTACCTGTATTCACTCTGGGAGGCAGCTGAATTCCTCAGGATAGATTATGAGATGCTGTAGACAACAGAGGAAGGCATTTTATGTACCTAAAAATAGTCATTCAAAGACCCCTGAAGACCTCGCCGTCACTTCTCAGTAGTAAGATGACATCACTTATAAGTTCAGCCATATGCTTGTCATTTTGTGTTCATCACGGAGTGGTTATCTAGCAAGGTCTCCTCTGTAAGATTATAAAAGCATGTACACCTACCTGGAACATTACTGTAACGCTGGCTTTGCAGAAAGATGGGTCTTGTCCCATTCCTTCACCAGTGAGCTCTTGTGGGCTAAACATCTGAAAAAATAACAGCCTTCACTAACACCTCAGACAAATCGATAAGTCCCTGACATTTATTGCGTACAGTGCTACTCAGAATTTTTGTGTTTTCTCCACTAATCCATCAGAAAGAGAGAGTTCAGTTTGTAAAATCATCCCCGTAGCAACTTCCACACACTCAACGAAAGAGCAGAGGTTAAGAAATGGCCATAAGAACTTACTGTAACATAGAGCTCTCTTCGATTCCAACGTGCGCGTAAACCCTGCAGACAAGAGTCCAAGAAGACAGTAGGTCAACACAGGGCATTTCGAAAACGCTATCTTCTGAGCCGACGGCTAAGTAGGAGGCTTGCAGGGCCCATCTCCTCAGAGTCACTTATCGTCACGGAGCTCAGTACAGGTCTGTGAAAAGGTCCTCATCATAGGGAGGGGACGCGCACGGCCCGCCATCGCCATCTTGTCCTTCACAAAGCCCCGCTGCTACTTAATTTCAGTCTCGAGGCCACCCACAAGACCTCACCCGCCAGTCACCCTGGCCACACAGCTACAACACAGAAGGCATAGCGCGTGCTATGCGATGTTCGCACAATCGTTCAAAATAAAAGAAACGGACAAAGCACAAAACACTGACAGCTACAAAGCTTGCGAAATCACTTACCAGCGGCAGTAGAACAATGAGACCGAAATTGGCAGGGAGAGACGATTAAATACCATCCCGCAGAGGCCCACGGGATTTGGGGGCGGTGCTATGGCGAGCGCACGCGCATACGTTGACCGCATGCGACCCCGGGGAGTTGTGGGTAGAGAGTTCCAGGGAAGGAGGGCGTGGACAAAGCGCTACCCGAACTTGTGGCGCGAAAAGGGCGCGCATGCGTCCTACGGAACCACACCGACCGCATTGCGGCTTAGTTTTCTCACCCAGTGCATGTGGCAGGAGCGGTGAGATCACTGCCTCACGCGGATCCTGCACTGACGGTCACGACTGCTTACCCGCTAACCCTGTTCTGACCTCCCCCTTGCCCCCACACACCCGAAACCTGTGTGCAGGATCCGCCTCCATGGAGCTACAGCCTCCTGAAGCCTCGACCGCCGTCGTTTCGATTCCCCGCCAGCTGCCGGGCTCACATTCGGAAGCTGGTGTCCAGGGTCTCAGCGCGGGGGATGACTCAGGTACTGGATCCCGAGCTAAACTCGGGAGGAGGTCCCCTTTGGTGGAGCCATTTCGGGAAAGTAAGTCAGGGTGTAAGTGCTCCACTGAAGACAGGATCTGATTTTTTCCTAACTGGTCCCCTATGTCCTGCCTTCTGGTGCGTTTTCTTTAGATCTTGGACTACTACGGGCCAACATTAGCTAACATTTATGGAGCACCGTTTTAAGCACACTGTATTAATCGATTAATCCATCAAAATCCCAAGAGCTAGGTAGAATGACAACCCCCATTTTATTAATGGGGAATCTTAAAGGGCTCCCGCGGTGCTGCCTGCTGCAACTCCTGCCTGATCACTATGGTTGCAGTCAGCTATAGACTGTTTTACTGAGACCGGACAGCATTAGTTCAGTCGTTCGTGGTAAACATCTACGTGTACAAGCACACTTTATAAACATTTTTTTTTTTTTCCCGAGACAGAGTTTTGCTCTGTCGCCCAGAGTGCAATGGCGGGATGTCGGTTCACTGCAACCTCTGCCTCCCAGGTTCAAGCAATTCTCCTTCCTCAGCCTCCTGAGTAGCTGGGATTACAGGCTCCCGCAATCATCAAGCCACGCTAATTTTTGTATTTTTAGGAGAGACGGGGTTTCATCACATTGGCCAGGCTGGTCTCGAACTGCTGACCTGGTAACCTCCTGCCTCAGCCTCCCAAAGTGCTGGGATTATAGGCGTAGGCCACCACACCCGGCCTGGCTCAGCATTTTGGGAGGCCAAGGTGGGAGGATCTCTTGAACCCAAGAGTTCAAGACCAGCCTAAGCAACATAGTGAGAAACCGATACCCATCTCTACAGAAAAATAGAAAAAATTAGCCAGGAGCGGTGGTGCATGCCTGTAGCCTCAGCTACTTGGGAGGCTGAGGTGGGAGGATTGCTTGAGCCCAGGAATTTGAGGCTGTAAGTGAGTTGTGATCAAGCCACTGCACTGCACTCCAGCCTGGATGACTGAGTGAGACCCTGTCTCAAAAAAAAAAAAAAAAAGTGGGACAGATAAACTATGGAAAATCAAGATGGCCCAGAGTAGACAGACAAGGCTGGGGAGGTTGTGAGTGGGAATGGTAGTTAGGAAATGCTTTATAGAGTGTCTGGGCCTGAAAGGGTTGAAAGACTCTGGAGGGGAATTCCGGTTAAAGAAACAACTGGAGCACAAGCTTGGTGCAAGAAAAAGAAGGAAGTGTGTGGCTACAATTCATGAAAGATGGGCAAAAGGGGAGTATTAGAATATAAAACTGGAATGTATTTCCTGGGGAAAGCCACATAAGCAGGACCTTGAGAGCAAAGCTAAATCACTTGAATCATAGATAGAAAAAAAAAAACCAGGGAGAGTTTTTAAGTAGGAAAGTGATAAGACATGGGGGGATAAGATGGAGACAAGGTCATTAATTAGATTGCCATAGTAGTTTAGGCAAGAGGATTCAATACTAGCAAGTGTAACGGCAGTGGAAGTGGAAAAGAGGGGATTTGGGTTAGGGGTCTCCAACTCACATACAGAAATCAGCTAAGTAATGTAGGTAAGTGAAATGAACTGAGTTGGGACTCTGGTGAACTGGGCAGCCCTTTCACAGCTCCAGCTGATTGTTGCCTTGTGACAGTATTGTCTCTGTGTGATCAGATAGTTTTCAAAAGAATCCAGAAGTCCAGAATTGTGTATTTACCCACTTAAAAATGTTGAGTTTAAATTTTTTTGGCTGGGCGCGGTGGCTCATGCCTGTAATCCTAGCACTTTGGGAGGCTGAAGTGGGCGGATCACCTGAGGTCAGGAGTTAGAGACCAGCATGGCCAACATGGAAACCCCTTCTCTACTAAAAATACAAAAATAAGCCGGGCGTGGTGTGGGTGCGGTGGCGGGGGATTGTAATCCCAGCTACTTAGGAGGGTGAGGCAGGAGAAGCGATTGAACCCAGGAGGTGGAAGTTGCAGTGAGCCAAGATCACCCCACTGCACTCCAGGCTGGGGGACAAGAGCGAGTCTCAAAAACAAACAAACAAAAAACCGAAATATGCCTGTGGGCCAAAGGTGGCCCTCATTGTGAGTTTGCAACCTCTTGTGTAGTGACATAGAATCTACTAGAAAAGAGGGCATTTAAAAAAAAGTAGGCTGGGTAGAGCGGCTCACGCCTGTAATCCTGAAGGGGGCCAGCCCCTCCACACCTGTGGGTATTTCTCATCAGGTGGGACAAGAGACTGAGAAAATAAGACAGAGAGACAAAGTATAGAGGAAGAAAAGTGGGCCCAGGGGACCGACACTCAGCATAAGGAGGACCCGCACCGGCACCGGTCTCTGAGTTCCCTCAGCATTTATTGATCACTATCTCTACCATCTCGGTGAGGGGGATGTGGCAGGACTATAGGGTAATTGTGGGGAGAGGGTCAACGGGAAAACATGTGAGCAAAGGACTCTGTCATAAATAAGTTTAAGGAAAGGTGCTGTGCCTCGATGTGCATGTAGGCCAGATTTATGTTTGACTTTACACAAACATCTCAGTGCAGTAAAGAGCAGTATTGTCGGCCAGGCACGGTGGCTCACGCCTGTAATCCCAGCACTGTAATCTCAGCACTTTGGGAGGCCCAGACGGGCGGATCATGAGGTCAGGAGATGGAGACCATCCTGGCTAACATGGTGAAACCCCGTCTCTACTAAAGTACAAAAAAATTAGCTGGATGTGATGGCGCGCACCTGTAGTCCCAGCTACTTGGGAGGCTGAGGCAGGAGAATGGAGGGAACCCGGGAGGCGGAGCTTGCAGTGAACTGAGATTGCACCACTGCACTCCAGCCTGGGTGACAAGGCAAGACTCCGTCTCAAAAAAAAAAAAAGCAGTATTGCCGCCAGCATGTCTAACCTCCATCGATAAGGCAGTTTTCTCCTATCTCAGTAAATAGAATGTAATGTACGATCAGGTTTTATACCGAGACATTCCATTGCCCAGGGATGAGCAGGAGACAGATGCCTTCCTTTTATCTCAGCTGCAAAGAGGCCTTCCTCTTTCACTAATCCTCCTCAGCACAGACCCTTTATGGGTGTCTGGGGGACGGTCAGGTCTTTCCCTTCCCACGAGGCCATATCTCAGGCTGTCTCAGTGGGGAGAAACCTTGGACAATACCCAGGCTTTGTTGGGCAGCAGTCCCTGCGGCCTTCCGCGGTGCATTGTGTCCCTGGGTACTCGAGACTGGAGACTGGAGAATGGCGGTGACTTTTACCAAGCATACTGCCTGCAAACACATTTTTAACAAAGCACATCCTGCACAGCCCTAAATCCATTAAACCTTGAGTCAATACAGCACATGTTTCTGCGAGCACAGTGTTGGGGCTAGGGTTACAGATTAATAGCATCTCAAGGCAGAAGAATTTTTCTTAGTACAGATCAAAATGGAATTTCTTATGTCTTCCTTTTTTACATAGACACAGTAACAGTCTGATCTCTTTTTTCTTTCCCCCACATAATCCCAGCACTTTGGGGGGCCAAGGCAAGCAGCGTGCTTGAGCCCAGGAGTTTGAGACCAGCCTGGGCAACATACGGAGACCCGTCTCTGCAAAAATAAAAATTAGCTGAGTGTGGTGGTGCATGTGTATAGTCCCAGTTCTGGGGGAGGCTGAGGTAGGGAGGATTGCTTGAGCCCAGGAGTTCAAGGCTGCAGTGAGCTTTAATTGTGCAACAAATAGAGACCCTGTCTCAAAAAAAAAGAGGGTTTCACTCTTGGTCACTGTAACCTCAAACTCCTGGCCTCAAGCAATCCTCTGGGCTGAGCTGGGAGTACAGGCACTGGCCACTATGCCCAGCTAATTTATTTTACTTTTTGTATAGACAGAGGTCTTGCTGTGTTGCCCAGGCTGGTCTCAAACTCCTGGGCTCAGGTGATTCTCCAGCCTTGGCCTCCCAAAGCAATCTGTAGGTAACAGACTTAGTCTGACTTCCTGGCTCTGGCTTCTTCCCTTCTAGTTCATTCTCCACATTGTAGCCAGAGCGATCTTTACAAATAAAAACTCTGGTCTGTCGGGCACGATGGCTCACGCTGGGAGGCCTAGGTGGGTGGATCACTTGAGGTTGGGAGTTTGAGACCAGCCGGACCAACATGGAGGAACCTTGTCTCTACTAAAAATACACAATCAGCCAGGCATGGTCGCGCATGCCTGTAATCCCAGCTACTCAGCAGGCTGAGGCAGGAGAATGACTTGAGGAAGGCGGAGGTTGCGGTGAGCTGAGATTGAGCCACTGCACTCCAACCTGGCCTACAAGAGCGAAACCTCTCTCTCAAAAAAAAAAAAAGTCTGGTCAGGTCTCACTTCCGCTCACAATCCTTCAGTGCCTCTCCATTGTCTTTAAGCTATAGCCCAACTTGATCAATACAGCCATTAAGAAGTGCTGCTAGACCGGGCACGTAATTCCAGCACTGTGGGAGGCCGAGGCGGGCAGATCACTTGAGGTCAGGAGTTCAAGACCAGCCTGGGCAACGTGGTGAAATTGTGTCTCTACTAAAAATGCAACAATTAGCTGGACATGTTGGAGTGTGCCTGTAATCTCAACTACTTGGGAGGCTGAGACATGAGAATTGCTTGAACCCGGGAGGTGGAGATTGTGATGAGCTGAGATCACCCCATTGAACTCCAGCCTGGGTGACAGAGTGAGACTCTGTCTCAAAAAAAAAAAAGGAAAAAAAAAAAAGCCCTGCTTCTAACGGCCAATGGCTCACACCTGTAACCCCAGCACTTTGGGAGGCCAAGGTGAGAGGGTCCCTTGAGGCCAGAGGTTTGAGACCAGCCTGGGCAACATAGTAAGATGAAACCCCCATCTCTACAGGAAAAAGAAGCCCTGCCTCCCTATCACCACTGCTCCCCCAAGCCTAATCTACCCCTTCCCACCCACAATAAACTCCCTGGGGTTTGATTCAATGTGGGCAAATCATCCTGCTATCCCTATTGTCTAGCAGAATACAATTCACAAATAGGACTCAATATACATTTATTAGTTACCTCTATAAGTTTTTTTCAGTTTGCCTTTTTATGTTGGGAATTTTATAAATTTTCAAATGATCATTTCTCAGCCAATTCATTGACTGTCTTACCAAATGATTTTGCTAGTAGCGAGGTCTGGAAAGTGTTTGTTCAAGGGGCAACACTGCCCCCACCTGGCAGCAAGAGGCACTGCCTCAATTAATGGAGGGGAAGGCTATGCAAATAACCAGTGCTTGGCAGGGAACTGGTAGACATGACAGTGGAAAAAAGGCTCAATTTCTTTTTGAGATGGAGTCTCGCTCTGTTCCCCAGGCTGCAGTGCAGTGGCTTGATCTCAGCTCACTGCAACCTCTGCCTCCCAGCTTAACGCAATTCTCTTGCCTCAGCCTCCTGGGTAGCTGGGATTACAGGTGCCCACCACCACTCCCGGCTGATTTTTGATTTTTGTATTTTTAGTAGAGACAGGGTTTCACCATGTTGGCCAGGCTGGTCTCGAACTCCTGACCTCAAGTGATCAGACTGGCTCGGCTCCCAAAGTGTTGGGATTACAGGCGTGAGCCACCACACTGGGCCTCAATTTCTTTTTGAACCAGGATCTCACTCTGTCGTCTAGGCTGGAATGCAGTGTGTGATCATGGCTCACTGCAGCGTTGAACTCCTGGGCTGAGAGGATCCTCCCACCTCAGCCTCCTGAGTAGCTGGGACTATAGGCATGTGCCATCACACCCAGCTAATTCTTTAATTTTTTGGAGTGTGACAGTGCCTCACTATGGTGCCTAGGCTGGTCTCCAACTCCTGGGCTCAAGTGACCAAATTGCTGGGAAACAGCCACTGTACCTGGCCCAAAAGAAATAGCATAGAATTTCCTGGGTTGTGGAAGAGTGTGGCATTGAGGTGGTCTTCCAGGGAAGAGGTACTTTTACAACTGCGGTGGGTACCATGGGTGTCTGGGCTACCTGCTCATGCAGTGTACTAATGTTTTCTAGTTCTGCTTTCAGCTTCATCCTGGATATACCATTTCCATCTTAATGTCTGACTAAAGGGTCTGTCTGACTTTGTGACTAGACAGGTCTGACAAGACCCAATTCATAATGGGGCAGTTCTGGATGCTTCATAGTCAAGCTTTCCAGTAACAGCCTTGACGCTGTTTCTCAAAAGGCACCTACTTCCCTGCTTTGGACAGCTTGGTCTTGCTCCAGAATCTCAGGGACTCGCATTGTGCTTTTGCCATAGGAGCTTGCCATAAGTTCTCCACTGCATCTTTTTTTTCGCTACTGATACTTTGGCTCCCCCAGGATCTGCTGGGTTGCATGGCTTAAGTGGCAAGGCCGTGTGCATTGCAGCCTAGACTAGGTGCAGAGCCATTTCCTACTCACAGTTTGAGTCAAAGTTGGCAGCTTACCCAGTATGTGGGCTGGAGATATATTTCTAGGTATGGATGTGATAGACACCACACCCATGCATCCTTTTTGTCTTTAGTGGTGGTACTGATCTCTGTCCCTCCCCAGGATGTGATACTGCTTTTGATTTACTATCATGGCTGAAGAGAGGGAGGGGTTTTAGAGAGCTCTTTGTCTGTCCCACTAGGATAGCTCTTATCTCTTAGGCCAAGGACCCAATGTGATTACTTCAACTCCTAAGTATATCAGTCCTGTTAATTTTTTTTTTTTTTTTTTTTTTTTGAGATGGAATGTGCTGGCTTGCAGTGGTGCCATCTGGCCTCACTGCAACTTTCACCTTCCGAGTTCAAGCAATTCTTGGACCTCAGCCTCCCAAGCAGCTGAGACTACAGGTGTGCACCACCACGCCTGGCTAATTTGTTTGTTTGTTTGTTTGTTTGTTTGTTTGTTTTGAGATAGAGTCTCACTCTGTCGCCCAGGCTGGAGTGCAGTGGCGCAATCTCGGCTCACTGCAACCTCTATCTCCTGGGTTTAAACAATTCTCCTGCCTCAGCCTCCCCTGCCCAGCCCTCGTTTAAACACCTGGACCTGAGGAAATGACTAGTGATGGGTCCATGGACAAGCAGACTTACTGTGAGCTAGTAAGTTTTGGCTAAGACTTCAGTTACTGCCTGACACCTGTAAGTCCCCACTCTAATGCAGGGATCATGGTGATGCTTTGGGTTTCCAGGTCTCAGTGTCAGTTCAGATCTTGTGCCCCAAATCCTCAAAGTGTTTAGGCATTTCCCTTTACCCAATTGTCTGAGTAGGTGATATGTTGACATACTCCCTTTTAGGAGGAACTGGCGGAAGCATTACAGTTTTAGCATCCTTTGCTAGGGATTTGGGCATCTCTTCAGTAATTGAGTTTTGGATGTGAAAGTTGGTTCAGCCAGGTGCGGTGACTCATGCCTGTAATCCCAGCACTTTGGGAGGCCACGGCGTTCAGATCACTTGAAGTCGGGGGTTTGAGACCAGGTTGGACAATGTGGTGAAACCCCATCTCTACTAAAAATACAAAAATTAGCTGGGCGTGGTGGCGTGTGCCTGTAATCCCAGCTACTAGGGAGACTGAGGCGGGAGAGTCCCTTGAACCCTGGAGGTGGAGGATGTTGCAGTGAGCCTAGATTTAAAAAGTTGGCTCAGATCCAGGAGCCGAATGAAGGATTTTGACTGTGTATTGTAGTGATGGTCCGTAGCTGCCTCTTCCTCCTCTATTCTTGCCTTTTTCTCTTTGTAGATGTGTAGTAGCATCCTTTTTGGCTATCCACATATTTTTCCCCTAAGGATGCCATGCTCTATTGTATCCACAACTCTGAATCGAACTCCCCATGGCTACCTACCCCTGCAACATTGCCAGTTTTATGGTAGTTGCATATTTCTGGCTTTTGGCAGCTAAGCAATGCTATCTGGCCTCTGTTATGTGTTGAAAGATATTTCTCCATATATCTTGAGTAACTCAGCTCTGTGACTGCTTCTCCTGTCATCAGCTGTGGACTGCTCAGAAGCCACCACTGAATTTCTAAGTGATGCTGATGCCCACCGATGTCACCAGTGTTTTCCTGATGGTTTTGTAAATGTGTCCTTTGGGTCCTTTCTTGGAACACTATTTTCTGGTCTCACATTGTACAGTACAGTATGTTTATCTATTCCAGCATGCCTACTTTTTTCAGTCACTTTTTTTTTTTTTTGGTTGGGGGATGGAGTTTCACTCTTGTCGCCCAGGCTGGAGGGCAATGGTGCGATTTCGGCTCATTGCAACCTCCGCCTCCTGGGTTTAAGAGATTCTCTTGCCTCAGCCTCCTGAGTAGCTGGGATTACAGGTGCCTGCTACCATGCCCAGCTAATTTTTGTATTTTTAGTAGAGATGGGGTTTCACCATGTTGGCCATGCTGGTCTTGAACTCCTGACCTCAGGTGATCCACCCTGATGGGAATGTTAATTATAGTAGTTTCTTTGCTTTTTTTTGTGGGAGGGGTCTTACTCTATTGCCCAGGCTGGAGTGCAGTGGTACGATCTTGGCTCACTGTAACCTCTATATCCTGAGTCCAAGCTATTCTCGTGCCTCAGCCTCCCAAGTAGCTGGGATTACAGGTTTGTGCCACCAAACCTGGCTAATTTTTGTATTTTTAATAGAGATGGGCCTTCACCATGTTGGCCAGGTTGGTTGCAAGCTCCTGACCTCAGGTAATCCGCCCTCCACAGCCTCCCAAAGTGCTGGGATTACAAGGTGAGCCACCACATCCGGCCATGCTTTTTTGGTCTGTGAGCAAGAATAGTATCTGTTCTTCTAACGTCTCATCAGTTCTGTAATTGAGGATACTTTATCAGGTGGATTTTTGGAACAGGGAGATGGAACAAAAGCTTGCTCATCCTTTTTACAAGTCAATATAGTATTGTAGTACCTCCATGAATGCTATGGTTCTCCCTTTTGGGGTAGATGTCAGTTAAAATGCAGACTGTTGCATTCCACTGTATCTTTTGGTTTCTGGAAAAAACTTTAAGGTGAATCTGCTCGTTTTCTTTTTCTTTCTCTTTCTTTTTTCTTTTTCTTTCTTTCTTTTTTTTTTTTGAGACGGAGTTTCTTGTTACCCAGGCTGGAGTACGATGGACCAATCTCTGGTCACCACAACTTCCGCCTCCCGGGTTCAAGTGATTCTCCTGCCTCAGCCTCCTGAGTAGCTGGGATTACAAGCATGCGCCACCACAATCGGCTAATTTTTTGTATTTTTAGTAGAGACAGGGTTTCTCCATATTGGTCAGGCTGATCTTGAACTTCTGACCTCAGGTGATGTGCCCACCTCGACCTCCCAAAGCGTTGGGATTACAGGCGTGAGCCACCGCACCCGGCCTATTTCCTTTTTTTCTTTCTTTTCTTGTCTTTCTTTTTTTTTTTTTTGTTTTTTTAATTTGAGACGGAGTCTCGCTCTATCGCCAGGCTGGAGTGCAGTGGCCTGACCTCGGCCCACTGCACTCTCCGCTCCGGGGTTCAAGCGATCCTCCTGCTTCAGCCTCCCGAGTAGCTGGGATTACAGGTGCGCGCCATCACACCCAGCTAATTTTTGTGTTTTTGGTAGAGACGGGGTTTCACCATGTTGGCCAGGATGGTCTCCATCTCCTGACCTTGTGATCTGCTCGCCTCGGCCTCCCAGAGTGCTGGAGTTACAGGCGTGAGCCACCGTGGCTGGCCGCTTCCCTTTTTCTTTACCTTTAATTTAATTTAAAAAATTAAGATGTTTGTCTCAGCCTGTTGCCCAGGCTGGTCCCAAACTCTTGGCCACCAGCAATCCTCCCACCTTGGCCTTTCAAAGTGCTGGGATTATAGGCATGAGCCACCATGCCTGGCCCGTTTTTTTCTTTAACATTATGTTTTTGACACATTTTGCCTATCTTTTATGTCCTGGTTCTTTCAGATTTAGTCATTTCTAGTATTCTAGTTAGAAATTTTCTACAAATTATTTTACAAATGTTCTACAAATTATGTAAAAAAACAAAAATTTTTTTTTTGAGACAGTCTCACTCTTGTTGCCCAGGCTGGAATGCAATGGCATGATCTTGGCTCACTGCAAACTCCTCCACCCAGGTTCAAGCGATTCGTCTGCCTCAGCCTCCTGAGTAGCTGCGATTACAGGCTCCTGCCTCCACGCCCAGCTAATTTTTGTATTTTTAGTAGAGACGGGATTTCACTGTGTGGTCCAGGCTGGTTTCAAATTCCTGACCTCAGGTTATCTGCCTGCCTTGACCTCCCAAAGTGCTAGGATTACAGGTGTGAGCCACCACACCTAGCCTATTTTTCAAGTTTCCAAATTTTTACTACTATAACCAGTGCTGCAGTGAAATCTTTTATATATTGCTTTGTGTATATGTGTGAGAGTTTCTCTAGGATATGAATCGACCTAGGACTGTTGCTGGGTAAAAGGGCACCTTCATTCTATAGGCAGTTGCAAATTTTTTCCTAGACCGAATGTACCAAATAATGTTGCCACTTATGCAATTTGTATCCTCCTAATCACTTTGTTTAGTCAGATGTTTTAATATTGCCAATCCGATGGACATGAAGTTCTATTTTCTTGCCATTTTAATTTGCACTTTCCAGATTACTAATGAGGTTCTGTAATCTTTACATTCTTTTGTGTATCTAATTTTGTGAATTGGGTTTTTTTTTTTTTAAGACAGAGTCTCATTCTGTCGCCCAGGCTGGAGTGCAGTGGCGTAATTTCTGTTCACTGCAATCTCTGCCTCCCATGTTCAAGTGAATCTGCTGCCTCAGCCTCCCGAATAGCTGGGACTACAGGCGTGCACCACCACGTCCTGCTAATTTTTGTATTTTTAGTAGAGACAAGGTTTCACCGTGTTAGCCAGGCTGGTCTCGAACTCCTGACCTCAGGTTATCCACCCACCTTGGCCTCCCAAAGTGCTAGGATTGCAGGTGTGAGCCACCATGCCTGGCCTGAATTGGCTATTTCTATTATGTGATTAGAATAGAATTTCTATTCAGTGATTTTTTTTCTTGCTGAAGTATTGTGCTTTTTCTTACTGATTTTTAGTGATAATTTGTATGTTTCATCTACTTTGTTAGTTGTATTAGTTTCAGATAGTATGTCTTCTATTTGTGGCTTGTCTTTTCAGTTTGTTACCGCAAGTTGTAGATGCATAATTTTTTCTCTTTTAATGTTGCAAAATTTATTTGTCTTTTTCTTAATGGTTTATTCTTTTGTGTGGTTTTTTTTTCTTTTTTTGAGTTAGAGTCTTGCTCTGTCGCCCAGGCTGGAGTGCAGTAGTGAGATCTTGGCTCACTGCAACCTCTGCCTCCCAGGTTCAAGCTGTTCTTCTGCCTCAGTCTCCTGAGTAGCTGGGATTACAGGTGCCTGCCACCACGCCCAGCTAATGTTTGTATTTTTATTTTATTTTATTTTTTGAGACGGAGTCTCTCTGTTTTTCCAGGCTGGAGTGCAGTGGCCGGATCTCAGCTCACTGCGAGCTCCGCCTCCCAGGTTCACGCCATTCTCCTGCCTCAGCCTCCTGAGTAGGTGGGACTGCAGGCGCCTGCCACCACGCCCAGCTAATTCTTTATATTTTTAGTAGAGACAGGGTTTCACCGTGTTAGCCAGGATGGTCTCGATCTCCTGACCTTGTGATTCGCCCGCCTCGGCCTCCCAAAGTGCTGGGATTACAGGCATGAACCACTGTGCCCAGCTAATTTTTGTATTTTTAGTAGAGACGGGGTTTCACCATGTTGGCTAGGCTGATCTCTGGCCAGGCTGGTCTCGAACTCCTGACCTTGTGATCTGCCCGCCCTGGCCTCTCAAAGTGCTGGGATTACAGATGTGAGTCACCGCGACTGGCCTCTTTTGTTTCTTCTTTAAAAACTCTTTCCTCATCGTGAGGTCAGAAAGATATTCTTTTTTTCTTTTTCCTTTTTTTTTTGAGACAGAGTTTCGCTCTTATTGCCTAGGTGGGAGTGCAATGGCACGAAGTCCGCTCACCGCAACCTCTGCCTCCCGGGTTCAAGCGATTCTCCTGCCTCAGCCTCCCAAGTAGCTGAGATTACAGGCATGCACCACCACTCCTGGCTAATTTTGTATTTAGCAAGACAGGCTTTCTCCATGTTGGTCAGGCTGGTCTCGAACTCCTGACCTCAGGTGATCTGCCCTCCTCGGCCTCCCAAAGTGCTGGGATTACAGGCATGAGCCATCGCACTTGGCCTCAGATATTCTTATTTTCTTCTAAAATTTTATTTATTTATTTATTTATTTTTGAGATAGAGTCTCGCTTTGTCGCCAGGCTGGAGTGCAGTGGCGCAATCCTGGCTCACTGCAACCTCCGCCTCCCGGGTTCAAGCGATTCTCCTGCTTCAGGCTCCCAAGTAGATGGGACTATAGGTGCGCGCCAACATGCCCAGCTAATTTTTGTATTTATTTATTTATTTATTTATTTTTTGAGACGGAGTCTCGCTCTGTCACCCGGGCTGGAGTGCAGTGGCCGGATCTCAGCTCACTGCAAGCTCCGCCTCCCGGGTTTACGCCATTCTCCTGCCTCAGCCTCCCGAGTAGCTGGGACTACAGGCGCCCGCCACCTCGCCCGGCTAGTTTTTGTGTATTTTGTAGTAGAGACGGGGTTTCACCGTGTTAGCCAGGATGGTCTCGATCTCCTGACCTCGTGATCCACCCGTCTCGGCCTCCCAAAGTGCTGGGATTACAGGCTTGAGCCACCGCGCCCAGCCAATTTTTGTATTTTTAGTAGAGATGGGGTTTCACCATGTTGGCCAAGATGGTCTCAATCCCTTTTTTTTTTTTTTTTTGAGACGGAGTCTCGCTCTGTTGCCTGGGCGGCTGGAGTGCAGTGGCCGGATCTCAGCTCACTGCAAGTTCCGCCTCCTGGGTTTACGCCATTCTCCCGCCTCAGCCTCCAGAGTAGCTGGGACTACAGGCGCCCGCCACCTCGCCCGGCTAGCTTTTTGTATTTTTTTTAGTAGAGACGGGGTTTCACCGTGTTAGCCAGGATGGTCTCGATCTCCTGACCTCGTGATCCACCCGTCTCGGCCTCCCAAAGTGTTGGGATTACAGGCTTGAGCCACCGCGCCCGGCCAATTTTTGTTTAGTAGAGATGGGGTTTCACCATGTTGACCAAGATGGTCTCGATCTCTTGACCTTGTGATCCTCCCGCCTTGGCCTCCCAAAGTGCTGGGATTACAGGTGTGAGCCACCATGCCCAGCCAGTTTGATTACTTAGAATATAATTGTGTGATTGGTGTGAAGTAGTGATCTAATTTTATTTTTTATAGTGCCATTTGGTAAATAGTTCATTCTTTCCCCAGTGATTATATTATCTCTGTCATATATTGTTTCAAGTATGCATGGGTTATTTTTAGGCTCTGTTTTCTGTTCCATTGGACATTTGCCCATCCCTGTGTTTTTAGCATACTATGATTGTTACTTTATACATAATTATTATTGTTATTTTTTTTTGTAGAGTTGGGGTCTCACTGTGTTGCCCAGACTGGTCTCGACCTCTTGGCCTCAAGCAATCCTCCTCCCTCAGCTTCCCAGAATGCTGAGATTACAGGTAATTATTATTATTATTATTATTATTTGAGATGGAGTCTTGCTCTGTTGCCCAGGCTGGAGTGCACTGGCATGATCTTGGCTCACTACAAGTTCCGCCTCCCAGGTTCAAGTATTTCTCCTGCCTCAGCCTCCCGAGTAGCTGGGACTACAGGTATATGCCACCACGCCTAGCTAATTTTTTTTTTTTTTTTGAGGCGGAGTCTTCACTCTGTCGCCCAGGCTGGAGTGCAGTGGCGCGATCTCGGCTCACTGCAAGCTCCGCCTCCCGGGTCCGCGCCATTCTCCTGCCTCAGCCTCCCAAGTAGCTGGGACTACAGGCGCCCGCCACCGCGCCCGGCTAATTTTTTGTGTTTTAGTAGAGACGGGGTTTCACCGTGTTAGCCAGGATGGTCTCGATCTCCTGACCTCGTGATCCGCCCGCCTCGGCCTCCCAAAGTGCAGGGATTACAGGCGTGAGCCACAGCGCCCGGCCGCTAATTTTTTTATTTTTAGTAGAGACGGAGTTTCACCATATTGGCCAGGCTGGTCTCAAACTCCTGACCTGTGATCCGCCCACCTCGGCCTCCCAAAGTGCTGAGATTACAGGCATGAGCCACCGTGCCCAGCCTGATTACAGGTAATTATTACTTTAGCAAATAACATGCCTGCTGCCTGGTAGGACTTGTCCTTTTTTGTTGTTTTTTGGTATGGGGTCTTGCTCTGTTGCTCAGGCTGCAGTGCAGTGGCGTGATCTTGGCTCATTGCAACCTCTACCTCCCAGGTTCAAGCAATTCTGCCTCAGCCTCCCAAGGAGCTGGGATTTCAGGCTTCTGCCACCATGCCTGGCTAATTTTTTGTATTTTTAGTAGGGACAGGGTTTTGCCATGTTGACCAGCCTGATCTCCAACTCTTGATCTCAGGTGATCTGCCCATCTCGGCCTCTCAAAGTGCTGGGATTACAGGCGTGAGCCACTGTGCCCAACCATACTTTATCTATTATTATTATTATTATTATTTGTAGAGACGGGGTCTGACTGTGTTGCCCAGGCTGGTCTTCAATTCTTGGCCTCAAGTGATCCTCCTGTCTCAGCTTCCAAGAATGCTGAAGTTACAGGTAATTATTATTTTAGCAAATAACATGCTTGCTATCTGGTAGAATTTGTCTTTAAAAATATGATTTTTTTTCTTTTTCTTTTTTTTTTTTTTTTTTTTTTTTGAGACGGAGTCTCGCTCTGTCTCCCAGGCTGGAGTGCAGTGGCATGATCTCAGCTCACTGCAAGCTCCACCTCCCGGGTTCACGCCATTCTCCTGCCTCAGCCTCCCGAGTAGCTGGGACTACAGGCGCCTGCCACCACGCCCGGCTAATTTTTTTATTTTTTTGTATTTTTAGTAGAGACGGGGTTTCACCGTGTTAGCCAGGATGGTCTCGATCTCCTGACCTATGATCCACCTGCCTCCGCCTCCCAAAGTGCTGGGATTACAGGTGTGAGCCATTGCGCCCGGCCAATTTTTTTTTTCTTTAAAGATATCTTTACTATTCTTGGCCCTTTTCTTGGCTTACTGCAACCTCTGCCTCCCGGGTTCAAGCAATTCTCCTGCTTCAGCCTCCCGAGTAGCAGGGATTACAGGCTCCTGCCACCACACCCGGCTAATTTTTGTAGTTTTAGTAGAGATGGAGTTTCACCATGTTGGCCAGACTGGTCTCAAATTCCTAACCTTGTGATCCACCCACCTTGGCCTCCCAAAGTGCTGGGATTACAGGCGTGAGCCACCATGCCCATCAAATCTTTCTACCCATGAATATATGGGGGTTTTTTTTGGTTACTATTTGTTTGTTTGTTTGTTTGTAGAGACAGGGTCTCACTATGTTGCCCAGGCTGGTCTTGAACTCTTGGACTCAAGAGATCCTCCTGGCTGGGCATGGTGGCTCACGCCTGTAATCCCAGCACTTTGGGAGGCCGAGACAGGTGGATCACGAGATCAGGAGATTGAGACCATCCTGGTTAACATGGTGAAACCTCGTCTCTACTGAAAATACAAAAAATGAGCTGGGCGTGGTGGCGGGCGCCTGTAGTCTCAGCTACTTTGGAGGCTGAGGCAGGAGAATGGTGTGAACCCGGGAGGCGGAGCTTGCAGTGAGCCGAGATCGCGCCACTGCATTCCAACCTTGGCAACAGAGTGAGACACTGTCTCAGAAAAAAAAAAAACAACGAGATCCTCCCACGTTGGCCTTTCACAGTGCTGAGATTGCAGGCAAGAACCACCACGCCCAGCCATTTATTTTTTTTTTTTTTTTTTTTTTTTTTTTTTTGAGACAAGAGTCTTGCTCTGTAGCCCAGGCTGGAGTGTGGTGGTGCAATCTCAGCTCACTGCAAGCTCTGCCTTCCGGGTTCACACCATTCTCCTGCCTCAGCCTCCTGAGTAGTTGAGACTACAGGTGCCAGCCACCACGCCCAGCTAATTTTTTGTATTTTTAGTAGAGACGGGGTTTCGCTGTGTTAGCCAGGATGGTCTTGAACTCCTGACCTTGTGATCCACCCGCCTCGGCCTCCCAAAGTTCTGGGATTACAGGCGTGAGTCCCACCGCATTTCAGTTTTTTTAAAAAAGAATTCATTAGCTGAGTGCAGTGGCTCATGCCTCTAATGCTAGCACTTTGGGAGGCAGATCAGTTGAACCCAGGGGTTCAAGACCAGCTTGGACAACATGGCAAAACCCTGTCTCTACCAAAAAATACAAAAATTAGCCAGGCATGGTTGCATGCTCCTGTAATACCAGCTATTCAGGAGGTTGAGGTGGGACGATCACGAGGTCAGGAGTTCGAGACCAGCTTGGCCAACATGGCAAATCCCCATCTCTACTAAAAATACAAAAATTAGCCACGCACAGTGGCAGGTGCCTGTAATCCCAGCTACTTGGCTGAGGCAGGAGAATCGCTTGAACCTGGGAGTCGGAGGTTGCAGTAAGCTGAGATTGCACCACTGCACTACAGCCTCAGTGACAGAGCAAGATTCTGTCTCAAAAAAAAAAAAAAAAAAAAAAAGAAAGAAAAAGAAAAATGAAAGATGGGTGAGGTTAAGGAATTGAGCATTTGGAAGTCAAAGCATGGCTGAAATTAAAGCAGAGAAAGAGACTCCAACCAAAGCAGTTCACTTGGCAGTTACTATCTGAAGAACTGATGTCAGAATACTATTAATTGTTACTATGAATCCTATAGGAGGGACACTGGCTGCTAAAGAAGAGAACTATCAGGGTTGTCTTAGTAAAAAGGCTGAAGAATGCAAAGTGGGGATAAAAGCCAGAAAGAGTGAAAGAAATAGAACCAAAGTCATCTCTTAGAAGAGAAATAAATGCACCATCTGAAAAGTATCCAGTATTCAAGTAAGTTAGACGAATGAACAACATTGCAGCAAGGCATTCTCTCAAATGCAACCAAATACTAAAAGATAAACACCAGAGAAATAGCAGGTCAATATGTGGAAAAGATGGGGCAGTACTTTTAACATATTATCCTTGGATTAATGACATCAGATATTCAACTGATCAGAGACAGCATACTTAATCTCATCAAAAAAGCTAAGTAGCAATAAGAGACCTTAAAATGATCACTGAGACCCTCCAACTATTTCTGCAGTCATTTCTGCAGTCATGATCACACAATACTGCATCCTCATTTTCTCCCTCCCCTGGCCCTCCAAAACTCTGTCATCACACTCTTCGGAAGAGAGTCACTAAGCGCAGCCCACACTCAAAAGGTAGAGTTAAACTCTGTATCTCTGGGCAGAGGGAAGATCTACATAAATTATTTGAGACTCTTTCTCAAAAAAAAAAAAAAAAAAAAAAACAGGCCGGGCGTGGTGGCTCACGCCTGTAATCCCAGCACTTTGGGAGGCCGAGGCAGGTGGATCACGAGGTCAGGAGATCGAGACCATCCGGGCTAACACGGTGAAACCCCGTCTCTACTAAAAATACAAAAAATTAGCTGGGCATGGTGGCGGGCGCCTGTAGTCCCAGCTACTCGGGAGGCTGAGGCAGGAGAATGGCGTGGACCCAGGAGGCGGAGCTTGCAGTGAGCCGAGATCGCGCCACTGCACTCCAGTCTGGGAGACACAGCAAGACTCTGTCTCAGCAAGACAAGGCACCCGGATATTTCTATATATATATATACACACATATACATATATATATATAAAAAATATATATATATTATATATACATATATATATATATATAAAAGCTGGGCATAGTGCAAGTACCTGTGGTCCCAGCTACTTGGGAAGCTGAAGTGGGAGGGACCACTTGAGGTGGGACGATTTCTTAAGCTGAGGAAGTTAAGGCTGTAGTAAGCCAAGATATATAACTTTTTCCAATTATAAAAGTAACACATGGGCGTGGTGCAGTGGCTCACGTCTGTAATCCCAGCACTTTGGGAGGCCGAGGCGGGTGAATCACGAGGTCAGGAGATCGAGACCATCCTGGCTAACATGGTGAAACCACGTGTTTACTAAAAATACAAAAAAAAAAAAACAAACAAACAAAAACAAAATTAACTGCGCGTGGTGGCGGGCGCCTGTAGTCTGCCGGAGAATGGCGTGAACTCAGGGGGCAGAGCTTGCGGTGAGCCAAGATCGTGCCACTGCACTCCAGCCTGGGCGACAGAGTGAGGCTCTGTCTCAAAAAAGAAATCCTTTTTAGATGTTTTTTGTTGTTTGTTTTTTCGTTTGTTTTTCGAGATGGAGTTTCCCTCTTATTGCCCAGGCTGGAGTGCAATGGCATGATCTAGGCTCACTGCAACCTCCGCCTCCCAGGTTCAAGCCATTCTCCTGCTTCAGCCTCCCCAGTAGCTGGGATTACAGGCACCCACCACCACGCCCAGCTCATTTTTGTATTTTTAGTAGAGACCGGGTTTCACCACGTTGACCAGGCTGGTCTCAAACTCCTGACCTCAGGTGATCCACCTGCCTCGGCCTCCCAAAGTGCTGGGATTACAGGCATGAGCCACCACACCTGACCTGTTTGTTTTCACATAGGGTCACTCTGTCAGCCAGGCTGGAATGCGATGGTGTGATTTTGATCACAGCTCACTGCTGTCTCGACCTGAGGGCTCAAGTGATCCTCCCACTTCAGCCTCCTGAGTAACTGGAACCACAGGGGTGAGCCACCATGCCTGGCTAATTTATTAAGTTTTGTAGAGATGGGGTCTCCCTATGTTGCCAAGGCTGGTCTCAAACTACTGGGCTTAAGTGATCCTCCTGCCTTGGCTTCCCGGAGCAATGGGACTAAAGGCATGAGCCACTGTACCTGATCACTCCTTTTTACATGTTTGAGGAAAAATAAATGTGCTATTTTCAGGCTAAGATCAAGTAATCATAATGTGTTAGGAAGCATGTGATGGATTTTTGCAGCAGAGGGTTAGAAAGGAACTTTCTTTGTAAACTTGGCCCTCTGCATTTCAGGGCTCCACCGCCATCTGCCTGTCTGAGTGTAAAGTGGACCTTATTGGCATCTGGACTGCCAAACTGCTTTCTTTCCTTTGCTTTGTCCCAGCCTTCTCTTAAAGGCTAAACTCTTGAAAAATTATATTCTTTGCATTCCTATAGTAAATATAAAGCTTTATGTCAACACATATGGCAGGACCTGAGGCTCTCTAGTCACCTCCAGTCCCTTTCTCTAGTCTTTTTCTCTGTAGTCTTTTTGTTTTCCTGTCCTCTATCTCCTAATTTATTAGTTTTTATTATTATATTTTATATTATTTTTTTGAGACGGAGTTTTGTTCTTGTTGCCCAGGCTGGAGTGCAATGGCGCGATCTTGGCTCACCGCAACCTCTGCCTCCTGGGTTCAAGTGATTCTTCTGCCTCAGCCTCCCGAGTAGCTGAGATTACAGGCAGGTGCCACCATGCCTGGCTAATTTTTGTAATTTTAGTAGAGACGGGGTTTCACCATGTTAGCCAGGCTGGTCTTGAACTCTTGACCTCAATTGATCTGACTGCCTTGGCCTCCCGAAGCGCTGGGATTACAAGTGTGAGCCACAGTGCCTGGCAGTTTGTTTTATTTTGGTTGAACAGTTACAAGTCTTGGTTTGTTTTCCTGCAGTAACAGGTTCGTCTTGATGTGATACAGTGTTATTTAAATTCTTTTCCATTTTCCTGCCTTTGTCTTCACATGCTAGTTTTTTTCGGTTGTTTCTTTTTTCTTTTTTCTTTTTTTTTTTTTTTTTTTTTTGAGACGGAGTCTCGCGCTGTGTCACCCAGGCTGGAGTGCAGTGGCGCGATCTCGGCTCACTGCAAGCTCCGCCTCCCAGGTTCACGCCATTCTTCTGCCTCAGCCTCCGAGTAGCTGGGACTACAGGCGCCCGCCACCACGCCCGGCTAGTTTTTTGTATTTTTAGTAGAGACGGGGTTTCACCATGTTAGCCAGGATGGTCTCGATCTCCTGACCTCGTGATCCACCCGCCTCGGCCTCCCAAAGTGCTGGGATTACAGGCTTGAGCCACCGCGCCCGGCCTTTTTTCTTTTTTTTTGAGAGATAGTCTGGTTGTGTTGCCCAGGTTGCAGTGCAGTGGTACGATCTGGGCTCACTGCAACCTCTGCATCATGGGTTCAAGTGATTCTCTCACCTCAGCCTCTTGAGTAGCTGGGATTACAGGTGCCCATCACCATGACTGGCTAATTTTTGTATTTTTATTAGAGACAGGGTTTCACCACAGTGGCCAGGCTGGTCTTGAACTCCTGACCTCAATTATCTGCCTGCCTTGGCCTCCAAAAGTGCTGATTACAGGTGTGATCCACCACGCTTAGCCTGTTTAGTTGTTTCTAAGAAGGGAGATATTGGTTTTGATTGACATAGTTCATCCACTTATTTACCAACCATTTGCGAAGTGCCTATTATATGCTGCCTCCGAATAGGCAGGGAATAGGCAGGTTCATTGACAATAGCACAAGGCGCCTGCCACTTGTCTTCAAGGACAAAGAGACATCCAGACAAAGAAATATAATAAACAAATGGGACATGATTGTAGCAGAGGCAGATGCATGGTGGAGGGAAAGTAATTTTGTCTGGGGAATTGAGAAAAGCTGTCACTTGAGTTAGATCTTGAATGAATAGGAACTCATGAGGTTGAGTGGACGAATAGGAAGTGCCAACAGCAGAGGTAGGGTATGTACAAGATGCAGAGGCCTGAAAAAGCCCTGGTGTGTTGTGAGACTGGCAGGTGTTTCAAGGCTGATAAGGCTGGAGGATAGTGCCTGTGAAGCGGTGGTAGCTTATAAGATTGGAGAGGCAAGCTGTTATCCTCTTTATGCATGCAGAAGGAATTAACTTCAGCCGGGGCACAGTGGCTCATGCCTGTAATCCCAGCACTTTGGGAGGCTGAAGTGGGCAGATCACCTGAAATAGTTCAAGATCAGTCTGGCCAACCGCGTGAAACCCCGTCTCTCCTAAAAATATAAAATTAGCCGGGTGTGGTGGTGCACGCCTCCTGTAATCCCAGCTACTGGGGAGGCTCAGGCAGAAGAATCGCTTAAACCTGAGAGGCAGAGGTTGCAGTGAGCTGAGATCGCACCACTGCACTCCATGCTGGGTGACAGTGTGAGACCCTGTCTCAAAAAAAAAAGGAATTGACTTGAGCCATTTGGAGCCATGAGGGTCTGTGAGTGAGATACTGTGTCATGTTGGACCATCTCAAAGACAGCATCTGACCCCACAGTTCTCAACCTTGTTCTGAGGTCTTGCTCTGTCTCCTAGGCTGGCAAGCAGTGGTGCCACCATGGCTCACTGCAGCCTCACAAACTCCTGGACTCAAGTGATCCTCCTGCTTTTGCTTCCCTTGAATGTTGGCACCTCATGGGATTACAGGGACACATCACCAGTCACAGATTTTTTTTTTTTTTTTTTTTTGAGACAGAGTCTCACTCTGTCACCCAGGCTGGAGTGCAGCTGCGCAGTCTTGGCTCACTGCAACCTCTGCCTCTCGGGTTCAAGCGATTCTCATGCCTCACCCCTCCAAGTCTGAGACTACAGGCACGTGCCACCACACCCAGTTAATTTTTGTATTTTTAGTGGAGATGGGGTTTCACCATGTTGGCCAGGCTGGTCATGAACTCCTGACCTCAAGTTATCTGCCAGCCTCAGCCTCCCAAAGTGCTGAGATTACAGGTGTCAGCCACCACACCTGGCCTGTTAGTTTTTTTGAGGCAGAGTCTTGCTGTGTCACCCAGGCTGGAGTGCAGTGGCCCATTCTCGGCTCACTGCAACCTCTACCTCCTGGGTTCAAGGGATTCTCATGCCACAGCGTAAGAAGTGGGATTACAGGGATTAGCAGGTGGGATTACAGGTGTGAGGCACCATGCCCAGCCAGGCCCAGATAATTTTAAAATGTATTTATTTATTTAGAAATTGGGTTTCAATATGTTGTCCAGGCTGGTCTTAAACTCCTGGCCTCAAGAAATCCTCTCTCCTTGGCCTCCTAAAGGGCTAGGTGACAGGCATGAGTCACACTGCGCCCAGCCTTGAGCATTTGTGCTCGAGATAAAGTCCATTCAGAACCTCTGGTTGGCACTTCTTATCTGGCACATGCAGGGCACCTTGGACCTCTTATCATCTTTGAGCACTGATCTGAACCCACTTGCTCGCCTTCTCCCAGGGGCTGCCCCCTGCACCCCTTGTTCCTAGGGTGGGGATGAGGATAGCTGCCTGGTGTTGCAGAGGGGACCAGCAGAAAATGATCCTTTTCTCTGTGCTATTACTTAAGACCTTGGCTTTTGCTTTCTTCCAAATACACAGCAATCTTGGCTTCCAGCCTAGGTGGGAAAGGGCGAAAGAACCGGTCTCCTCCAGCTCCTCTCTGAAAGTAGCCCAGCTGGCACCGTTTAGGAACGAGGAGTTCCTGAGAGTGTTGGCACCTCATGCTGTTGATGTCCGGTGGTTTCCTGCTGTGAACCTTTTCTCTGCCCCACTTCAATCCAAGGACCTTGTGGAGGGAATTCTAGGCTTCTTCAAAGCCTTTGCAGTATCAGCTGCCTCCAAGGCCTAACATAGTGAAGTGATAGGGAGACAGGACCGTGGGGGAGTTTGGGATGACCGTGATAGACCTTGCAAGGTGGGAAAGAGTCTGGCCATGGCATCTTCTGGTCTATTCTAGGAAGAAGGTGGATGCCTCTGAGACCTAGCTCTGTTATGTTCGTTACAGCCCTATCAGTCTCTTCTGGATTCCTAGTTGCCAAACATCCAGGTGCTAGCAGCTGGGGGTGGGGTAGGATAAGAAGGGGGGTGTCTACCTCAACTCTCCTGCCCAAACTGTTCATTTTAAAGTACTGTGAAGAAGACTGGATTCTTGTTAATTCAATAAAGTTAACAAAGCAAAGTATTGTAGTGAGTACACAATAAATAGTTGCTGCATGAGGAATTACTTGAAATAAATTCAAGATGAGTCTTGAAAAACGAGTGGGAGTAAGCCGTGCATGGAAGCAGAGGTCTAGCGCCAAGTCCCAGAGGCCTGAGAGGGCAAACCTTGGTGGGGGAAAAGGCAGAAGTTGCGACTGGCTGCCTCTGACAGCGCAAGGAGCCATGCGAAGTTGGGAAAACCCGGCGGTGAACCAGGGGCAAATGGAGGATGGTGTTGGGGTAGTTACTAGCCTGCCGGAACGGAAGAAGAGGGGCCTTTGGGAGCGGTAAGGCCTAAAGGACACTGGAGGGGCCTCGGGATTTGGGCGAGGATCACAGGCCTCGTCCACTTAAAGGTGGCTCCGTGCCACGCCTTCCCAGAGTCAGGTTGAAAAGAACCTTAGGTTTAGACAAGTTGGAGATGAGAAATTGGACGACGCAGGAAGTACTGTCGGAGGCGTGTTCCTGACTTTACTACTCTGAGCCGCCCACGGCTGGGGCAGTCCCTGAGGTTCCACCTTAAGGGGCGGGCCGGGGCGGGGCTCCGCTGCCCCTTCCCAGAGGCCGCGCCTGTTGCTGAGCAGATGCAGTAGCCGAAGCTGCGCGGAGGCACACAGGCCGGGAGACCGTTCTGGGTCCGAGGGTCCGGGCAGGGGTTGAGCCACCATCTGACCTCAAGCTTCGTCGTGTCGCCGGTTCTGCAGGCACCATGAGCCAGGACACCGAGGTGGATATGAAGGAGGTGGAGCTGAATGAGTTAGAACCCGAGAAGCAGCCGATGAACGCGGCGTCTGGGGCTGCCATGGCCGTGGTGGGAGCCGAGAAGAATGGTCTGGTGAAGATCAAGGTGGCGGAAGACGAGGCGGAGGCAGCAGCTGCCGCTAAGTTCACGGGCCTGTCCAAGGAGGAGCTGCTGAAGGTGGCGGGCAGTCCCGGCTGGGTGCGTACCCGCTGGGTGCTGCTGCTGCTCTTCTGGCTCGGCTGGCTCGGCATGCTGGCGGGTGCCGTGGTCATAATCGTGCGGGCGCCGCGCTGTCGCGAGCTACCGGCGCAGAAGTGGTGGCACACGGGCGCCCTCTACCGCATCGGCGACCTTCAGGCCTTCCAGGGCCACGGCTCGGGCAACTTGGCGGGTGAGTGCAGCGCGCCGCCGCCCCGGGTGCCCCGGGTTGAATCTGGTGGCCTGCACCGACCCTCTCCCCTGTCTCCAGACGATCTAGATGGTTCTCCCCTCCATCCGGTACCGACGACCGTTCCCTCTTCCCCCACCCCCTCCCCGGCACATTGCCCTTCCCTCCTTTCTTTGAAGAAAGCCGACCCGCCCCTCACTCTGTCACGAGGGTGGGTGACTCAGCGTCCTCCCTCCCCGCGGCGCCAGAAGCCAGTTGCAACCGGTTTCTCAAGTAATGTGCAGGAGTCCTTACATCAGCTCCTCTGAGTCTCGTGATTCAGCCTCGCCTCCCCATCACCCCCTCTCCCCCCTCCCCGCTTCCCGTCCCATCCTTAGGCTTTGGGAGAAGGGAGAGTGGGGAGGTCAGGGGCCCCTCAGAGGGGCCTCACCTGTTAACCCAGCCCCCCATTTCAGGTCTGAAGGGGCGTCTCGATTACCTGAGCTCTCTGAAGGTGAAGGGCCTTGTGCTGGGCCCACTTCACAAGAACCAGAAGGACGATGTCGCTCAGACCAACTTGCAGCAGATCGACCCCAATTTTGGCTCCAAGGAAGATTTTGACAGTCTCTTGCAATCGGCTAAAAAAAAGAGTGGGTATCTTGGGGTTCCCAGGGAAACAGCTAGAAAGGACTTGGCCAGAGGAAAAGTAGGATAGAACTTTTGTCGCGTTTCCTACTAACTAGCTCTGAGTTTTCCTAAAACAGGTAGAGGGGAGATTTGTTAGTCTTCAGCCCAAAATGGATTTGTCCAGTCGTTTGGGGGCTTTCTATTTGGCTGTGGGATCTTGAGCAGGTCATTTAACTTCTGGGCTTTAGTGCCTTTATTTGCAAAATGTAGATATTTACTAAACCAGTGGTTTTAAACTTATAAAACAGTAGGTTCTTTGCGGGGGAAGAATCCCAAATATTGTTTTACAACTCAGTATAGACACATGTTTAAAAAGGTTCACTTTGGGAGTGGGGAACACAGGGGCCACTTCTCTGCACTATAAACTTTCTGCCTTCCAATATCTTTTTTTTTTTTTTTTTTGAGATGGAGTCTCACTCTGTCGCCCAGGCTGTAGTGCAGTGGAGCGATCTCAGCTTACTGCAGTCTCCTCCTCTGGGGTTCAAGCGATTCTCGTGCCTCAGCCTCCTGAGTCGCTGGGACTACAGCCATGTGCCACCACACCGGGATAATTTTTATATTTTTAGTAGAGACGATTTTCACCATGTTGATCGGGCTGGTTTTGAACTCGCCTGGCCTGCCTTCCTGTATCTTAAGGCCCTTCCTTGCTCACATCTGTTTCAATGGAATGAATTTTGCCAGGGTTCAAATTCAAGCTTTTGTACCAAATAATAGATAGGAAACACTCAGTGACTTGCATTTGTGATTTCCTTGTTTCCCCTTAACTCATAGACTGTCTCATAACTGCGTCTTCCTCCATTATTCTAGGCATCCGTGTCATTCTGGACCTCACTCCCAACTACCGGGGTGAGAACTCGTGGTTCTCCACCCAAGTTGACAGTGTGGCCACCAAGGTGAAGGTGAGTGTTGGAGCTGATGGCTGGTGGAAATCAGATGCTGGGGCTGGAATGGTCCTTTCACAGCAAGCCCTGTAGACCCAGCCTGGCTGCAGCTGAGGGTCCCTTTGCTCCTTGGGACCAAGCAGGAATGCCTCCTCCTATAGCCAACGGATAGGCCAACAGCACACCTGTTTTTCTTGTTCCTTTTCTGACCTCTTATTTTTCTTATTTCCTTGACTCTGAGGATGAGACAGTGACAGGAAGGGACCTTCTCAGATGTCAGTCTGGAAGTTTGATTTTTCTTTCTTTTGGGAGAGGAAGCCCTTTCTCTGTGGGAATCCTGTCCTGACTGGTTTCCCAGTTCTTGTTTGATGTATTTGGAATAGAGCCCAGTCTGAAATGATAAGCACTGGGACACTCTATGTGTCTGGGACTGTGCCAAGGATTTTATAGATGTTTTCCAATTCCCTGTATAACCAGCAAGGTATCTAATTTGCCATAGGCTCAAATCTATGCTCAGCAGGCTAGGAGTAGGACTTCGAATGTTACCCTAGCTCCTGATGTCTGGGTCCTCGGACACTGACATGTTCCGCATGGGTAGAACAAAAATGGAAGCAGATACTGACCCTGCTGGTAGCTGTGATTCTAAGATAGAAGTCTAGACTCCCAGCATTTGGGTAGGACCCTGGGATCATCCAGTTTAGGCCTTGCCAGTTACTAGGGGACCTGTTAAAAGATGCTGATGAGGGAATGTTTTTGGATGGTTTGGCGTGAGGGTCTCAGATGGAAATGGAGACCAGAGGAGAGGGTACATGGCCCAGAGAAAGGGAAGAATAGGAGAGTGAGGGTGAAGTTCTGTGGTGTGTGCAGGATGACTGCCAGGATTCCATTCTGCAGCACTGGCCTCTTTTCAAATCTAAACTGCCCTGGGGCTGTGCTTTGAATTTCAATCTTTCATCCTTGGCCTTGCTCTGAGCAGCTATTGTGCTCACACCTTCCCCAGACCTCAGGAAACTGGGAGAGGGGCCATCTTGACTGACATTTTAGATCCTGTCTGCTGCTCACTGATTGTGAATGACCGTGGACGTGTCTCCTTGCTTCTCTGTTTCTTCATCTCTAAAATAGATACACTAACATTCCAATGCTAAGTGTTAAACGAAGTTTTGTTTATGGATGTACTTTTTCTCTGGTGCCTTTTCTGTAGCTTTCAAAGGTGAAGCTGTGTGATTTGCCAGAGGCAAGAATAGAGAACTAAAATGCTGTAGCACTAAGAAAATCATTGGAAGGGTAGAACTGGAAGGGTCCAAGGGCTAAACCTTTGTAGTGCAGGTGGGGAAGACAGAGGCAAGGCACAGGCCTCTCTCCCCAGCTCCCGGGGAAGTGTGGGGTGGGTGAGGTTTAGTGTGGGCTGGAATTTTCTGAGCCTTTTCCTAAGAATTGATGTCTGTCCTCTATTCTTCTGTCTCGTATAGGATGCTCTGGAGTTTTGGCTGCAACTTGGCGTGGATGGGTTCCAGGTTCGGGACATAGAGAATCTGAAGGTGAGTTCCCTTTCCACATTAGGGACAAAGCTTGGGCGAGAACAGAGGGACTCAGCCAGAGCCTAGTAATATTCCCTGTTCCTTGATTCTACTTTTTTCTTTCTAGGATGCATCCTCATTCTTGGCTGAGTGGGAAAACATCACCAAGGGCTTCAGTGAAGATAGGTGGGTGCGGGTGCCATTCTGCTGACTGAGTTCCATTGTGGGAACCCCTCAGTGGAGTGCTAGGCCTAAGAAGGGGGGATTCCTAGTCTAGAGAACTTTCTTTACCTTTATTCTTTCTTTACCTTTATTCTTTCTTTCTTTCTTTTTTTTTTTTGAGATGAAGCTTCACTCTTGTTGCCTGGGCTGGAGTGCAATGGCACGATCTCAGCTCACCGCAACCTCCGCCTCCCGGGTTCAAGTGATTCTCCTCCCTCAGCCTCCCGAGTAGGTGGGATTACAAGCATGTGCCACCACGCCCGGCTAATTTTTGTATTTTCAATAGAGACGGGGTTTCTCCATGTTGGTCAGGCTGGTCTCGAACTCCTGACCTCAGGTGATCGCCCGCCTCAGCCTCCCAAAGTTCTGGGATTACAGGCGTGAGCCACTGCGCCCGGCCCCGTTCTTTCTTTCTTATACTAACCTTGACCCCCTCCCTCCCTTCTGCAGGCTCTTGATTGCAGGGACTAACTCCTCCGACCTTCAGCAGATCGTGAGCCTACTCGAATCCAACAAAGACTTGCTGTTGACCAGCTCATACCTGTCTGATTCCAGCTTTACTGGGGAGCATACAAAATCCCTAGTCACACAGTATTTGAATGCCACTGGCAATCGCTGGTGCAGCTGGAGTGTGAGTACTATGCTGGTGGGAAAGGGGGCAGATGGGAGAAGAAAGCGTTGCTGGGAGACGGAGGCAGAGGTGGGTTATGGGGCTCACCGGAGTGTCTCTCCCTGTAGTTGTCTCAGGCAGGGCTCCTGACTTCCTTCTTGCCGGCTCAACTTCTCCGACTCTACCAGCTGATGCTCTTCACCCTGCCAGGGACCCCTGTTTTCAGCTACGGGGATGAGATTGGCCTGAAGGCGGCTGCCCTTCCTGGACAGGTACTGCTTGCTGTCTGTCTATCACAGGGAGGTTGTTTCTCCATCTTATGATGATTCTGGGGATGGCGGCAGATAGACGTGAGCCTTGGGGTGAAAACGCATTTGATTCCTAGGCAGTATTTGGGTAGCTGTGTGACTTTGGGCAGATTATTTTACCTTTCTGAATTTTGGTCATCCCTTGTGTTACTGCATTTCTTGAAGGGTGATTAGCATTAAATGAGGGCATGTTTTTAATGGTAATGCCTGGTACCTGGCAGATGTTTGCTATGGTAGCCACCATTCATTTATTCATTCCTTTATTCTTTGGACAGTGGGTACTGTGCTAGACTCTGTGCCCTCGGAAGCTCATAGCTTAGTGAGGGAGCCAGACAAATAAGTGGAGAAGTACATGGCAGTGGCTGGGCACAGTGGCTCGTGCCTGTAATCCTAGCACTTTGGGAGTCCAAAGCGGGTGAATCACCGTAGGTCAGGAGTTCGAAACCAGCCTGGCCAACATGGGGAAACCCAGTCTCTACTAAAAATACAAAAATTAGCCAGGCGTGGTGGTGCACGCCTGTAGTCCCAGCTACTCAGGAGGCTGAGGCAGGAGAATCACTTGAACCAGGAGGCAGAGGTTGCAGTGAACTGAGATTGCGCCACTGCACTTCAGCCTGGGTGACAGAGCAAGACTCCTTCTCAAAAAAAGAAAAGAAAAGAAAAAGAAAGAAATACATGGTGGGATACTACTACAAAGGCATTCGCAAGCTTTGGACACAGGGTTACTGTTGATGCCCGACTTTTTTTTTTTAAAGACAACATTTCACTATGTTGCCCAGGCTGGAGTGCAGTGGCATGATCTTGGTTCACTGCAGCCTCCGCCTCCCAGGCGGAAGTGATCATCCCACCTCAGCCTTCTGAGTAGCTGGGATATGTACCATAGATAGGTGTGTGCCACCATGCCCAGCTAATATTTTTTTGGAGACAGGGTCTTGCTCTGTTGCTCAGGCTAGATTCCAGTGGTGCGATTATGTCTCACTGCAACTTCTGCCTCCCAGCTTCCCAAGTAGCTGGGAATACAGGCGCACACCACCACGCTCAGCTAATTTTTGTAGAGACAGGGTTTCACTGTTGTTGCCCAGGCTGGTCTCCAACTCCTGGGCTCAATCGATCTGCCTGCCCTGACCTCCCAAAGTGCTGGGACTACAGATGTGAGCCACTGTGCCTGGCCACAGCTAATTATTAAAATCTGTAGAGGTGTGGTCTCACTGTGTTGCCCAGGCTGGTCTCAAACTCCTGGGCGCAAGTGATCCTTCCACCTTGGCCTCCCAAACTGCTATGATTACAGGTGCGAGCCACTGCACCCTGCCATCAGCACGATGTTTATAGAACCAGTTATTCATTTATTCCACAGATGTTTATAGAATAATTTTTATCTGTTACGCTGAGGATACAGCATTGCACAAGAGAGCTGGAGGTGGTTAGATAACTAGATATGCCTAAATAAAATGCCAGCTGCTGATCAGTGCTATGCAAAAGAAGGCAGGGTAAGTAGCCTAGAGACTAGGGGATGATGGGGCTTGTTTTAGAGAGAGCAGCCATGGGAGACCTGGTAAGATAACCAAGCAGATACCTGAGGGAAGTGAGAGAGCTGGCTGGCAGTCATCTGGGAGCTCTCAGCTGGGGCGCAACAGTGTATGTGTGAGGACCCTGAGGTGGGAGCCTGCCTCACTCATGCAGCAGAAGTTAGCCAGGCCGGGCGTGGTGGCTCATGCCTGTAATCCCAGCACTTTGGGAGGCCAAGGTGGGTGGATCACTTGAGGTCAGGAGTTCGAGACCAGCCTGGCCAACATGGTGAAACCCTGTCTTTACTAAAAATACAAAAAAATTAGCTGGGTGTGGTGGCGAGCACCTTATAGTCAGCTACTCGGGAGGCTGAGGCAGGAGAACCGCTTGAACCCAGGAGGCAGAGGTTGCAGTGAGCCAAGATCGAGCCACTGCACTCCAACCTGAGCAGAGCAAGACTCCGTCTCAAAAAAAAAAAAAAGCCAGACATGAGTAGGGGAGGTTATATATCGATGGGATGGGAATGGGAAGAGGGATAAGGGACAGTGGGCCCAGGGCTTTTTTTTTTGAAACAGGGTCTCACTGTGTTGCCCAGGCTGGAGTACAGTGGTGCAGTCATGGATCACTGCAAGCTCAAATTCCTGGGTTCAAGTGATCCTCCCTCCTCAGCCTCCCCAGTAGCTGGGACTATAGGGACACTACACCCAGCTAATTTTTTAAAATTTTGTAGTAGAGATCAGGGCTCATTATTTTGCTGAGGCTGGTTTCAAATGCCTGGGCTCAAGCGATCCTCTTGCCTTGGGCTTCCAGAGTGCTGGAATTACACATGTGAGCCCCCATGCCTGACCCCAGGCCTTTTTTAAGTCCTATTTTCTCTGCATTTCAGCCTGTGGAGGCTCCAGTCATGCTGTGGGATGAGTCCAGCTTCCCTGACATCCCAGGGGCTGTAAGTGCCAACATGACTGTGAAGGTAAGAGTTTTAGATGGGTAGAACATGACCAGGGGAGGGCAGCTGGGCTTGTAGACGTCTGTACCGGGGACCCTCTCACATGCTTCCGCTATGTGTTTATCATTCTTAGGGCCAGAGTGAAGACCCTGGCTCCCTCCTTTCCTTGTTCCGGCAGCTGAGTGACCAGCGGAGTAAGGAGCGCTCCCTATTGCATGGGGACTTCCATACGTTCTCCTCTGGGCCTGGACTCTTCTCCTATATCCGACACTGGGACCAGAATGAGCGTTTTCTGGTAGTGCTTAACTTTGGGGATGTGGGCCTCTCGGCTGGGCTGCAGGCCTCCGACCTGCCCGCCAGCGCCAGCCTGCCAACCAAGGCTGACCTTGTGCTCAGCACCCAGCCAGGCCGTGAGGAGGGCTCCCCGCTTGAGCTGGAACACCTGAAACTGGAGCCTCACGAAGGGCTGCTGCTCCGCTTCCCCTATGTGGCCTGACCCCAGCCTGACGTGGACCCACTACCCTTCTTTCCTTCCTAGGCCCTTTGGGTTCTGGTTTTTCTCTTTTTTCCCCTTTTTTAAAAACAAAAACAAAACTGTTGCAGATTATAAACGAACCCCCAAATAGGGTGTTTTCTGCCTTCAAATAAAAGTCACCCCTGGCTGATGAGGTCCTGTCTTCCCTCTGCATCTCTCATAGCAGGGATTTCTCTCCTTCCTCCCCTCCCATGAGTCTGCTGCTCCAACTCCTTCGTTATTTACGTAGGGACCAAGGCCCAGAGAAGGGGGTCCTCCCAAAGTCAACAGCATGGAGGTGTCAGGGCTGGGATAGCACCCGTGCCTCACCCACGCCGGGCCACAGGGCTCTCTGGACATCCTCGGTCTTGCCGACTGTTAACTTCATCTCCCTCAGCAAAGGGCTCTATCTAGACAAACATAGTTAATTTTCCTGTTTTTGCAGACTTGGTCTTTCACGGAGGGTAGGGGTGTGATGGTCTGGTTTTTAAAAGGTATTTCTAAAGGATACTAGAAGTCATGCGTTCAAGAATTTGTTGAACACTCAGCACATGTCAGAAACTATCCCTGTTCTGGGGTCACAGCAGGGAACTCAGTACAAAAATTCCTGCCTCCTTGAGGCTGATACTCTTGTGGGGAGCAAAGAAAAAAGACACAGCAGTTGTAGTGCGGTGGATACGGTGACAGTGTTTTTATGGAGGAAAAAGTAAAACAGGAAAGGTGTTTCAGGGTGGAGGGGGGCCAGAGGAGGCCTCACCAAGGTGAGGAGGCCTCACCAAGGCCTCACACAAGGATGTGTGAGTAAAGGCCTAATAAGTGAGGGAGTTCACCTGGTGAGTATCTGGGGAAGGGGCTTCCTGGGACCGAGGGATGGGAGCCTGGCTGATATGAGTGAGAAGAGGAGTAAGGGATGAAGTCTCGTCGGAGTGGGCAGATCATGACAGTTGTAATAAGGTGGTCACACAGGGTGCAGAGAGTTTGGCAGCCTACACGGTTGGAGGGCATGGTCCCCACTAGTCTGTCCTCACTTCAGTACCAGCTGCAAGCTCAGGGGTCCCCATGACCACCTTCAGTAGGTAATAGACTAGAGTGACTCACAGAACTCAGGAAGGTATCGGGATTATGGTTTATTACAGCAAAAGCATGCCCAGAACCAGCCAAAGGATGACAGGCCTGGGGCAGGGTCGGAGGGAGGTAAACAGGAAGCTTCCTGCTGTCTTCTTGCAATGGAGTCCTGGTACCTCTTCCCGGCCATGATGGAGGTACAACCAGGGAAGCTCACTTGATCCTTGGGTGTGCCGAATTCCCTTGGTGCTTAATCACATAGTGCTCTGTGGCTGACCTTTAGTCTTCAGGCCCTGCGGGGATTTTGGGCTAAGGCCTTTAGTTGTCTCCATTTCCCCCAGAGGTTGCCTGTCCCCAAAGCTCACTCCTGTTAGGACATTCCATGGGTCTAGAAGGCACTTACCAGTAGCTGAGGGTAAAGGCCAGACTTCCAAGTAAGATTAATTCTTCACTACCCATAGGGTCTGAGGGAGTGGAATGGGAGTTGTTGGAGGGTTTTGAGCGGAGTGACATGGTCTCACTTGGAATTTAACAGACTCACTGGCTGTTACTAGCCAGCAAGCAGGGAGGCCAGTTAAGATGGTTTGTTCCTGCAACCTAGAATACTTTTTAGGATGGTAGTAGTGCAGGTGGTAAGAAGTATTTGGGTCCTGTATTTTTATTAGAGATGGGGGTTTCACCGTGTTAGCCAGGATGATCTCGATCTGCTGACCTTGTGATCCACCCACCTCGGCCTCCCAAAGTGCTGGGATTACAGGCCACCGCGCCTGGCTGGTCCTGCATTTATTTTGCAAGCAGATCCGCAGTATTTGCTGTGGGATCCTGTTGCAGTACTAGTGATCTGCGCAGGCCTCGTGGCCCTTGGGGTTAGTTTGGCTCTCAGCTTTCTCACAGAAAAGAAAGCCGGCTGGGCGCAGTGGCTCATGCCTGTAATCCCAGCACCTTGGGAGGACAAGGCAGTTGGATCACCTGAGGTCAGGAGTTCAAGAACAGCGTGACCAATATGGTGAAACCCCATCTCTACTGAAAATACAAAAGTTAACTGGGCGCGGTGGTGGGCGCCTGTAATCCCAGCTACTCAGGAGGCTGAGACAGGAGAACTTGAACCTGAGAGGTGGAGGTTGCGGTGAGCAAGATCGCACCACTGCACTCTAGCCTGGGCAGCAGAGCGAGACTCAGTCTCAGGGGGAAAAAAAAAAAAAATGCAGGTCACTGGTGCAGGCTTCACTTTCCATGGGCTGTGTCCTGGAGTGGGCCTGGGCCTCTGAGGGTTTCCTGGTGTAGGGGAGAGATCAAAACATTAAAAGACCCAAATTAAGGCCCAGGATCCTGAGGCTGTCAGAGCACAGTTCCTGAGAAGACACCCAGCCTGCTGGGCCTTGGCTTCCCTCTGCCTAGGGTTTCCCTTCTCTCAGTAACTGCCCCACCTTCTGGCTCTTCCCCACTCTGGGCCTCTTCCTGAGGCTCCCCACCCTTCCCTGGTCATGTCCTTTCCCAGGGTCCCAGCTCCAGCCCTCCCTTTTCTCCTTCCTCTGCCTCCTGGACTCCCCTCTTAGACAGTTTTTATCATGGTGCTGTTATGGATGGAGCCTCGTTATGGTTATATGCTTATTTAATTTTCATCTTTTCCCCCTATCATAACCACTAGACCACCAGGGAGATTTTCACTTAAGAAAAATATAGTAAGGCCAGGTGGTGGCTCATGCTTGTAATCCTAGCACTTTGGAAGGCTGAGGTCGGAGGGTTTCTTGAGGCTGGGAGTTTGAGGCCAACCTGGGCAACATAGTGAGACCCCTGTCTCTATTTTAAAAAAAAAATTAGCTGGGCATGGTTGCATGTGCCTGTAGTCCCAGCTACCCTGGAAGCTAAGGCGGCAAGATCACTTGAACTTTGGAGGTTGAGGCTGCAGTGAGGTATGATTATACCACTGCACTCCAACCTGGGTGACAGAGTGAGACTCTTGTCTCAAAAAAAAAAAAAAAAAAAAGTAAGATACATGACATAAAATTTACTATTTTTTTTATTTATTTATTTTTGAGATGGAATCTTGCTCTTTCACCCAGGCTGGAGTGCAGTGGTATCTGGACTCACTGCAACCTCCACCTTCCGGGTTCGGGCGCTTCTCCTGCCTCAGCCTCCTGAGTTGCTGGGATTTACAGGTGCCCGCCACCGTACCCAGCTAATTTTTGCATTTTTAGTAGAGGGTTTCATCATGTTGACCAGGCTGGTCTTGAACTTGTGACCTCACCTGCCCTCCTTGGCCTCCCAAAGTGCTGGAATTACAGGCATGAGCCACTGCGCCCAGCCGTTAGCAAGCATGTTTGAGTTACTGCTCTGTCTCTGGTACCATCCTCAACTTTCTGGGTACAGGGGTGAACAAGACCCTGTTTTCTAACCTTAGAGCAGGTCAGTGTTTCCCAAGTGTGCTGAGTTGTGCCTGAGGGCAATGATTAGAAATAAAAGCCTTGGCCTCCCGCAGTGACTCATGCCTGTAATTCCACGATTTCCAACCTCCAAAGGACCAAATGCTTGACGGGACAAGCACTGAGACCCTCTCTTAAGGGTTAAGGGCATCACAAACTGAGAACAATGTAACAAGTCATTGGTTTAATGACTTTCACTTTTAAGTCATTATGACACACCTAGGAGGACTGTGGGGACCCTGTTTATGGAGGCTGAGGGCTCAGAGAAGTAAAGGGACCTTTCTAGACACAGCAGTGGAGCTGCTGTTCGGACCCAGGCCTTAGTACCAAAGTCAAGCCCCATGTGCCAATGGACTTGGTCCTTCCTGGGATCCGTGGCCAATTACCTGCCTTTGGATCATGGGTCAGGGTGGACATCTCTGTCAGCCTGAGCCATTCTTCTGGTTCCAATTGATGTGCTACATGTTGGGGACATAAACGAACCTAAAAGACTGTCCTGCTGATCTGACCTTCACTGATGGGGAGTGAAAGCAGATGTGTCAGTAATCGGGGCTGAGATAAAGGCTGTAGAGCGGCGGGGTGCGGTGGCTCATGCCTGTAATCCCAGCACTCTGGGAGGCCGAGGCGGGCGGATCGCAAGGTCAGGAGATCGAGACCATCCCAGCTAATACAGTGAAACCCCATCTCTACTAAAAATACAAAAAATTAGCTGGGCATGGCGGCAGGCGCCTGTAGTCCCAGCTACTCGGGAGGCTGAGGCAGGAGAATTGCTTGAACCCAGGAGGTGGAGCTTGCAGTGAACCGAGATCGTGCCACTGCACTCCAGCCTGGGTGACCAGCAAGACTCCGTCTCAAAAAATTAGCCGGGTGTGGTGGCAGGCGCCTGTAGTCCCAGCTACTCGGGAGGCTGAGGCACGAGAATGGCGTAAACCCGGAGGCGGAGCTTGCAGTGAACCGAGATCGTGCCAGCAAGCACTCCAGTCTCAAAAAAAAAAAAAAAAAAGGCTGTAGAGCACCAGGCCCCGTGATGGACCGAGGAGGAGTTTAACCCCAGAGGGATCAGGGAAAGCTTCTTGGAGCCTTCATGTGAGCTAAGATTGAGGCACTAGTAGGCATTGACGTTATGCATGTGAAGGAAAAGGCCACCGGGTAAGGTAACATTATGCACCACTGCTCAGTTGAGACAGCCTGATGAGTGTGAGGAACTGTAACTGGGACATAAAGCATGATTTTGGACAACTTGGGAGAGTGGTGAGAGGCAACCAGAGGCTGAAGCACAAAGGGCTTTAACAGCCATGGCTCAAGTTGTCTGTACTTTACCCCATCATAACCAGATTAGTGGTCCCCAGCCTGGTTATGCAGAATCCTCTGGAAAAAATTTTCCCATCCAACTTACACCAAATCAGAATTTCCAAGGGGGATATGCCGTGAATCTCCAAGGGTGTGAGCTTGGAAGTTTATTTTATTTTTTATTTTATTATTTTATTTTATTACTCTTTTTGAGAAGGAGCCTTCTGTCGCCCAGGCTGGAGTGCAGTGGCGCAATCTCAGCTTGCTGCAACCTCTGCCTCCCGGGTTCAAGCGATTCTCCTGCCTCAACCTCCCAAGTAGCTGGGATTATAGGTGCTTGCCATCATGTCCTGCTCAATTTTTGTATTTTTTTAGTAGAGACAGGTTTCACCATGTTCAGGCTGGTCTCAAACTTCTGACCTCAGCTGATCCACCCGCCTTGGCCTCCCAGAGTTCTGGGATTACTGGCATGGACCACTGCGCCTGGCTGAAAGTTTATTTTTAGCCACCTTCCCCAAATTATTCTTAGAGCAGGTCAGTGTTTCCCAAGTTTGCTGAGTTATGCCCAAGGGCAATGATTAGAAATAAAAGCCTTGGCCTCCTGTGGTGGTTCACGCCTGTAATCCCAGCACTTTGGGAGGCCGAGGCGGGCAGATCCTGAGGTCAAGAGATCGAGACCATCCTGGCCAACATGGGCAAACCCTGTCTCTTCTACAATAGCAAAAATTAGCCGAGCATGAGGCAGGAGAAATGCTTGAACCCTGGAGGCGGAGGTTGCAGGTTGCAGTGAGCCGAGATTGTGCCACTGTACTCCAGTCTGGCGACAGATCGAGACTCCATCTCAAAAGAAAGAAAGAAAGAAAGAAAGTCTTGAATTTTTCTCCTGGATGTTCTGATTCAGAAGGTCTGGGATGGGACACTAGAATCTATGTAACAAGCTCAGATAAGAACAAGAGAAAGAACAAAAAAAGAACAAGAGGTTGGGCGCGGTGGCTCACGCCTGTAATCCCAGCACTTTGGGAGGCCAAGGTGGGCAGATCACGAGGTCAGGGAATCGAGACCATCCTGGCTAACATGGTGAAATGCCGTCTCTACTAAAAATATAAAAAAATTAGCCGGGCGAGGTGGCGGGCTCCTGTAGTCCCAGCTACTCAGGAGGCTGAGGCAGGAGAATGGTGTGAACCTGGGAGGTGGAGCTTGCAGTTAGCCGAGATTGTGCCACTGCACTCCAGCCTGGGTGACAGAGCGAGACTCCCTCTCAGAAAAAAAAAAAAAAAAAAAAAAGTAGCTGAGGGTGGAAAAAGCTGATCAGCTCCGTGCAGATACGCTGGGTGCCCTTATCCTTGCAGGTGGAGGTTTCCAGCAGGGTAGAGTCTACAGCTCAGCAGAGGGCAAGATCTGGGAGCCCTGGGGGTAGAGGTGGGGGATTTGCCATGAGGATAAATGATGTGTGTGGGTGGAGAAGGGTGGAAGGGTGAGATTGGAGCCCCGAGGGCTGGCAACATCTATAGACGAGAGACAGTTGAAGAGAGACCCATATAGAAGGCAGAGAACAGAGCCTGGGACTGGGGCTAGGAAGACAAGAAGAGGCCAGTTGGTATTGGTAGAACTGTCCCAGGTGGCCTTCAGATTTGCTGACAAGGAGAGCATCCGTGGTTTCCGGGTGATCTTCTCCAGAGCACTTCCAAGGGAACGTGGAGAAATTGATTTTTTTAATTTGAGGGGTGAGAGGGATTTGTACATGTTTCTAGATAGTATCAGTTGGAGCACCTGGCTTTCTTTTTTTTTTTTTTTTTTGAGACGGAGTCTCGCTTTGCCACCCAGGCTGGAGTGCAGTGGCGTGATCTCGGCTCACTGCAAGCTCCACCTCCTGGGTTCAAGCAATTCTCCTGCCTCAGCCTCCCGAGTAGCTGGGACTACAGGCGCCTGCCGCCATGCCCAGCTAATTTTTTGTATTTTTAGTAGAGACGGGGTTTCACTGTGTTAGCTGGGATGGTCTCGATCTCCTGACCTCGTGATCCGCCTGCCTCGGCCTCCTAAAGTGCTGGGATTACAGGTGCGAGCCACCGCGCCCGGCCGGAGTACCTGGTTTTCTGAAGCAGCAAAATAATTTATTGGAAGGCCACCAGGAACTGCCAAGAGGAAGCAGGACCAGACTTGGAAAATGGGCAGGAAGCAAGCGCCAAGAAGCAGGAAGTACAATTGTCTTTTAACTGGAACAGCCTGGGATGCTGTCGCCAGGAGACATTCTGCCAAGATGTGTGTGGCTGGGCACAAAGGCGTGCTGCATGAAGGTATTGGCCACCCTGGGTGGGATGTGGGTGGTGCTGAAATTCAGAACATGTTCCATTTGCAATGGCCCTTGCGTGTCCCGAGTTCAAGGACAAAGGGGGATCACCTTTTACTTCTTACGAAGGGCTCTCTCCACTGTAATCCCAGCTACTCAGGAAGCTGAGGTGGGAGGACTGTCTGAGGCCAGGAGTGTGAGACCAGCCTGGGCAACATAGCGAGACCACGTCTCTACAAAAAATAAAAGAAATAGCCTGGCATGGTGGCACATGCCTGTAGTCCCAGCTGCTTGGGAGGCTGAGGTGGGAGGATTGCTTGAGCTGGGGAGATTGAGGCTGCTGTGAGCCATGATTATACCACTGCACTCCAGCCCAGGCGACAGAGTGAGTCCCTAAATCTAAAAAACAACAAACGACTCCATCCAGTTGCCAAATCATGCACCCATGATACTGTCACTGCTCTGCTGGGACACCCTTTTAATATTCACACAATGATGCTGATGTGGTCAGTGTGGCCCTAGAAATAAAATAGTCAATGGTGATTTTGTTTTATTTTATTTTATTTGAGACAGTGTCTCGCTCTGTCACTCAAGCTGGAGTGCAGTGGTGCGATCTTGGCAACCTCCACCTCCAGAGTTCAAGCGTTCCTTCTGCCTTAGCCTCCCGAGTAGCTGGGATTACAGGCGCCCACCACCATGCCCAGCTAATTTTTGAATTTTCAGTAGAGACGGGGTTTCACCATGTTGGTCAGGCTTGTCTCGAATTCCTGACCTCATGATCCACCCACCTTGGCCTCCCAAAGTGCTGGGATTACAGGTGTGAGCCACCGAGCCCTGCCTGATTTTATTTTTAAATTTTGTTTTTGAGATGGAGTCTTGCTCTGTCACCCAGGCTGCAGTGCAGTGGCTCAGTCTTGGCTCACTGCAACCTCTGCCTCACCCACGGTGATTTTAAGATTTTTGGTTTGAGCAGCTGGAAGATTGGATTTGCCATTTAATGAGATGGGGAAGACTGCAGAAGGAGTGGACTTAAAAGGAGAAATAGGCAGCTGAGTTTGGGCCTTTAATGCCTTTGAAATCTTAGACATTAAAGTGGAAATGTGAAGGCGTCAGCTGGACATACTGCCCTGCTGTTCACGGAGAGGCCTGGGCTGGAGAAGTGAATTTAGGAGTCCTCTGCACAGCTGGTGTTTAAAGCCATGAGATAATAGGAGGTGGTCAGAGGAGTAAGTGCAGAGAGGGACTCAGCTCTTCAGAGGTTGGAGAAATGGGGGTGGGCCAGCAATACAGACAAAGCGTGAGGAGACAGTGAGATAGGCAGAGGGATGTGGTCCTGGGGACCAAGTGAGGAGGAAGGGGTGAATGTTGTCAAATGCTGCTGAGGGGGCCGGGCGAAGTGGCTCACGCCTGTAATCCCAGAACTTTGGGAGCCGGGGATTGGGGGGGGTGGATCACCTGAGGTCGGGAGTTTGAGACCAGCCTGATCAACATGGAGAAACCCCATCTCTACTAAAAATACAAAATTAGCCGGGTGTGGTGGCACATGCCTGTAATCCCAGCTACTCGGGAGGCTGAGGCAGGAGAATCGCTTGAACCCGGGAGGCGGAGGTTGTGGTGAGCCGAGATTGTACCACTGCACTCCAGCCTGGGCAACAGAGTGACACTCTGTCTCAAAAAACAAAAAATTAATAGAGAATTAATAATAATTGTATAGATTTATGGGATGTGATAAACCTCCAAGTGTCGGAGGTTTGGGGAGAAAGGAGAAATTGTGAATAAACACCTCAGACCTTCCTATTCACAGTGTCTGTCTGGCGACCAGTAGCAACCACCGTAACAACTTACTTGTTGGAAATGCAGATTCTCAGGTCTACCCAAACCTACTGAGTCAGGGTCTTGCTGCCAATCAGGCTGGCGTCAGTGGTGCCATCATAGTTTACTGCAGCATCGAACTCCTGGGCTCAAAGGATCCTCCCATCTCAGCCTCCTGAGTAGCTAGGACTACAGGCATGTATCACCACACCTGGCTTTTTTTTTTTTTTTTTTTAACTTTTTGTAGAGATGGGATCATACTACATTGCCCAGGTTGGTCTCAAACCTCTGGCTTCAGGCAATCCTCCCACCTCAGGCTCCCAAAGCACTGGGATTACAGATGTGAGCCATTGTGCTCAGCTGGAATCTGCATTTTTTTTTTTTCGACGGAGCCTTGCTCTGTCACCTAGGCTGGAGTGCAGTGGTGCCATCTCCACTCACCGCAACCCCCACTGTCCCAGGTTCAAGCAATTCTCCTGCCTCAGCCTCCTCAGTAGCTGGGATTACAGGCACGTGCCACCATGCCCCACTAAGTTTTGTATTGTTAGTAGAGGTGGGGTTTTGCCATGTTGACCAGGCTGGTCTTGAACTCCTGACCTCAGGTGATCCACCCACCTCAGCCTCCCAAAGTGCTGGGATTACAGGCATGAGCCACCGCGCCTGGCCCGGAATCTGCATTTTAATGAGATCCCAGGTGATTCCTATGCACACTCAAATTTGACAAGTTCTGATGTAGGAGTGTGGGAGAGCCACTGTTTGAGACATTTGCAAGTTGATTGCCATGTAGTGGGTGGTGGGAACAACTGGCTTGAGATCAACCTCTCAGCCTGCCTTTGTTTCTCTTGGTGCTGCCTTGAAGACTCCAGGTCCTTCTAACTGGAGGTGCCAAAAAAAAAAAAAAAAAAAAAAAAAAACCACCTCAGTATGATAAGAAAGAGAAAATGTGCCCTCTTCTTCTGCAGCAACAGAAATAAAAAGCAGATTCTTTTGTGCATGTAAAACCATCTTTGCAAATGTTATTTCTAACAAGGGAGTCTTGTCAGACAATTAAATTTGTGAGACTTGCTTTGTCCTGCAAAAGTAACCTTTAACTTTTAAAAAGCTTGTGGTTCTGATTGCTTGTCTTCCTTAATAATGTGTTGCCCTGGCAATAATATTTAAATTCACATCTCTGTTTTCTAGAAGGTGAGTTTTCTTTGTGAGTTTTCTTTGTTAAGCCAGAGGGGGAGCATTGACACATTCCTCTTCTCCCACGCCCATGAGGTAGAATAAACCCAGTCACTGCAAGATTTCTTAATCAAACAAAGAATGTGAGAATATTGTCTCATTTAAATCAACATGGAGACCAGGTGTGGTGGCTCACGCCTATAATCCCAGCATTTTGGGAGGCTGAGGTAGGAGGATTGTTTGAGCCCAGGAGTTTGAGACGAGCTTGGGCAACACAGTGAGACCCTGTTTCTACAAAATAAAAAAAATTAGCTGGGTGTGGTGGTGTGCTCCTGTAGTCCCATCTACTTGGGAGACTGAAGTGGGAGGATCCCTTGAACCCAGTAATTTGAGGTCGCAGTGAGCTACTCCAGCCTGGGTGGCAGAGTGAGACCCCTCAACTCTTTTTTTTTTTTTTTTTTTTTTTTGAGACGGAGTCTTGCTCTGTCACTCAGGCTGGAGTGCAGTGCCACCATCTTGGCTCACTGCAAACCTCTGCCTCCTGGGTTCACGCGATTCTCCTGCCTCAGCCTCCCGAGTAGCTGGGACTACAGGTGTCCACCACCACACCTGGTTAATTTTTGTATTTTTAGTAGAGATGGGTTTTCACCATGTTAGCCAGGCTGGTCTTGAACTCCTGACCTCCGGTTATCCATGTGCCTTGGCCTCCCAAAGTGTTGCGGTTACAGGTATGAGCCACTGCACCCGACCCCCCAACTCTTAAAAAAAAAAAATCGTGCAGGCAGCAAGCCAGAGATAGCGGCCATGAAGAGAGGTGGAAGTGGAGAACAAGCACTTTTGGGAATAAGGCAAGGGAGTTGACTGAGGACAAGCACAAAGATGTGAGGTGGCGCTGTGAGGCTCCTGAGCAGAGGTCAGGAACCCTGCATTTGTTCTGGTGCCAATCTGCCAGACAGTGGGAGCTTTTTCCAGCAGTGCTTGACTGCCCATGTGTCGGGTCAGAGAAGATGGATGGTGGCATTGACCCAGGGTGGTGAATTTCTAGTAGAAGCAAGGGGCCGCGGGATTGTGAGTGTTGGTGGTGCTGAGGAAAGATTGCAGGGTCCAGGCTGTTCAGGGAAGGAAAACACTTGCTGAGGATGGCCAAGGACAGGGCCTGCAGGAAGGTGAGAGGCTGAGCGGGTGGGAGAGTGAGAGGGGAAGACATCGGGGTTTTAGCTCTTGAAGCAGGAGCAGTTGAGGGCTCTGGATTTGACTGACATAGGGTAGAGGATAAGGTCCTTGGGGCTGAAGACATCATGACACTGGCACTATTGAGTTGAATGGGTCACCCAGCCAGGATGGTGGCCAGATTTAAGAGGAGGAGGCTGGGCGCAGTGACTCATGCCTGTAATCCCAGTTACTCAGGAGGCTGAGGCTGGAGAACTGTTTGCACCCAGGAGGCATAGGTTGCAGTGAGCTGAAAAGGCACTACTGCACTCTAACCTGGGCGACAGAGTGAGGCTTTGCCTCAAAAAAAAAAAAAGAAAAAAAAAAATTGCCTACTATGTCACAGACAATGTGCCAGGTGCTTACAGATCCTGAGAGGTCAGGGTCTGAAGTGTGCTGGCCTAGGCTTGGTTGGGCAGAGGCAGAGAGGAATAAAGGGAAAGTGAAGACTGCAGGGAATGGGGAAGGAAACCAGTGTTTTCTGAGTGTTTAACATATAACATGCTTAGCATGATTTGTCCCCCTTTTATTGATGAGGAAACTGAAGCTTGGAATAATGAAGTGACTCGTCCATGTTCACGAAACTCTGGCTCCCAAACTCTTGCCATATTCCATATCATCTCCTTTGAGGGGATTGGGAGAAGAGAGGAGGAAAGAAGAGGGAGGGATTCCAGGCATTAGGGAAGTTTGAATTAGGGAGGAGAGGCTCAAGATCTGGTATGCTCTGAGAAATATGTGGAGGCATAGTATTTTTTGGCTTTGCAAGATTTCTGCATTGGGTTTCAAGAACAGGAAACTAGAGGTTCTGATGGTTTAGTACTTCCCAACTCAAGCATCCAGACTTGAAGCCCTAGACTTACAGGTGCTTGAAGGCTCCTGGGCTGGCTCTCTGCAGGAGACAAGCTCAAAGAACTCTCCCTGAGAGCCTGACGAGGTGCTGGGCACTGTCCTGTAATGTTACGGGTTGAATTGTGTACCCTAAAAAGATATATTGAAGCCCTAACCCTCAGTACTAGAGAATGCAGATATGGTTAATTAGGATGAGGTCACAATGGAGTAGGGTTGACCATTAATCCAACATGACTGGTATCCTTGTTAGAAGAGAAGAGACAGGCCGGGTGTGGTGGCTCACGCCTGTAACCCCAGCACTTTGGGAGGCCGAGACAGGCGGATCACGAGGTCAGGAGATCGAGACCATCCTGGCTAACACGGTGAAACCCCGTCTCTACTAAAAATACAAAAAAAAATTAGCCGGGCGTGGTGGCAGGCGCCTGTAGTCCCAGCTACACGGGAAGCTGAGGCAGTAGAATGGTGTGAACCTGGGGGGCGGAGCTTGCAGTGAGCCGAGATGGAGCCGCTGCACTCCAGCCTGGGCGGACAGAACAAGACTCCATCTCAAAAAAAAAAAAAAAAGAAGAGAAGAGACAGAGAGACTTAGACAGAGGAGGGGAGAATGCCATGTGATGATTGAGGCAGAGATTGAAGTGTGGCAGCTGTAAGACAAGGAATGCCTGGGGTTACCAGAAGTGGAAGAGGCAAGGAGAGAGTCTTCCCTACAGGTTCCAGAGGGAGCGAGCCTGCTCCAAAACCTTGATTTTAGACTTCTAGGCTCCCGATTTTAGACTTCTAGGCTGCAGAATTGTGAGACAACGGGTTTGTTACAAGCTACCCAGTTTGTGGTACCTCATTATGGCAACCCTAGGAAACTAATCCACATGCTTTATCTCCTTTAGTCCTTTCAGTGACTCCCAGTCCAGAGGATTTCAAACTCCTAGTACCGTGTTCCACCATTAGAAATAGTTTACCTAATGATCTGGTGCATGCAAACATGTATCTGTTTTCTCTTTCTAAAGTGAAACAAAAGTTTCAAAAAGTACTACTTACCCTCATTATGTGTCACACCCCAGTATTTTCAAATCTATTTTAAACAAGTTCATTAAAAAAAAAAAAAAAAAAAGCTGATCATGACTCTGATTTCATGACTCACTAATGGGGTCACAACCCACATTTTAAAAGCTCTTAGAATGTGAGCTTCTCTAGGGCAGAGACTATGTTCTATTTACTTCTCTGTTCCCTGCTCCTACAGTCTCTGAAACAGAGTGGGGACCTGGCAAATATTTATCTGAACTGAACTCCCCATCAGGAAAATATAGCAGCTGTATTTTCCCAGTAAGGAAATGAAAGTTCATAGAGGTTAATAAAGTTGCCAAAAGTCATCCAGCTTGTGAGCAGAGGAGTTCGTGTCGAGATAACACCTTGGTTTAGCTCTGGATTTGGACAGCCCTGGTTGTCCTGGTCCTGCCATTACCAAAGTGGTTCTAAGTAAGCACCTCCACTGCTCACAGAATGATCCCTTTCTAAGCATTGCCTCAGCAGAGGTGTTTCTGCAGATAACCACAGTAGGTGTGGTGGACCTACACCTACTTAGAGGACCACAGTAGGTGTCCTGGAATAGCACTGGGAGTGAGGCGATGGCAGAGATTGCCACAAAACGAGACACTATCTGTACTCTCCAGGACCTTGGAGCTGGCCCAGTGCACAAAAAGTCCTCCAGGATGCAGGATGGGTCTTCGGGGAGGACTGCTGAAGGAGGAGTGGGCTCATGTGGGTCTGTCTCTGCTTTTTTCTTTTTTTTTTTTTTTGAGACGTTGTTTTGCTCTTGTAGCCCCAGCTGGAGTGCAATGGCGCAATCTCGGCTCACCGCAGCCTCTACCTCCCAGGTTCAAGCAATTCTCCTGCCTCAGCCTCCCGAGTAGCTGAGATTACAGGCATGCACCACCATGCCCAGCTAATTTTGTATTTTTAGTAGAGATGGGGTTCCTCCATGTTGGTCAGGCTGGTCTCAAACTCCTGACCTCAGGTGATCTGCCCATCTCGGCCTCCCAAAGAGCTGGGATTACAGGTGCGAGCCACTGCGCCTGGCCTGTCTCTGCTTTAACTGCCATTTCCCTACCCTTCCCCATGTGTCCCACACAGCCCCTCCCTCTACTGCCTGGGCCCTTCCTCCCAGCCCTCTCTGCTGTGCCCTCTCTGTTCAGTGGTCTGCCAGTGCCTCTGCATCTGAGCCTCTTCTCTGACCATCCCCTCCACCTTCTGGCTTCAACTGAAACCCGCCGTCCCCCGGAGGACACCCTGCAACCCCCTCAGGTGGGGGCTGTTTTTTTCTCTCTGGCTCTTGAAGAAAGTATATACATTTCCCAGGTGAAGTAGGAAAAGACTATTCCAAGCAAAGGAACGGAAAGGAATAAAACCATGAAGAAGAAAGCTGAGGACCTGTGTGAGGACCAGGAGAATTCCAGAGGCTGGGACTGAGGTCTATGGGGGGAGGCGTCACGGAAGAGGCTGAAGAATTAAGTAGGGCTGAATGGGAAGGCTTTTGAAGGCTAAGGAGCTTGCATTTTTATTTTAAGCGATTGGCTAGCTGGAAGCAAGGAGTTGAAAGCATCAGATCTGTGTTTTGGCAAAATCACTTTGGCTAGAGCATGGAGAATGGATGGGAGTGGGACCAATTAAGGCAGGGTTGGCTGACTATGTCTGGGAGGCCTGTTTTTGTACCAGTCATTAGCCAAGAATGGATTTTGCTTTTTTTTTTAAAACGGAGTTTCCCTCTGTTGCCCAGGGTGGAGTGCAGTGGCGTGATTTCGGCTCACTGCCACCTCCACCTCCCTGGTTCAAGCAATTCCCTGCCTCAGCCTCCCAAATAGCTGGGATTACAGGTGCACACCACCACACCTGGTGAATTTTTAAATTTTTATTTTGAGTAGAGATTGGGTTTTACCATGTTGGCCAGACTGGTCTCGAACTCCTCACCTTAGGCAATTTGCCCACCTTGGCCTCCCAAAGTGCTGGGATTATAGGCGTGAGCCACCACGCCTGGCCTGAATTTTGCATTTTTAAAAGGCTGAAAAGTAAACAAAAATAGTATTTGTGACACAAGAAAAATTATATGAAATTCAAATCTCAGTGATATTCAAAGAAAATATTTTTGGAACACAGCCATGCTCATTTAAGTATGTATTGTCTATGGCTGCTTTTGACTGCATCAGCAGAGTGGAATAGTAGTGACAGAGACTGTGTAATATTGGAGTACCTACATAATATTCTTGATTCTGTCTCTTGGTCTGCAGAGTCTAAAACTAAAATATTTGCTATCTGGCCCTTTACAGAAAAAATTTGCTAATCCCTGAATTAAGGGATTGTTTTGGCACTTCAGGCAAGAAGCCTGGACTAGTTTAGAGGCAGTCGGGATGCAGAAAACTGGATGAATTTGGGAACTATTCAGGAGATAGGCTGAGCACAGGGAGTAAAAGAGAGGAGTCTGGGATGACTCCCAGCTTTCTGGTGTGAGCAACTGTGTGAATGGTGGTGCTAGCCAGGCCAAGAATATCAAGAGAGAAAGTGAAACTCAAGGGCAGGGGAAGGACAGGGGCTCACAGTGAAGAGTGAGAACCGTTTTCAGGCCCATTTTGTGTGACAGTCTGATTTGTGGGGTTATCCAGTTTGTGTGTGTTACCAAAGATGCTAACAACAACGATGTCAGAAGCAATAACCTCAAGCCCCCTCAAACCCGTTAGAGCGTGAGGCTGGTGTAGGGCACCTGGGCATTCAGAAGACTTTTGTGCTCTAAAGGTGAGCGGGTACTTGTCTAAATTTCCAGTTGGGTCAGCATGAGTCCTGTGAAATCCCAGCCAGTGTCCTAAGAATAAAACCAAGGATTCCAGAGGCCTGGGGCCATGGGGAATTAGGAGAAGATGGAGCTGTTCCTAGACGCCAAGCCCCCTACCTTCTATCTCCTTGTTGGTGAATTTGGTATACTGGCCAGAGAGGTAGGGCCTGTCTCTGCAAGTTTATAGTGGTATCCAAGGAAGCTGATTCTTCTGGGGTCTGATGTACCTGCTGAGACTTGGGGGCAGGGACTGGGGTGGCCAAAACCACCTACCCCATCTTGTCCTGTGGTCTTGTTATCTGAGGAGCAGGCCCAGGCGGGTTCCGAGAGCCGTGTTTTGGCAGAGCTATTCCTGTGATTGCCAGCAGATGGCGCTAAAGCAATACGGTGGGAGTGGAAGGAAGGTGGCGCAGAAGGAGAGAGGATCCTAACTTCTCAGGGCTGGAGAAGGGGTCGGTAGCAGTGGGGGGAAGACAGCATTCACAAAACCGCTTCATTCTTTCCCTATTTCCAGCTCAGGCGCGTAGTCTCCCTTGTTTCTGGGGCCAAGAAGGACTCTCAGAATGGGGTAGTGGTGGAGTGTTTGGGGTGGACTGTTGCCATGTCCAGCCACCCTCTCTTTGGGCTTATCCCGTTTCCCCAATTCTGTGGCAGCTGGGCCTGCGGGAATCTTGCTTCAGAGGACTGAGGGCACAGACCCCATCTCCGGGAAGCCTTCCTGGAATGCACACACCCTCTCCCGCTGAAACTTGTTCCCCCAAACTCCTTTAACCAAGCCATGACGGGGCTTAAGTTTCTTCTCCTTGGACTGGGGGCATGGGCTTTTCAAAGCTCAGGCTGGAGGTGTAGGGTCAGAGCTGGGTCTGAAACTAGTCCTGGTTTCTGGCATTTACCGGCTAGCAGCCCTGTCCCGTGGTAACACTGATCATAGAGCCATTGAGGGCATTTCCCTCCAGTCTTTCTCATCCTCCGAACTCTTCTGCAAAGGGCTTGTTTCCATTTCAGAGATGAAGACATTGAAAAGAGACATGTCTCAGGTTGTTCAGTGAGGGACATGGCAGGTCAGACCTGCATCTGGGACAAGGGACAAGTGTGAACTGCTAGCCCCATTCCTGATGTGAATACCGGATTTGACCCCCTCCTCTTCTGGTCTTCAGTAGAGACCAGGTTAATCTGACCCCAAAGTTCCTGTTCTCCCAGCACTGCTCAGCTTGCTCAGTCCTTCTGCCTCCCAGGACCTCAGTTTCAACACCTTTAACACAGGGCAGGACATTCAGCCTTAAAGGGGCCTTAGGGCTGTGAGGGAGCAGTGGTAAGGGAGGGGCCCTCTTATGATCTTGAACTCACAACCCAGTAAGCTGTGCTAGTGGGAAGGGGATATGGGGTTTGGATCCTAGGGTCATTCTCACAGTGCTGTAGTTCTTGGCTAGCCTATCCTGTTTAGATCTTCACTGGATACCATTTCCCATCATGTTGGAAGCTTTCTTCCAAAGGCTCCTGGGAGTCCCAACAGCTACAAGCGGGCTGCATCCCCACTCCTCCCTCTGCAAGGGCTTAGCTCCACCCAGGCCTCATCCCTCTAGGCCAACGATTCTCAAACTTTACCCTGCATCACAACACCTAGAGGGCTTGTTAAAAACAGGTGGGGGGTTCCACAGAGTTTCTGATTTAGTGAATCTAGGGGGACCCTGAGAATTCTCATAGCTAACAAGTTCCCAGGTGATACTGAGGCTACTGATCAGAACCACTGTGAAATGAAAGATTGACTCAGCAGGTCTGGATGATCCGAACCCTGCACATTTGCACATTTCAAAGAAAGGTTTGGCCTTGCCTGGCTCCTGGAAGATAACACTAAACCCTTGGGATATCCTGCCTGGTAAGTGTTTTTGCTTACCTTTGCTCCTTGGGCCACATGGTATCAGTTTAACTTCTGGAAGGGCTGGAGACTAAGTAAGGTCAGCCATGTGGGTGGTCAACCATGCTTACATGACCAGCCTCCAGTAAGAACACTGGACACCAAAGCTCTGCTGAGCTTTCTTGGTTGGCAGTACTTCATTTTGTTGTCATACATCATTGCTTGGAAGACTGGGCACAGTCTGCACGACTCCACTGGGAGAGGACAGCTGGAAGTTTGTATCTGGTCTCTCCTCGTCTCTGCTCTGTGCACCTTTTGCTGTTGCTGTTTTATGCTCTGTGTTCTTTCACTGTAATAAACTGTGAGGATAATAGCTTTGCTGAGTTCTATGCATCGTTCTAGCAAATCACTGAACCCAGTGACGGTCTTGGAAACCACTACTCCGGACTATGGGATTAACCTCTCTAGAATTCCTTTGCGTTGGGCTTTGGGGACCCTTCACCAAAGAAGTGCCTTATAACCTGACCTGAGGGTCATCCTCAGGGAGTGTTTTGGCCCAAATACTTTAGGCCTCTCATCTACTCACGGAAGAGTCCAGAGGTCAGGAGGCTATGAATTGCCTGGAAGTCTGGGTGTTGCTTTGTGGGGTAACCCTGAACAATCCTCCTGGATCTCTGGGCCTTATCTCCTCATGTGTAAGTGGGGGTTTGGAAGGGTTCTGTTCTCCCTGGGTATGGCAGAGCCAATAGAGAATATGCAGGGATGTGGGCCGGGGTGGTTTATTTCACCTAGCTGCCTCACTTTCAGAGGTCAAGTCTGCCTTTTATAGCCCCACTCACCTGAGCCAGGGACTCCGTGGTGCCGGGGTCCCCCAGGCTTTAGTAGATCCAACCATGCAGTGCTGTCCCTCCTAGAACCACTTTCAGGGCCACGGCCCACATTCCAAAGTACTTGGGCCCTCCCTGCCCCATCCAGCCCTGGCCTGAGACCAAGGCCTTGAGCCAACACAGGGAGGAAGGCACCTTAGTGCCCGCTGGTTATGTGGCTTTATTCACAGACTCAGCACTTGCTGAGGATGAAGGAAAGAACATTTGGGGCCAGGCTGGGCCTGGAGATCCGGGTGGCTGGGAGGCCATGCACGGGTTGGATTGGGGAGCTCACAGGAGAGAACCTGCTGGCTGGGCCAGGCCTGTGTGGGGCAGGGCCGGAGGCAGGCAGCATGCGGGAGGCCTGGCTACATCTGCATGGAGCAGATCCTCCAGGTGGTGGCTGTGAGCCAGGAGGGAGGGACTGAGGCTTCTCTGGGGCAGGGGTATGGATGTGGGGCTGGAGAGCAGACACACTTGACTCCCACTCCCAGGAAAATGATACTGTAGGACAGTCAGCACACCTGGCTCCCGGCCCTGTTGCTGCCTTGGGACTTGATGTGTGACTAGCCAAGCCGGACCCCTCCAGTGTCATTATCTTCTTGATGTTTGGACATTTGCCTTGGAGTTGACCCACCTAGGGACCCTCTGGGGACATATGTCGGGGGTCTGGACAATCCTGGAGAGTATGCCTAGGGCCCAGGTGGCCGGGCTCTGCCTATGAAGTGAGGGGATCCCCAGGTCGGGTTCCCCAGCTCCCTGTAGTCAGGCTTTTCTCCCAGTGGCCGGTTCAGTTCCTGACTGTGCCCCCCACGGCGCACCATCTCACACCACAATCCGGGCGGCCGCTGGGCCAAGGAATACTTAATGTTAAGCCTTCTTTCTCCTGGCCCGCCCTGCTGGCTCCTGACTTCCTGCCTAAAGGCAAACAAGGAGTCCAAAGCCCGGATCCTCCTCCCGGGCCTTCTTCCTGGTGAAGAGCCCATTCTCACTCAGCAGGGAACAGAAAAACCAGTTCCCCAGGTTTCCCTCCCTGCCTGGGAATAGCGAAGTCTGGAAAGTTGGCAGGGTCTCTCTGGGCTGCCCAGGAAGGTGACCCAGGGGCCTGGGAAGCCAGGTGAGGCCTGAGCAGGGCCCTGGGGCTGAGGATGCAGCCCCTGCCCACTTCCCACCGGCCTCTCCTGGGGACTGGGGTAGAGGGATGCAGGAGAGGGGACCATCAGCATTGGCGGGACGGGGTGCGGTGCACGGAGCCAGGGCGCTTGGGGATCTTGCGCCAGCGTCTCTTGTCCCAGCGGCAAAGCAGCAGCAGGCGAAAGGTGTCCCGGAAGGCTTTGTTGCAGAGCGCATAGCACATGGGGTTGATGGTGCTGTTGACGTAGCACAGCCAGTAGCCCAGCTCCCACAGGGTCTCGGGAACACAGTCCTTGCAGAAGGTGGACACCAGCACCATGATGTTGTACGGTGTCCAGGTGAGGATGAAGGCCAGGAGGATGGCACTCAGGGTCCGAGCCGCCTTCTTCTCCTTGACCAGTGAGAAGGTCTTCCGCTTGGCCAGCTGCTCCTTCCCACGGGGCTTCTGGCCCTTGCCAGCTCGATCACGCCCTTTCTTAGTCGGCCTCTTCACTGTATTTGGGGAGCTCCGGGGGGGCTGCTTGGTGGGAGCCTGTGCCTCGGGGTCCACCATTGGCATCTTGATCACCACTTCGGAGCCAGGCTCCTCTCCCTCAGAGGATGTGAGGGACTCCATGGAGCCTTCATCCTCTTCCTCGTCTTCCTTCCAGCTGTAGGCCTGCAGCAGCCTGGGGGCCCGGCAGCAGCGACAGCAACGGCCTGGAGGAGTCTCTGGTGAACCCTCAGCCCCTGGCTGAGACCTCTCTGAGCTGCTGCTGCTGCCACCCCCTTTGCCTGGCGTCTCGGAGCCCTGAAGGGCTGCCAGCTCCCGTGCTCGGTTCTCTGTCTCCCGGTAGATGCGCCAGTAGAGCGTGCACATGACTGTGACAGGGAGGTAGAAGGCAGCCATGGCTGTGCCAAAGGTGATGATGGGCTGGGAGAGGAACTGGATGTAGCACTGCCCAGCCAGCACTGTCCGCTCCCCTACCAGGTACTGCCAGAAGAGGATGGCTGGGGCCCAGAGGACAAAGGAAACCAGCCAGGCCAGGCCGATCATCAGGGCTGCCCGGCGGGGTGTGCGCTTGGCGCGGTAGCTCAGGGGCCGAGTCACGGAGAAGTAGCGGTCAAAACTGATGAGCAGCAGATTCATGACGGAAGCATTGCTGGCCACATAGTCCAGGGCCAGCCAGAGGTCGCAAGCCAGTGTGCCCAGAGCCCAGTGGCCCATGAGCAGGTACGTGGTATAGAGGTTCATGGAGAAGGTACCGATGATGAGGTCAGCACAGGCCAGGCTCAGCAGGAAGTAGTTATTGACTGTCTTGAGCTCCGTGTTGACCTTGAAGGAGATGAGTACCAGCAGGTTGCCTGTCACTGTGGCTAGCGACAGGAGGCCCGTGGTGATCCCAATGAAGGCCACTTGCCAGGGACCCTTTCCTGGTGCCAGGACGGTGATGTTGGGGCTGACAGCAGGTGGGGCTGAGGTGTTCATGGTGGCTAGGCGGGGCTGGGGTTGGAGAGCCCCTTCTTCCGGGCACGCTACAGGGCTTCCTCAAAGGAAAGTCATCACCTGAAAAGAGAGGACGTGGGCTTTGGTTGGGCCACTGGACATTTCTGATAGCCCTTATTGGAAGATGCTGGGGATGTAATTTCTGCCCTTGCAGAGCTTCAGAGCAGATAGCATCGCCCTCCCTTACTGATGCCCACTCATGGTCATTTATCATGCACTTTCCCAGCCATAAGTGGATTTGCCAGCAGTGTGGAGTGGCTTTGGGATCCAGGGATTTGAATCTTCATTCCAGTTTTACCATTCAGACTCTGGGCCTCAATTTTCTCACTGGGAAATTACCACAAATTCCTGTCTTACATAACTCGGGTGGCAGGAGTTGGGAAACTCACTTTGTGTACAGTTCTGCCAAATTCTCAAAGCATTTCACTCAACTTTATTAAAGCCCTCACTTACTGAGTAGTCACTGCATGCCAGACACAGTGCTAGCCACCTAAACGAATTATCTAACTTAACTATTGTACATCTCTAGGAGAAAGGGCTCTTATTACGCCCATCTCGCTGTGAGGCAACTGTGGCTCTGAGCAGCTGCAAGGCTTGGCCGTGGTGACAGAGATAGTATGATAGAACCCACAAGAACAGAAATGTGTCCTAAAAGAGGAAAAAAAGAAAAGAACCCATTCTCACCCTCCCTGGGTATGTGGTGCTCTAGTGGGATTCTTCTACTAATAAGGAGAGATGGGAAGAAAAGGGAGCTCCTGAGAAGATAAACAGAGATGGGAACAGAGGGGCCTTAGGGGTGTGTGCGTGTGTATATTTTTTTCTGCACGTTTTTCTGTGCATGTGGGTTTACATATGTATGTAGTGGGTGGTTTTGGGGGCTGAATTGAATTCTCTATGAGGGCAGCAGGGAAAATTGTGCTGGACTCAGACACTCACTTGGCAGTAAGAAGGTCTGGGGCAGGCCGGCATGGTGGCTCACGCCTGTAATCCCAGCATTTTGGGAGGCCAAGGCAGCCAGATCATGAGGTCAGGAGATCGAGACCATCCTGGCTCACATGGTGAAACCCCATCTCTACTAAAAATGCAAAAAATTAGCTGGGCACGGTGGCGGGTGTCTGTAGTCCCAGCTACTCAGGAGGCTGAGGCAGGAGAATCGCTTGAACCCAGGAGGCGGAGGTTGCAGTGAGTCGAGATTGCACCACTGCACTCCAGCCTGGGCAACAGAACGAGACTCCGTCTCAGGAAAACAAAAACAAAAACAAAAAAAACCCACCAACAACAACAATAAAAGAAGGTCTGGGGCAGAAGCAGGAAGCAGGAATGAGGGCCTCAGCTCCTAGCTCAGGGGGGTCTGGTCCCATATGGGGTGTGGGAGGCTTCCCTCCCTCTCCTGGCTCTGTTCCTGGGCCCCAGCTAAGTGGGGGGAAGCAAGGGGAATGGGAAGATCCCCCAGACTTTTCTTGGATCTGGAATCTGGTCCAGGTACTAAGGCTGGGTAAAGAGAAAGGCCACGGCCCTTAACAACCTGCTGGCTGGGCAGGAGGCCCCCACAGCCACAGTGAAGCCAGATGGAAGGGTGAGGGTCCAGGCAGCTCAGCCAGGGGCTTTGCGGCCGTGTGATTTGGTGGGTCCCTTCCTGTTCTGCCTCAGGTGTCCATCTGTCCATTGAAGAGATTGATGGTCCCCTGACCCTCAGCTGTGACTTTCAGGGGCTATACTGTTGGGAAAATTCCAAGGGAGAGATGTTGGGCAAGGGTCCACTGAGCCTCAGTGTTCCTTGGGCACCTGGCTTGTGACAGGCTGCTGTGATAGGTGACCTGGGTGGTTTGTGGCTGAGGCCATCTCCATGGCTTGCCGTGAACCCTCAGTGTGCGCAAGTCACTTTCAGCGTGGCGAGTTCGGTGGGGGACAGAATGAGCAAGGACTGTGGCTGGCAGTGTGTGCTTGTGTGTCTGGGACAGTTTGCACATGAGGGGGCATGTGCAACCTGGACTCCGGAGCCAGACTGTCTGGATATGAATCCAGTCTATCTTGTTCACTGGATGTGTGATTATTGCTAGTGATATAACTTCCATATGCCTAGGTTTCCTCAGTTGAAAAATGGGATTAATACCCATTAGCAAGACCATTGCCTCTTTTCAGGTGATAAGGATTAAATGAATCAATGCATGTAAAGTGCTTAGAATGGCCCTGGCACATGGCACACAGTAGGTCTCCTTTAATTCTCAGGATATGTAGTGATGAGGGTGCTAGGCTGCCTAGAAAGATCTACTTCTTGACCGGGCATGGTGGCTCACGCCTGTAATCCCGGCACTTTGGGAGGCTGAGGCGGGTGGATCACCTGAGGTCAGGCGTTCGATACCAGCCTGGCCAACATAGTGAAACTCTGTCCCTACTAAAAATACAAAATTAGCCAGGCGTGGTGGTACATGGCTGTAATCCCAGCTACTCTGGAAACTCAGGCAGGAGAATCAGCTTGAACCTAGGATCGGAGGCTGCGGTGGGGAGCTTAAAGATTGTGCCGTTGCACCTGGCCTGGGCAACAAGAGGAAACCCACCAAAAAAAAAAAAAGAAATGTCTGATACTATGACAACAGCAACTAATAATAATAACGCTCATTGTTGTTATTGAGTGCCCCTTGAGTGCCAGTTGCTGCTAAACGGTTTATATGCATAATCTCATTTAATCTTTTTTTTTTTCTCTCTCTCTCTCTCTTTTTTTTTTTTTTTTTTTTGAGATGGAGTCTCAGCTTCTGTCACCCAGGCTGGAGTGCAGTGGCACAATCTTGGCTTACTGCAAGCTCCACCTCCCGGTTCATTCTCCTGCCTCAGCCTCCTGAGTAGCTGGGACTATGATGCCCGCCACGGGCCCTGCTAATGTTTTGTATATTTAGTAGAGACGGGTTTCACCGTGGTTAGCCAGGATGGTCTAGATCTCCCTGACTCCGTAGGACTGCCCACTGCCTCTCAAAGTGCTGGGATTACAGGCGTGAGCCACTGCACCCAGCCAATCTCATTTAATCTTAACAGGAGCCTATGATCAAGGGATTGCTGTTGTCTCCATTTTTTTTTTTTTTTTTTTTTTTTTTTTGAGATGGAGTCTCACTCTGTCACACAGGCTGGAGTGCAGTGGTGCGATCTCGGCTCACTTCAGCTATTGTCTCCATTTTATAGATAAGGAAGCTGAGGCTGAGAAAAGCAAGAGAATTTGTAAGAGATCATGCAAGGAAGGTAGGAACTAGGATTTGAGCCCAAGCAGTTTGTTCCAATGAAACTTCATTTACAAGAACTGAAGGCCAGCCTGGGGATCATAGTTTGCTAATTTGAATTCTAAAAATATTACATTAAAATATGATTTGTCTTGATTACTGAGTTTTGCCGTACCCTTTCCCTTAAACAAAGTCAGCCATTGGGCTGGAGGCTGGGATTAGGCTGGCGCTCTCCCCAGTGAGGCCACTGGTAAACACTACCCTTGAGAATTTGAGAATTTGTGCAATTTTTGTCACTGTCATCTTCTGAGCTCAGTGCTACTTAATGCCCATTGCTCACAGGGAGCAGCTGAGGCCCAGAGAAAAGGGAGTAGAAGGCATTGTCTAGTCCAAGGTCTCCTGGCTCCTAGACTGGGTACTGCCCCCCATGCCATACCCTCCTGGTAGTTTGGATCAGCTCTGTAGCTCTGGGCCCTGGACAAAGACCTGCAAAGGCTGAGTTAGACAAGAGGAAGTCGCCAGCCTGAGAGGCTGCACCCTGCCCTGCTGCAGAGGCCTCTCATCTGCCTGGGCATGGTGCAGCCTTTAAAGCTTGACTCCTTAGGCCTGGCGTGGTGGCTCATGCCTGTAATCCTAGCACTTTGGGAGGTTGAGGCAGATGGATCACATAAGCTCAGGAGTTCGAGACCAGCCTCAGCAACTTGGTGAAACCCTGTCTCTACTAAAAATATAAAAATCAGCCGGGCACGATGGCAGGTACCTGTGGTCCCAGCTACTTGGGAGGCTGAGGCAGGAGGATCACTTGAGCCCAGGAGGCAGAGGTTGCAGTAAGCCGCGATCATGCCACTGCACTCCAGCCTGGGTGCCAGAGTGAGACCCCGTCTCAAAAAAAAAAAAAGCCTGACTCCTTATACCTCAGCAGGCTAGGACTAGGACTAGGGTAAGGTGAAAATCAGGCACTTGCCTCCAATGCAGAATGTAAGGGATGCCCCAAAACTTAGTAATCAAGAAAATATTTTAATGTAATGTTTACAAAAATGGAAGTTTAATGCAAAAAAAATCCAAGATGAACAACATGTTAAATAAAGACAGGGTCTACCCTGTACTTGCATAACCCTTTCTCACTCACCTCACCCTAATCCTGACCTTGGTTCCAATAAAACTTTATTTACAAAAACAGCCAGCCAGCCTGTGGGCTGGAATTTGTTATTTGATTAAAAAAAATATTATTATAATATTATTTCTCTTGATTAGTGAGTATTTTTATGTCTCCTTCTTACATTTTGCTCCGAGGCGAGTGCCTTGCTTGATTCACCCTAGTGCTGGCCTTGTAGTTCCCAGTCTTGGGTTTGAAGCTCGGCGCTGAGCCTTCCTTGCTGTGTGACCATCAGCAACCAGTCAATCTTTCATTCCTCTGCTGCCCTCATCCCCAGCTGTGAGGATGATACCGTTCAGAGTGCCTGGCACTGAAACAGACACTCAGTTAAAAAGTTAAAGCCTTATTGTTATTCTTTTTTTTTTTTTTTTTTTTGAGATGAACTCTTACTCCATCACCCAGGCTGGAGTGCAGTGATATGATTTCAGCTCACTGCAACCTCTGCCTTCTGGATTCAAGCAGTCCTCCTGTCTCAGCCTCTCGAGTAGCTGGGATCATAGGCTCCTGCCACCACACTCAGCTAATTTTTGTATTTTTAGGAGAGGCAGGATTTCACCATGTTGTCCAGGTTGGTCTCAAACTCCTGATGTCAAGTGATCCGCCCGCCTCAGCCTCCCAAAGTGCTGGGATTATAGGCATGAGCCACTGTGCCCAGGCCTGTTGTTATCCTCCACTCCTTCTCCTGATCCAATGCCCAGCTTCTTCCCACCATGCCCCTTCCCCTCCAGATCCCAGGCACGCCTCTGCTCTGGTTCCCAGTTTGCTCATTTGTAATGGAGGAGTTGGACAAGCCTGGTGTCTGGGGAGATTTTACAGAGTACAGAAACCAACATCTCAAGGTGCCAAACAGAAAGAACCCAGGTCCCTGAGGCAAGGCTGAAGGCTCACTTACATTATCTCACTTGGGGCTGGAAATGACATCAACTCAGGGTGGGAACACGGTGCTCATCGCAAGGCTAGCTATAACTTTGGTGAATTAAAAAATGCTTTCAGAACAGGGGGCGTGTGAGAAGAAGTAACTCAAGGAGTCCCTGGAGGTGAGGACCTCTCTTAGAGGGGTCCTTGGAGGTGAAGAAGCCGGCAGTCCCTTGCCTTGATGTCTGGAAATCCCTTCCAAATCTTCCATTTTAATAGTCATATTGCTAACCACCATAATTAATGCCTCCTGGATGGCAGGTACTTAATATATATTCTTTCCCTTAACCACAGGACACCTCAGTGACATCCCATGGGGTGCTCTATCTTTATATTATGGATAAGGGCATTGAGGCTCAGGGTGCAAAGTAGATTTCTGCTGGTCCCACAGAAGTGGTGGAGGTGGGATTCTGACCCACACCTGTGGGCTCCAACCCTGTGTCCTTTCCGCCTCGGCAAAACCCCTCTGCCCCACCTATGCCGGATGAGGGCTAAGGCCTCTTTCCTGGGACAGGTGGCAGGAAGAGAAGTCACCAGAGGTTTCAGAGAATTGGAACCTGATTCTTGCCACCATCTAGATCTTCTGCCCCCTATGATGCAGCCCAAGAACAGACCCATCAATGAATGACTGCCTTTCCTCTGTATCAGAAGCAGAGGTCCTCACCCCCAGCCCTCTCTTGGACAGAGAAAGAGCTCAGGAGAAGGTTCCTGGAGATGTGCTCTAGTCCCTTCTGTGTGACCTTGTCCAAGTCTCCTTAACTGTCGATGTGGGGCGGTCTTCTACCTGTCCAAGGCTCCTGTGGGATCAGTGAGACGGTGACTGTGAAAGAACCTGGTTTCCCATGATTGTGGCAGATTCCCCTGGGGAGACCAGCCCTAGGCTGAGGGTGAGGGTGCGGGGTTCAGTGGTAGCTCTAGAATCTCTAAAAAGGAGGGACTCAGGTCAGCCAGCTGGTTGAAAAGGGGGCTTGAAGCTGCATTTGCAGGTCACGTCCTGTGAAGGCATCCATGGGGGCTGGGGCTCATGTATGTAGTGAGTTTGTCAATGGGGATCGCAGTGGGCAGCAGGAAGACCCCTGAGGCAGTCCTTGGCACTGCCTCTGCCTAGCTGCAAGCTCTTGTCTTGCTATGTGACCTTGGGTAAAAGACCGTCCTGACCTGGTGGCCCTTCGGTGGGATGGGGTGAACTCCTAGGATGAGTGTTTGTGTGTGAGGGTATACGCATTGGTGAGCAGGCTGGGAATGGTGGAGGTGGGCCCATAGCTTTGTGTGATGGGTAGGGACTCATCCTCACAGGGTGTTGCGCCTGGAGTTCAGGAAGACAGTGAGAAAGCAGGGAGGAGCTTCTCTCTAGGACTGTGGTCTCCTGATGAAAGCTGTTAGAAGCCTTTAATAATATTACTAATACTCCTTACACATAAATAGCAGCAAAGAAAAATTACTAATATTATAGTAACTGGTATTTACTGGCTGCATACTATATGCCAGACATGGCTTTAAGCATTATATACATAACCATTATAAACTCGATCTACTCTACCTGTTACAACTCCTCGTGAAGTAGGTCCTGTTATCCCAGTTTGCAAAAGGCCTAACCTGAGGCATTATGACCTGAAGGACCTTACAGCTCATCAGCGATGCAACCAGGATTTGGATCCAGGCCGTCTGCCTCCGAGACCAACCTCTCCAACCCTACTCCTGCTCTTGAGAGGTTGGGGGTGTTCGCCAGCCTCCTTGCCCGCCTCAGCTAGCTTATTCAAGCCCTGCTTTGAATCAGTTAACGATGAGCAATTGGTCCTCCTTTCAGAATCTGGCCTCCTTGTGTGCGCGGCAGTGTCTGTCGTATATCCGTGTGATGTGTGATGACAGCGCTGTGGGAAGAGGGTGGGTCTGCTGAAGCCCTTTAAAGGGCAGGGTAGGGGATGTGTCTGCCTCATTCAGTGCTTTATCCCAGGGCTTGGCACATAGTAGTTGCTCAGTAAATACCTGTGGAATAAATGTAGGTGTGTACTCAACTTCAGACCCTGGAGCCTGAAGGTGAGCCTGTGGGGGTCAGGACCAGGTCCAGAACATGGTCCAGAGGTCCCTCTTCTCCCTCGAGCTCCCACATCTCATCTGCCAGGTCCTTGCACCCCTGAGTGAGGCCCTGCCTGGCTGGAGAGCATAGGAGAAAAATAGCCAAGAGCATCCTTGTCTGTAAAATGGACCAAGGAAACTCTGCCTCACCCGGCTGCAGGGAAGCTAAGTGAGGTGACAGGACAGACATGGACGTGCCAAGGCATTTGTCACTGGGGAGAGGAAAACGTTAGCCTGGGCTCAAAGGGTTAAGGGATGAGGTCAGAGCCTTTATTACAGCAGGCCAGACTGTTGACTGCCAGCGCCCAGGACCAATCCCTAGGGGCTGGGGATCTGGCTCGTGAGAGGAACTGGGAGGGGAGAGAACCACTGGGGGAGGCAGGGAAAGAGAAATGGGGAGAGGGATTCCTGAACACCAGGCTTTTCTGAACTTACCACTGGCCAAGGAGTACGGAAGGGGAGGGAGAGAATGAGGGATGCTGGGGAAGAGATTTAGGAGGGAGGAGCGGAGCCATCTTGTGATTTTGGGCCTGGAAGCTGGTAGAGTCCTGGTTAGGGAGACGGGATAATATTGGGGAGTGGAAGGTATGTGGAGGGGGCTGTGGGGTTGGGCACCTGAGGCCTCACATATGCAATGAGGAGGGCGCTCCTTCTGGCTAGGTCTACTCACTGGTCCCTTCTGCTAGGGCCTGACCCCAGAAGCCAGCCCAGATGGGGCAGCTCTCCCCTCAGGGTTAACTTTTCTTTGACGGCAGCTCTTGACCCATTAAGGTGCACAAAACTTCCACCCCTGATGCCTGGCTTTGGGAATGAGGGAGTAAACAGATAGAATTGATCACATTTTCAAGGCTCAACAGTTGCCATTGGGAGGGCCAACCAGCCTTGTGGAGGGCAGCAGTCATCAGTTAAATGCTACATAAAACCCACCACTTAGCTGGAAGAGGAGCATGAGCCCTAGAATCACTGCCAAATTTGCTCACCCATGATGGATCTTAAGCAGTTGCCTGACTTTGGCCAGACCATGCCAGAGCGTGGGCATGAGCAGCTGGACCCTAGACCTCACTCTGCCAGTGTGGCATCAGAGATGCTGGGTCCCTCATCCTCCTGTCCGCAAGCCCCCTGCTCCTGGCTCCTTGCACTCCCCTCCTCATTTCCTTTCTTCTCTCTCCCTCCCTCCTCCATCCTTGTAGGCATCACCATGGCACCACAGCAGAGCAGAAACCCAGTGCAATTCACCCACCTCTCCCCGCCTGCTGGGAGCCCAAGCTTCTGCGTCTCAGAGCTTACTGCGCCCCCTGCTCTCCCACCCCATCTTCCTGCTCATGGAGGCGGCAGCGCAGCGTTTGTGCTGAGGATGCGGAGCCCAAGCCCCAACTGGATCCCTACATATCTCTTCTCCGACCATGAGCATGTCCCTTTCCCTTTCTCAGCCTCAGTATCTCCATACAACGAAAGCCTCCTTTCTAGGTCTGATATGACCTCTAACCTCTGGTTAGCCCCTTCTTGACACTTTGGACTCCCCATTACACTTCAGAATCCAGTTCTCAGAACTCCAGCCGCCAGCTGTCAGCTGCGAGCCAAGACTCACATCTTCTGCAGCCCATTTCACTACCTCCTTCCTTTTCATATCTCAGCAGTGATAGTGACTTCAGCTTGCCAGGTGGCTAAGGTCAGAGGGCAGAGAACTCTCATCTGACAGCCCAGTGAACAGCTGATTACCCCAAGAAAGGAGACGTCTGGCCACCAGAGACTGCCCGACTCCTTCTAGCCAGTTGGGCAGAGGTCCTGGGTCAGTCTGGGTGGAGCTGCAGGTGTGTTTTGTGCAAAGAGGTGAACCCGTCTCCACTGGCTCTGTAACCTCTAAGCTGCACATGTCTGGATGACCTAGTGAGAGGTGACGACCCCCTCTCCAGCTGGCCTGCCCGGGAGCTGACAGCTGTACAAGAATCAGAGTTCATGGCCCCTAGCCCATCCCTACATTGTGCAGTCTGCGGGCACTGGGGTGAGTAGCTGGCATGGGTGCCCATTGGTATCCATGCATTGACTGGATATAGGACTGAGATCCACCCTGCGGGAACCCAAGATACTAGAAATATAAGGAGGATCCTCTGGGCCCCTGCGCACGTCAGGGGCCACGTTCCCTGGCCAGTGTGACCATTCGTGTGCCCATTTGTCCCCAAAGAGCCCTGGGGCTCTTTGCCTGGTCTGCTGGCTTCTGGCCCGACACCCACCTTGGCTTCCAGCTTCTCTGTCTGGCCAGCAGACTGATTCAGTCCATCTCGGGGGAGCTGAGGTGGATGGGGGTGGTGGGTTTCAGGGTGTCCTGAGGGAGGAGAGGAGGAGGTTCTGGGACTGGCACCCCCATCAAGATGGGGGTCAACCTCCCACAGGATGCTGGTGGCAAGGGCTGCTTCCTGGCCCCTTGCCCTTCCCACTCTGCCCCTAGGGTGCTGGGGGCTCTGCCTCTACCAGGCAGCCTAATCCATTCTGGGCCTCAGGTCCAGTTTCCTGAGGGGGGTCTCCATCTCCTCTGCCAGCTGAAGCCCAGAAAAACATCAGATATATCCACTCAAAGCCAGGAGGCCGAGTGTTTGGAGCAGCCAGTGTTCAATGCTACAGAGCCCCCTTGCCCTCTAGACCCCTGCCTGGCCTCCTCCTATCTCTGGGAGTCCATCCCTATTTCCATCTCATTCTGGTCCCTGCCCTCCCCCGCTCCCCAGTACCCTCCTACCCTCTACCTCAGAGCAGCCCCTCCCAAGCCCTCTCAAATGTACTCACCATGGGGCTGAAGAGGGGTCTGTAGGGTCCTCAGCCCCACTGCCTCCCTGGGGGCCGGCGGCGTCTCCAGGGACCCAAACACCTGGCTCCCGGGGGGAGCTGCGCCCTGTGCTGGCAGCGGGAGAGGCACAGCCAGTGATTGGCATGTCCCACCCCCTGGCACGCCAGCCTTAGGGGGGAGGGAGAAAGGGAAAGAGAGGGAGGGAGGAAAGGGAGAAAACGAAGGGAGGGGAGCTGGAGGGAAGCCTCAGGCAGCGTCTGGGGTTGGACTAGGTTCTGGAGTGTGCCCCCCTCCTTCACCAGGGCACCCAATTTGAGACCCAAGAGGGAGGAGGAAGGACATGAGGAAGGCGAGCCCAGGAAGGCTAAAAGTCCAGGACGGGAGAGAAGGCGGATACAGGGAGACAAACACCCACACCCACTGCACAGACCCAGCGGCACACACACCCTCACAAAGGCACACTGTTTCCTTGGACTCCTTCCCCCACCCAACCTTAGAGCCCCCAACCCATGTGCACCATGCCCTAACACACTTGTCCCGGTATTCACATGCCTGCTTCCCTCACACACACGCCCTCCCCCCTGCACATGCCCACGCGCCCACCCACCCAACTACACACCCTGCTCTTCCTCCCTGCTGCGAGAGAGCTAGATTCCTTCTGTTTGGAAATGACACATTGGGCCTCACGTGAGAGGCTCCAACTTGGAACAGACCCAGAGGGCTGGCGCACCCGCCCGGGGGGCTGAGCGAACGTGCCCGCGTGCTGGGCTATGCATAGCCCGTTGTGAGGTTATATGGGTGTCTGCTTTTCGGGGATGAGTAGAGGGCCAGGTGCCTGCCCCATGTGTGGCTGAGTGCCCTGCATGTATGTGTCCCTGTGTCCTCATGTCATCATGTAGCCTGTGTAAATGCAGGTGTGACCCTGTCAGTCTGGAGGCAGGATGCATGTGCACACGTGTGTCTGTATCTGATGTGTGGCTGAGTGTTGCCCAACTGTGGAACTTGCTAATTCTGACAAGTGAGGCAGCCTCTACCTGCCTGCTCCACCCCAAGCTTCCACTTGGAAGACAGACAGGCAGACAGACAGCTCTCCTCCCAGCTTGTCAAACTCTGTCTCCCCTGACTCCCACTCAGGGCTCACAGGTGTGTACCTGGGAGGAGATGAGTCCTCCTCCCCATCTCCCTCAGCCCTACTGGGTGAGGCCAGCATCCCTCCCTGCCAGGCTGGTTTGGACTTCTGTGTTGAGCTTCCTCAGAGATAGAACCCCTGGGGGCCATTTGCCATAGAGATGTGGGTCCTGCACCGCCTCCGTTTGGCCCTAGAGACTTCCCAGGGAGCTTACTGGGGAGGAGAGTTGGAGGCTGCAGGGACTGCCTGCTGGGGCTGCTGTGTTCTTTGCCCCACTGGGCTGTGTCAAAGTCCTGGCTTGAGAGGCAGGAAGGAATGGGAGCATCAGTTATCCCCATTTTGTAGGTGAGAAATCTGAAAAGCAGAGGTATGATTAGCATGTGGTGGGCAGGTGTTTGGACTCGGGTCCCTTGGCTCTAAGCGCAGGGCTCTGGAGTCTGGGGCAGGGGTTTCCCCTACTCATTCCCACACGGAGCGCCCCCCTCCCCCCAACAACCCCGCCAATGCTGGTGCCTGAGGGTAACCTGGGGCTTTCTCACCCAGGAGCCCAGTTGGAGCCAAGTGGAGCTGAAACTGGAGTTCCTGGGATTTGGTCAGCTGCTACTGGTGGGCACACGTGACAGGTACATGTGGGGGCATCTGTGCTTCTCAAAGTCAGCTGGGGTTCCAGCAGGCACCCAGTCCTCCTCCCTGCTGAAGTCAAGCAGACGCTGCAGCTTGGACAGAAATCTAAGTGAGCATCCCCCTTCATCCCAGGGTCACCCAGCTGGTCAGGGTTGGGTCAGAACTTGACCAGTCCCTACCCTTGGGCGCGGACTCGGGATGCCCCCTGCTGGGCTGCCCTGGATTTGCGGCTGCGGCTTGGGCTGCGCGGTGGGGCTGCGTGTACTTGTGCGCGTACACGTGGCTGAGTGTGGGGGTGTTAGGCCTCCACACACAACATCCATTTCCGAATCTGAATCAGGCACCCTCTTTGCCACCTCCCCCCAATCTCCTTGGTCTCCCTTTTCTCTTCTCCCACCGCCTCTGCACACGTCCCTTTAGAAATAAAAACACTTATTTTGTGGGCGGGCGGGGAGGGTGTCCAGCTTTCCCCTGCCTCCTCCTGAGTGCCCCCCTCTGTCCCACGCGGCTTCCTTCTGAAGTCTGTGCAGTCGCGGATGCAAGGGGATGACGCCCCCTCCCACCACCCCCACCACTGTATCACTCTTCTGACTTCCCCGCGCAGACTTGGCTAGTCACCCTTATCAGATGGGGAAACTGAGGCAGGAGGAGAGAAGAGAGGTAGGACCCGGAGAAGCGCTCCCGCCCGGCTCGCTCACCACCCCCGCACTCGCGCCCGATTTAGCCGCAGGGAGGCTGGGAACATTGTCTTTATTTTAAGCCGCCGAGTGCGGCACGAACGCGGCTGCTAGCGACAAAGGGCTTCTTGAAGCGGCTGCAGGCGGCGCACGTGGGGCTTTGGCCCCGCCCCCGCGCGACCCCCTCCAGTTCTCCCCCATCTCTGGCTGGGTGGGGTGGGGGCTGACTCTCGGGTCTCGGCTCCTGCTGGTTGTTATTTTTGGTCGCCTGGTAGAGAATTCACTCCTCTGTGCCACGGAGGGAACGTGGAGTCGCCCTTGCGCGGCTTGGCCCCAGTCTCGGCCCCCTTACTGTGCAGGAGGAGAGTGCCCTGGGTGCGGATTCAGCTTGGCCTTTTTCTAGTTGAAGCGGCCTGAGCAAGCTAGGCCCCTCTCTAGGTCTCAGTTTCTTTTTTTTTTTCTCAGTTTCTTCATCAATGACAAGAAGGGTAGAAATACCTCCCCGACCAGGTTGTTTGACGGGTTAGTTGAGCTTCTGCAGGTAAAACGTGGCACGTGCGTCTGCAGAGAGTGAAAGCCATCATTGTGGTTTTTTTTTTTTTTTTTGATACACGGTTTCGGTCTCTTGCCCAAGCTGGAGTGCAGTGGTGCGATCAGAGCTCACTGTAATTGCTTCCCGGGCTCAAGCGATCCTCCCACCGCAGCCCTATCCCCTCACCCACTCCGAGTAGCTGGGACTACAGGCGCGCGCCACCCCACCGGCATTATTATTTTTTTAATTTTTTATTGACGGGGTTTCACCATGTTGGCCAGGCTGGTCTTGAACTCCTGAGCTTAAGTGATCCTCCCGCCTCCGCCCCGCTCGGCCTCCCAAAGTGCTTGGATTACTGAGTCACCGCGCCCGGCTGTTATTATTTATAACACTTATTGAGCATTTACTATGTGTCAGAAACTGCTAAGTGCTCTGCATTTTTTTATGAGACAGGGTCTCTGTCACCGAAACTGGGGTGCAGTGGCGTGATCTAGGCTTTCCAGCAACCTCCGCCTCCCAGGCTCAAGCGATTCTCCCGAGTAGCTGGGATTACAGGCGAGCGCCACTACCGCCCAGCTAATTTTTGTATTCTTAGTAGAGACAGGGTTTCGCTATATTGGCCAGGCGGATCTCGAACTCCTGACCTCAAATGATCCACCCACCTTGGCCTCCCAAAGTGCTGGGTTTACAGGCGTGAGCCACCGCATCCGGCCGGCCTCTATCTTTTTTTTTTTTTTTTTCCTTTTTGAGACGGCGTCTCGCTCTGTCGCCCAGCCTGGGGTGCAGTGGCGCGATCTCGGCTCACTGCAAGCTCCGCCTCCTGGGTTCAAGCGATTCTCCCGCCTCAGCCTTCCGAGTAGCTGGGACCACAGGCGCATGCCACCACTCCCGGCTAATTTTCTGTATTTTTAGTAGAGACGGGGTTTCACCTTGTTAGCCAGGATACTCTTGATATGCTGACCTCGTGATCCACCCGCCTCGGCCTCCTAAAGTGCTGGGATTACAGGCGTGAGCCACAGCGCCCGGCCTATATTCTTTAACTTACTTTCACAACTCTATGAGGGAGGTTCCATTATTCCCATTTTACAGATGAGTAGATTTGCAAGCGGCTTGGGTCCCTGTGGTTTCATGGAGGTTGCGGTCAGTGCGCCTGGAGCCATCCTGGGGCTTAGCATCGGTTGCAGTTCCGGGGACGGCAGGGACTGTGGGACAGCATTTTTAAGATTCCCAGGGTCCGAAAAGGCTGCAGGTGGGTGGAGGAAGGAAGTGAGCAGGCTGCGGGAGTGCGCTGCAGACCTGGAGTGTAAGTCTTCGCCCTCGGTTTTAATCGGTGTCAGAAACTCAAACCCAGCTAAAAGTGCTACTTTTACCGTGCTGCTTCCTCTGTCCTCGAGCATGCATTCTGAGTCCGGGTGGGAGGCAGCGGGTCGACCTGAGGGCGCCCCCTCCTCGCGCCTTCACCTTCAACGGCTTTAGGCCCTCAACTTCCTCTCTCCCCCGCACCCCTTCCCGCCAGGACTCGAGGAGACACTAATTCCCAGATGAAAAGCAAGAAACTGAAATCCAGGGCGGGGCTGCGGATAGAGCAGGCCCAGCAAGGGGCCACCGGAGTCCCCGCGGTCCGAGGTGAGAACGGACGCGGCCACAACAAAGGCATCTTATTGGGACAGGAAATCGGGATTTCCCGAGTCCTCTTTCGAAGTTGAGGCCTTGTAGACTCTCACCTTTCCTGCCCGGCTACGTGCTGGGCGCCGGAGGGCAGGGGGAGTGCGGAGAAGCAGCTCCACTCTACCGCCCCAAGTCTTGCCGGCAGTTCCCGAAGAAAAGGTTGGTTTGGGGCGGTCGCGAAAGCGGCGCCTTGCGTGTTTTCCTGTCCTTCCCGGGTCCTTATGGCCCGGCCGGAGACTCCGCTGAGTTGACTGGGCGCCCAGGGTCCTGCCAGGGATAGTGAATGCTGGGACCTGAGATAATGCAACGTGGCGTTTCGGACTTCCCGCTGGACCTGGCCGTGGAGAGGAACTGCGTTCCCACAGGGCATCCCTAAGCGTCCTCTGTCCCCACCTATGAGGACACGACCTGGAAGTCCAGGCCACTGGCTGCCGCCTTGGAGTTGGACGTGCCGTGGATTTGCAGCCCCGACGGAGGAAGCAGGCACCTTCCCCCGCACTATGGAAGCTCGCGCCACTCGCTGCTCGCTGCTCGAAACACCTGATTCACGGCGTCGACCCTGCTTCGCTGGGTCTGCGGACAATGGGCTCCCCAGCTTTCCGCCACAGGGTGTACGCGCCCGGGCCCAGGCGAGTGTAGGTCCCACGTGAAACTGCTGGAGCTCCGAGGAGCTTCGAACCGGAATTTGGGGTCAGAGCAGGTCCAGGTCTCAAGACAACCCCTAACTCTGTACAGTGGAATCCGCTCGTCCAGGGTCGTGACCCGGGTGAGGCAGTGCAGATTTCAGGATCCCCTGCTCCCAGCCCGGCGAAGTTTCACCCTTCCTTCCCTTGCCCCCTCCCTCCCCCAGTTCCCTGGACACCGGGTCCTCGAGTCTCCCCCTCCTCCCCCACGAGGCGAAGGCCAAAGCTTGAAGCCCACGATGACGAAGGATGGGTGGGAAGGCGCCGGGCGAGTGGAGCCTCAGCCCGGTTCCTTTCCTGAGACCCTCGCAGAAGTACTTCCGAGGCACTGAGAGGTTCAGTAACCTGTCCAAGGTCACACAGCTAGTAGGTGCCAAAGTCAGGCCAGTAGAATTCCAATCATTGCTTTTGCCCGGATCCTAAAGGTCCCCCCAATGTCAAATGTACTCGCCTCTCCGCGAGACCCTCGCCCCTCGCCCCTCGCCCCTCGCCCTTGCACAGGTGCCGCAAGTAAGTCGGTGGGTCGGGGGCTGCCCTTTATCCTCCCGGCCTGCCGGGTCGAGAACCTTTGTTTATTGGCTCCCAGGGGTTCTCCACCTCAGTCACTGCCGCCCGGGGGGCCCTCTGGTGACGCCCACGACCCTCCACGCCCCTGCCGTGGCCCCTAGGGGCCCACTCAGCTCCTGCCTAGGAGGGGCTCGGCGAGGGGCTGGAGTGCCTGGGCTGGGAGAGGGGCCTGGTGCCAAGCGCCCACTCTCCTTCTCAGGGAAAGGAATAACAGCACTTATATCCCCTTCGTGCCCCAGTGCAGGCCTTTTGTTGGCGAGGGTGGGTAAGGGGTTGGGCAGAGCTAACGCTAGGAAGGCACAGGAGCTCGCTGCCCTTTATTGAGGGCTTGCTCCTCGCTACCGCATTCATAACATCTTTGCGTGCAGTTTCTCATTTAATCTTCACGACTGCCCCGCGATGTAGGCACAGTTAAGGTCCCCATTTTGCAGACAGAAAACTGAGGCCCAGGGAGATTAGGTAACAATCTGCCCTCTTAACCCCTTCCCAGTTTGCAGGTTTTGCCCCCAGCTTGGAGCCTAACTAGCTGAGAACACCCTCTGCTATGTGTAAGAGGGAGTTTCTTGGGAAATTGCTAAATCGATGTCTCCCGCAGTCCTTCATTTTGTGGCCCCCATTATATTAACAAACACTTGCATAGCACCAGCAATGTGCCGTCTCCCTCTCAGTGTTTTATGCTTTAATTCATTTAATTTTCATAATAACCTGACAAAGCAGGTAGAATTATTATTCCCATTTTACAGATGAAGAAACCGAGGCACCGAGAGGTTCAGTAGCCTGTCCAAGGTCACACAGCTAGTACATGCCAGAGCCAGACTAGTTGACTTCCAATCATTGCTTTACCCCTATCCTAAAGGTTCCTCAAATGTCAATGGCGATGTATCCACCTCATCTCCTGTCTCCTTTTCCCCTTCTGGCTCCCACTGTGGGGCAATCAGCCTTTTCGTTAGGACCTGACATGATCGTGGACCCACAGCCCCCCTTCCCCGCCCCCTTGGCGCCTCCTGCCAGCCCCATTGCTGATGGAGGCCTGACCAGGTCAGAGATTGATGAGAATGAGAGGATCTCCGAGGCCGCCTGTTTACTCTGCCGGCAGGCACACGCAGTGATTAACAGTGCACAATCGAGTTAGGACCTGAGCTCTGGGGCTGGAGGCCGGCTGGAGGCCGGGGGCAGGGAGAGGGGCCTGCCGCCTAGAGCTTCTATTCCCTGGGGATCTTGGGGGTTTGCAAGAAGCCCCTTGAGGAGACCGAGGAGACGGAGAATGAGTAGTGCCCGGCCAGAGGGTATAGGGTGCATGTAGACAACCTTCCCTGTCCTTCTTGCCCCGCCCCCTTTCCACAGCGATAGTGGGGCCAGGCATGTCTCAGCTCCAGACCTTGTCCAAGGAAGGAAGGAATGAAGGAAGGAGGAAGGAAGACTTTTCCCAAAGGGCAACCTCCCAACAGGAAATGGTAGCAATGCAGGGAGAGAGGCAGGAGCTGGGCTGGGTCCGTCTGGGGTTTGGTCCGTCTGGGACCCTGTCTAGCACCTTGTAGAGGAGGAGTCATGGCCTCTTTCCCACCTTCAGTCTACTCTTCTGTACAGGGAGTGGAGATGGAGGCAAAGTTGGACCTGGTAGCCTCAGTGGGCTCTCCCAGCTCTGATGTTCCTTGAAGATGGGACACCTGGGACTTGACTCTGTTCTGTGTCCTGGCAGATCCCTCCATCCTCTGAGCTTCAATGTCTCTGAAAGTAAAACGGGAACTCAGGCTAGCCTAGTGTTCCTCAGTCTATTTTGTGGATGTTAGTAGGTGTTATTTATTTATTTATCTTTTTAAAAAGGCCTCTGTGATTAAATGGGAAATTAATTAGGCTTTCTTTACTGCAGGAACCTCTCCAAGCAAATACATGGCAAACGTGTGTTGAGAGTCTCTGAGAGGCAAAGAGAACGATTAGCATTTCCCAAACTTATTTCTCCACAGGATGTTTTTTTAACATGGAGCGTCTCATAGGACTGGCTTCTGAGGAACACAGGTGGGTCACTCCGGACTGGCTTATCTAGAAAACCTCCAGCTCTGATGTGATAGTTTTAGGCACCGCCCGTCACCCATTCGGCCTCTACTCCTGCCCCCTTGGAGGACTCCTTTCCCTGGCCCCAACCTTTCCCCAGACACTGCCCACCTCTGGACCCCTTACTGTACTCTCTTTAGGGAGCCCTTCCTGTGCCTGGCTTCCTGTGACCTCCCTGACTCAGTCCCCTAGAGGGCTCAACTTCATCCTGCTGCTCCTTCTCTGGTCCTTTCCAGTCCCCGGAGGACCTAAGGGGTGCTGTCTGGGCTCTTCTGGTAGCATCAGTGTGACAGCCACCCTCAGCCCCAGTACGTGGTTTTCTGGTTCCTAATCCCAGACCCTAGTCCCAAGTTTCCCAGGCTCAGCTTCAAGCCTCCCTCTTTAGCCCTCAATCAACAGACCTCATTTCCTATCCCCTACATGAGGCCTCTAGCCCCAAGTCTCCTGGCTCCCAGCTCCACGCTCCTGCACCTCGATCTGCAGCTCCAAGCCCCAGTCCCACTGCCCACTCATGGCGCCCAGCCTTCCTCTCCAAAGCAGTTTCTGAGATTCTGGGTTCTAGGGGGTTAATAGGCAGCCTCTTTCCTCTCTCCAGCTGCAGCTGCAACCTACTTGGTTTTTGGGCCTGAGCCAGGGGCCTGGGCCAGAGGAGAGCAATTGAGCACCCTGGCTGAGTGAGGGATGAATCTCAGGAGTTGAGGACAACTATTTACAGTAACACTGCCCTCAACCCCCCAGCCTGGTTCAAGGTAAGGGAACCCCTTAGAGGCAAAATTGCAGACTATGAACAGAAAATTCTAGTGAGATAAATGGTGGGAGGTGGGGGTTGGGGCCAAGGGCAGGATAAGGAGAAGACAGGAGAGGGATGGGGGTGGTAAGCCTGGTCCAACCAGTGGTCCTGAGATGGTGCTGAGGATAGGGCCTGCCACAGGGTGTCCTAGCTGGGGAATCTCTAAAGAACCATTTTACAGATGGGGAAGCTGAGGCCCTGTGATTTGCCAAAGGCTAGTTAGTGGCCAGTGCCCAACCCAAAACTGTCTCCTCATATCATGATCTCAATGTGCAGTTTCCACAGCGCTTTTTCTTCAGCACTTCCTCCTTCTAGAACTCCTTGCTGTGCTTAGCCTCTGGGGACACCCCCTCTTGGGTCTCTTCCTACTCCCCTGGCTGTTGTTCCACATTCTCCTTTGCAGATGTTCCTGGCCATCCTGCTCTGAACTTTGGAGTGTCTGGGCTCAACTTTTTTTTTTGTTTTTTTTTTTGAGACGAAGTCTTTCTCTGTCGCCCAGGCTGGAGTGCAGTGGCACGATCTCCGCTCACTGCAGCTTCCACCTCCTGGGTTCAAGCAATTCTCCCTGCCTCAGCTTCCTGAGTAGCTGGGATTACAGGCACGCACCACCACGCCTGGCTAATTTTTGTATTTTTAGTAGAGATGGGGTTTTGCCATGTTGGCCAGGTTGGTCTTGAACTCCTGACCTCGGTGATCCACCCACCTCAGCCTCCCAAAGTTTTTGGATTACAAGCGTGAGCCACCACGCCCGTCTGGGCTCAGTCTTTGGACCTTCATACCCACTTTCCAGGTGAGCTTATGCCACCCACACACTGATGACTCCCAAATATATATGTCTAGCCTCCTCTGAACACCAGTCTTGTCTATCCAATATTTCCTCCTCTGTAAAATGGGAATAATAATAGCTCTACATCCTAGGGCCATGATGAGGATTAAATAAGTTTAGACATGGAAAGTGTTGGAAAAATGCTTGAGTCAGAGTGAGCACTACGGCTGGAGCTATGCTTGTTATTACCACTGTCATTATTGCTGCCTGCCAGCCAGCTCCATTTGGATGTGTGGAATCATCTCAGTCATGACTCATCTCAAACCCCAAACTTGCTCTATCCGCAGCCTTGCCCATCTCAGCAGGTGGCAACCCTGTCCTTTCAGTAGCTCAGGCAAAAAATCTTTGGAGCCACCCTTGACTCCATTCTTTCTCTCACGAGCCAAATCTAATCCATTAGAAAATCCTCTTGTCTTTTCCTTAAATACACCCAGAGTGCAACCACTGCGATCTTGCTAGTGTTGTATTTCACCTGGGTTAGTGTCTCGGGCCCTTTTGATATGTATGTTATATCATGTCTCTCCTCTGTGCAGAATGCTCTAACAACTCTCCAGCCTTCTCAGAGTAAAGCTTGAGTTCCCACAGGAGCAGCCCTGCTTCCTCCTTAGCCTCATTTCCTGCCACTGACTCCTCACTGCTCTGCCCCAGCCACACTGGCCTTTCAGTTCCCAGAACCTGCCAAGCACTTTCCTGCCTCAAGGACTTTGTACTAGTGTTCTCTTTGTCCAGGTAATAGTAAACAAACCATCAGGTTTCTACAGGATAAAGATTATGATAGAGATCATGCAAAGGTTTGGGAGCTGGGGCAGTGGGCACATAGAGAGGGGCCCAGAGAGCCTGGCTGGAGCCAGTCATGAAAGTCACCGAATGTCCCTTAAGCAGTGGGCAGCCGAGGAAGGTGTGTGTGCAGGGCAGAGTTGGGACTAGGGTGAGGTGAGGTACAAATTTAAGAGGATGCCAAAAAACTCAACAATTATGATAAATAATATTTTAATGAAGTCTTTTAAAAACCAAAATTAATGCAAAAGTTCATGATGAACAAAATATCAAACTTTCTTTTTTTTTTTTTTTGAGATGGAGTCTCGCTGTGTTGCCCAGGTTGGAGTGCAGTGGCCAGATCTCAGCTCACTGCAAGCTCCGCCTCCCGGGTTCACGCCATTCTCCTGCCTCAGCCTCCCGAGTAGCTGGGACTACAGGCGCCCGCCACCTCGCCCGGCTAGTTTTTTGTATTTTTTAGTAGAGACGGGGTTTCACCGGGTTAGCCAGGATGGTCTCGATCTCCTGACCTCGTGATCGTCTCAGCCTCCCAAAGTGCTGGGATTACAGGCTTGAGCCACCGCGCCCGGCCTCTTTTTTTTTTTTTTTTGAGACGGAGTCTCGCTCGGTTGCCCAGGTTGGAGTGCAGTGGCTCGATCTCGGCTCACTGCAAGCTCCGCCTCCCAGGTTCATGCCATTCTCCTGCCTCAGCCTCCTGAGTAGCTGGGACTACAGGCGCCCGCCACGTCACCTGGCTAATTTTTTGTATTTTTAGTAGAGACGGGGTTTCACCGTGTTAGCCAGGATAGTCTCGATCTCCTGACCTCATGATCTGCTCGCCTTGGCCTCCCAAAGTGCTGGGATTACAGGTGTGTAATCCCGGCCTAATATCAAACTTTCAATTAAAGACTGGATCAGAGCTGGGCGCGATGGCTCATGCCTGTAATCCCAGCACTTTGGGAGGCTGAGGCGGGCAGATATGAGTTATGAGTTTGAGACCAGCTTGGCCAACATGGTGAAACCCCATCTCTACTAAAAATAAAAATAGAAAAAAATTAGCTGGGCATGGTGGCAGGTGCCTGTAATCCCAGCTACTCGGGAGGCTGAGGCAGGAGGATCGCTTGAACCCTGGGTGCGGGGGGAGGAGGGCAGAGGTTGCAGTGAGCCGAGTTGTCGCCACTTCACTCTAGCCTTGGCGAAAGAGTGAAACTCCGTCTCAGAAAAAAGAGACTGGATCAGGCAGGGCTCAGACAGGAGAGGGAAGTCCATTGCTTCAACGCTTCACTCACTCTACGCTAGTCTTGGCTGTAGACTGCAGGCTGGTGACTCAAGATCCTTCTGGAGTTGTAGGAGGATGGACTGGACAGGGACACCAAATAATGGGCCAGGAAGAAATTAGGTGGAGAAGCCTGGCCCAGGGCATGGCAGTGGGCTGGACAAGATGTTCCTGGCCTGTGAAATGGTATTAGCAAGTCTTGGTGAGGTAATGGACAGAAACTCCGTGCTTGATGGTGGTGCAAGTTTGACTGAGAGGCAGTTAAAGACCAGGGAAGGGCGGGGCATCAGGGACAGGGGTGGGGCCACACGGAGGAAGGGGCACTCACTTGGCTCACGTTGAGGACTACCCTGAATTGGCCATCTGATCAGGAAGGGTAGCTGCAGCAGGTGGAGAAGCTGAGAGAGAAGGCTGTGCATATCCTCACATTCTCAGCTGAGGCGGGACCAGGGAAATGAGGCCTTGAGATTAACCCTGGCAACAGGGTCTTGGGGCAGCACCAAGGCCGAGAGGTCGGGGGTTGGGGGGTGGGTCAGAGCCACGTTCAGGGTCTGAAGGCTGGGCTGGTAGATTGGGGGTCATCAGGCCAAGGCTAGGGCACGGGATCAGGGCAGGGAAGAAGGGTGGGTCTGGAGACTAAATCTAGCACCCGTCTAGGACCGACCTGCGTGTTGGGTTAACCTTAGCATGGTTGCCTCCTTCCCCTGCAGGGCCAGGTGCAGGTAATGCCAGCCCTCTTCCCCCTCTCCTTGGGGCTGGGACAGTGCATGCCTGTCTCTGGATGTGGCTGGAGTCAGGCTCCTAGGCCCAGGGCAGGGTCCTGTTAGCCCAGAGCAGGCCTTGGGTGGGCAGATAGACCTGGTGAATGGTTAACTGTTGTGCTGGGCAGCCACAGCTTGCATCCCACCCCGCTCTGGCCACTCTGCAGTCCCTGCCAGAGCACCTCATGGCCTGCACCCTCAGGTCCTTCCTGATGTGAGCAGCAGAACAGGCACCGGGCATCCTGGGTTCTGTCCTGAACTGCTGATCGTGGCTGTCCTTCATCCTGCTCTCATGTGGTCTCCCCAGTGCCATCAGCACTGGCTCCTACCAGCCCAGGAAAGTCAGGAAGGGGTTAGGGAGGAGGCAAGACCTGAAGATGGAGGTTGGAGGAGATCAGACCTCAGTCACTCTCCTGGCTGTGCTTTTCCTTCTGAGGCCTCCCTACTGCCAGCCTAGGGCTCTCTAGAGGTAAGATTACTGTAAAGTCCAGAAGTGCTACAGAAAAGTCCAAAAGTGCAACAGAAGAGCTAAGGTTAGCTGAGGGGTTGAACTTCCTGGGCAAGGGCCTAGATGTGAGGTGGCAAACTGCTCTTGCAGCCAGGATCTGGCCTAGGGAGGAGGGGCTATTGCCCCCTGCCCCTGCATTCTTCTCTCTTCCTGTTTCCAGATGTTTGCACCTGCCTCAGGGAGGGGAGGGGCCTCAAAGAAAGCCTTCTTATTGGCTGCCTTCATTTTAGTTCCTTTTACCTTTCCAGGAAAGACTGAAGTGGGAGGAGGAGGAGCAAGACACATAATAAAGGAAACCTTTAAGGGAGCAGAGAAAATGGCAAGGAAGGTAAGGAGTAAGGGGTGTGTATGTGTATACACATCCCGAATTCTGCCAAGCTAACTCTCCAGGTTCAAGTATATCTCCTAGCCTTCCTTACCTTGAGGATAATGCTATTACTTGCCTTATAGGTTATTGAGGGTTTTGATATGTACAATGTCATGTATCTACCATTATAGTACCATAAAGAATAGTTTCAGTGCCCTAAAAAATCCCCCGTGCTGGCCTACTCATCTCTCTCCTCTGCCTCTGAACCCCTGGCAACCACTGATCTTTTTGCTGTCTCCTTATATTTTTTGATGCTATTGTAAATGGTATTGTTTTTTAAATTTCAATTGCTGATTGTTTACTGCTAGTATTTAGAAGCACAATGTTTTTTTTTTTTTTTTTTTTGAGATGGAGTCTCACTCTGTTGCCCAGGCTGAAGTGCAGTGGTGTGATCTTGGCTCACTGCAACCTCTGCCTCCTGGGTTCAAGTGATTCTTGTGCCTCGGCCTCCCGAGTAGCTGGGATTACAGGTGTGCGCGCCACCACGCACGGCTAATTTTTGTATTTTTAGTAGTGACAGGGTTTCACCATGTTGACCAGGCTGGTCTCGAACTCCTGACCTCAGGTGATTCATCCACCTCGGCCTCCCAGAGTGCTGGGATTACAGGCGTGAGCCACTGCACCTGGCCACAATTCTTTTTTTGTTTTGTTTTGTTTTGTTTTCTTGAGACGGAGTCTCACTCTGTCACCCAAGCTGGAGTGTAGTGGTGTGATCTCGGCTCACTGCAACCTCTGCCTCCTGGGTTCAAGTGATTCTTCTGCCTCAGCCTCCCAAGCAGCTTGGACTACAGGCATGAGCCACCATACCTGGCTAATTTTTGTATTTTTAGTAGAGATGGAGTTTCATCATATTGGCCAGGCTGGTCTTGAACTCCTGACCTTGTGATCTGCCTGCCTTAGCCTTCCAAAGTGCTGGGATTACAGGCGTGAGCCACTGAGCCCAGCCACAATTCCTTTTTTTATATTGATCTTATAACCTGCAACCTTGCTAATATCATGTTTTAGTTGTAGTAGTATTTTTGTAGATTCCACTAGATTTTCTACATAGATAGTCACTGAAAGGTTTTGAACCAAGGGTTGGCTAATGTGGAGTGGCCACTATGTATGGGCCAGAGGGGAACAATGGGATAAATTGTGCCTTTTTTTTTTTTTTTTTTTAAAGAGACGGGGTCTTGCTATGTTGCCCATGCTGGAGTGCAGTGGCTGTTCACAGGTGTGATACCACTAGTGATCAGCTCCGTTTCTGACCTGGAGCAGTTCATCCCTCTTTAGGCAACCTGGTGGTCCCCTGCTTGCAGGAGGTCATCATGCTGAGCTTAGTGCAGACACTCCATCAGCATAGTGCTTAGAACTCCTGAGCCCAAGTGATCCTCCTGTCTCAGCCTCCCAAGTAGCTGGGACTAGAGGCCTGGCTCCATAGTTACTTTTAATGAAGTGGTCTTGGGTGGGTCTGGTCAGGAGTGTGGGGCCCAGGGGAAGCATTTCTCTGAGACCTTACAGGCCCTGCCCTCTACTGGCTGCCATTTCTCCATCTACCTCCTGGTGTGGATATCCAAGAGATACAGCGCTCCTCCTCTCCACCCTCTGCTCCTTCTCAGTCCTCAGGAGGCTTGGAGTGGGACCATCTGCTGTTCCTGTTGCTGCTGCCCCAGTTTCTCTTTCCACCTGGGAGGGAAGGAGAAACAGCGTTCAGGAGTAGAGTTGGGGGATTCTTTTTAGGTATCTGTGCTCAGTCGTCCTACTTTATATCCAAAGCCACCCACTATCTCCAAGAGCTGAGAGTCTCAGGGAGGTTTCCTGGGACTCGGCCAATGTGTGAGAATAGGATTCAGGGGGCCTGGATTTCAGCCTTGGCTCCATCAGGGACCAGCTGCATGACCCTGCCTAAGTCCCTGCTCTCCCCTGGTCTGACCTTTTCTGACAAAAGAAGCTTGGGGGAGGGTGCAGCCCACCTTCTCTCCAGGTCCTTCTCCACCTTTTCACCATGTTGGGCAGTGCCTGGCCAAGGATCTCTGGCAGGAGGACAGGGATGATACTGGCAGCCACAGGGACCACACCATAGATGAATAGAGACAGAGAAGGGTAGAACTCAGCAGCCATGTCCACCAGTAGGCTTAGGATGGTGCCACCATTGGTCGTAGTTGTTGTCATGCTCGGACCCCTCTGCCTATGGGAAGGAGGAGCACCTTGGTGAGGACCGTGAGACTTGTGGGTGCCCTTACACTGCCTCTTTTCACATTTGAAAAGAGGCACATTTGAAAAGTGGCTTCCTCTTTTCACATTTGCTACAGGGTCAAATGATCGCATTTAATTTAGCTAAAAGGAAAGGGGGAGCAAATGATTTTGAACCTAGGAAGTCTGGGTTCCAGTTCTAATGTGAACTTACTGTGTGACTGAACAAATTCCCAACCAACCTGTCTCTCCAGCTCCAGGCTACATAGCAAGCTACTCTACGTCTTCACTTGGATGTCTAAAAGGCCTCTCAAATTTTGTATGGTCAAGGAACTCTTCATTTCTTCCTCCAAGCTTGCTCCTCCCGCATCTTAGTAAATGGCACGTCTAACCACCTACTTGCTCAAGCTCAAGTATCTAGGAATTATCCTTGATGCCTCCTGTTCCCTTATTTTTCCACATCTAAAATAGGAACTTGGATAGCTGTTCCTCCTAAACTCACAGGGTTAGTTCCCTTCTCTCTATCTCTACAACCTTTGTCCACCACTGATATGGTTTGGGTGTGTCCCCACCCAAATCTCATCTTGAATTGTAACTCTCACAATTCCCATGTGTCATGGGAGGAAGCCGGTGGGAGGTAATTGAATCATGGGGGCGGGTCTTTCCTGTGTGGTTTTCATGAGAGTGAATAAGCCTCACCAGATCTGATGGTTTTAAAAACAGTAGTTTCGGCCAGGCGTGGTGGCTCACGCCTCTAATCCCAGCACTTTGGGAGGCCGAGGCGGGTGGATCACCCGAGGTCAGGAGTTCAAGACCAGCCTGGCCAACATGGCGAGACCCTGTTTCTACTAAAAACAGAAAAATTAGCTGGGCGTGGTGGCAGGCACCTGTAATCCCAGCTACTTGGGAGGCTGAGACAGGAGAATCGCTTGAACCCTGGAGGCAGAGGTTGCAGTGAGCCGAGATTGTGCCATTGCACTCCAGCCTGGGCAATAAGAGCGAAACTCCATCTCAAAAAACAAAAAACAAAAAACAAAAAAAACCCAGTAGTTTCCCTGCACAAGCTCTCTTTTTGACTGCTGTCATCCATGTAAGACATGACTTGCTCTTGCCTTCCACCATGATTGTGAGGCCTCCCCAGCCATGTGGAACTATAAGTCCATTAAACCTCTTTCTTTTGTAAATTGCCCAGTCTTGGGTATGTCTTTATCAGCGGCATGAAAATGAACTAATACAAACTTGTCACTTGAGTGATTTTCACCTCTTGCCTGTACTATTGCAGTAGCCTCCTGACGGGTCTTCCCATTTCTACCGTTGACCTTGACTCTGATTCCCTGGTCCCACCCCATTCTCTATGCAAAAGCCAAAGTATTCTCTTAAAACCATAATTCAGATCATTTCACCCTCTGCTTAAACCATCCAGTGATGTCCCATTGTATTACTAGAATACGATCTGACCTTATTATACGTCCCTATGTGACTGGTCTCTGCCTACCTCTTCTCTTATCTTGTGCCCTGTCCCTTTGTTTACACATTAAAACCATCAGACTTGGTCTTTTTTTTTTTTTTTTTGGGAGACGAAGCCTTGCTCTGTCACCCAGGCTGGAGTGCAGTGGCGCTATCTCGGCTCACTGCAACCTCTGCCTACTGGGTTCAAGCAATTCTCCCTGCCTCAGTCTCCCAAGTAGCTGGGATTACAGTCACCTGCCACCATGCCTGGCTAATTTTCATATTTTTAGTAGAGACGGGGGTTTTGACATGTTGGCCAGGCTGGTCTTTAACTCCTGGACTCAAGTGATCTGCCTGTCTCGGCCTCCCAAAGTGCTGGGATTACAGACATGAGCCACTGTGCCCAGCCCAGACTTGGTCTTTAACTTGGTCTTTACCTTTGATCTTTACTGAGGAGACTTCCCTGATTGCCCTGATCATTTTATCTAAACTAGCTACCTGATGGTTCCTTCTCTGCACTTCTCTTTTAATGTCAGGTGCAGAGCGTTGAATTAATCATACTCCTCATTTCATGACCCTCTATTTTTGTCTTTGCAATGGCCCCTTGTTTTACCCTTGAATGTTTATTCCCCTTTATCACCATTACCCACTTCTAATTCCCTTCCTGCCAAAGTCAACTAGTGTATTGTGTTTGATGTGCACTCTTTTATTTGTATATGTTCTTATAAAATGTGTATTGTTGGCTGGGCTTGGTGGCTCATGCCTGTAATCCCAGCACTTTGGGAGGCCAAGATAGGTGGATCACTTGAGGTCAAGAGTTTGAGACCAGCCTGGCTAACGTGGTGAAATCCTCTCTCTACTAAAAATACAAAAATTAGCCAGGCATGGTGGTGTGTGCTTGTAATCCCAGCTACTCAGGAGGCTGAGGCAGGAGAATCGCTTGAACCTGGGGGGCAGAGGTTGCAGTGAGCCGAGATTGTGCCACTGCACTTCAGCCTGGGCAACCCAGCAAGACTCTGTCTCAAAAAAAAAAAAAAAAGTATATTGTTTTGTGTACAAATATTTTAACTTACCTTAGTGGTATAGGCAATAGATCTTATTCTATTTTTGATTCCATTCAGCACTTCGTTTTAAAGAGATTTTTATGTCGATGGTGTTTACCTGCTGCTGCATACTATGCCATGGTGTGCCTGTCTCCACATTTTACCTAAACACTCATTCCCCTGGCTATGGGGATCTAGATTGTTGCCAACACCCATGACCTCAAATAATACTGCAGTGAATGTCCTTGTACATGTCTCCATCAGGGCCTTTGTGAGAAGTTCTCTGAGATACAGGCCCAAGAAGGGAATTACTGGAGTGTGTGTGTTCATGGGTGTGAATGTTGCCAACTGCTTTCCAGAATGGTGGCACCAACTTTCCCTCCCACCAGCAGTGCATTTGAGACATGTGAGGATATAGGGGTGGTGTATTCTAACGTGGCCGCTAACACTTGCCATTACCTGACTTTCCAATGCTGCCAGTTTAATGGGTGTAAAGTGCTATCTCTTTTTTCTTTTTTCTTTTTATTTTTTGAGATGGAGTCTTGCTCTGTCACCAGGCTGGAGTGCAGTGGTATGATCTTGGCTCACTGCAACCTGTGCTTCCTGGGTTCAAGAGATTCTCCCGCCTCAGCCTCCCAAGCAGCTGGGACTACAGGCATGCGCCACCACGCCCAGCTAATTTTTGTATTTTTAGTAGAGACAGGGTTTCACTATATTGGCCAGGATGGTCTTGATCTCTTGACCTCGTGATTCGCCTGCCTCAGCCTCCCAAAGTGCTGGGATTACAGGCGTGAACCACCGCACCCCGCCACTATCTTGTTTTTCATGTGGTGATTAATCTTCTGGATTTCTTTCTCTGTAAAATGTCTATTCATTTTCTTTGCCCGTGTGTCTACTAGTAGTGTTCCTTTCTTTTTCTTGTTGAAGGAGTCTTGTCAGTGTTAAAGGCGCAGAGGCTCACACCTGTAATCTCAGCACTTCAGGAGGCCAAGGCGGGTGGATGGTTTGAGCTCACGAGTTTGGGACCAGCCTGGGCAGCATGGCAAAACCCTGTCTCTACAAAAAATACAGAAATTAGCTGGGCATGGTGGTGAGTGCCTCTAGTCCCAGCTACTCAGGAGGCAGAGGTGGGAGGATGGCTTGAGCCCGGGTGGTGGAGGTTGCTGTGAGCCGAGATAGCACCACCACACTCCAGCCTGGGCAATAGAGCCAGACCTTGTCCCAAAAAAAAAAAAAAAAAAAGTTGCAAATCTCTCCTCTCAATCTGTCATCTGTTAAATTTGTCCATTGTGTCCTTTGGTAAGCAGAAATCCTTTTTGATATAATCAAATTTACATATTTACATGTCTATCTCCAAGCTCTCTTCTCAATTCTGTTTCTTCTTGCATCAAGAAAAGCTGTAAACAAATTTAACAGGGTGTTCTTTGTTAATTCCCTAATGATATATATCTTTTGGTGCTATTCTGAGTGGTGTCTTACTTTTCAAAACAGTATTTTCTAGATTATTGCTTCTAAGTTATTGCTATTGATATTTTGGTAATTTGGTTTTGTATCCAGCATCCTTGCAGAACTCTCTTATTAGTTTTAATTATTTGTTGGTTTTGTTCATTTATCCAGGTAGATGAACGTATTCTAAATAATGAGATTTTTAGAACATATTCTAAATAATGAGATTTTTAGAACATATTCTAAGTAATGAGATTTCTAACTTTTCTTTTTTAATTTTTAATTTTCTTATTTCCTTTTCTTTCCTACTACAGTGGTATTGGTCATGTCCCCCAGTACTGTGCTAAATAGTTGATTCTGATGCTGAAGTGAATGCATATATATTTTCTCATTATATATAGTGTTTGCTTACCTCTCTGGGTTTGCTCTTTTCCTTAGATGATTGGCCTAGATTTTCCTTTTTTTTTTTTTTTTGAGACAAAGTTTCACGCTGTTGCTCCAGCTGGAGTACAGTGGCATGATCTTGGCTCACTGCAGCCTCAACCTTCTAGGGTCAAGTGATCCTTTGCTCCTCAGCCTCCTGAGTAGCTGGGACTACAGGCACATGCCATCACACCTAGCTAATTTCTGTATTTTTTGGTAGAGATGGGTTTTTGCCATGTTGGCCAGGTTGGTCTTGAACTCCTGGGCTCAAGCAGTTTGCCCATCTCTGCCTCCCAAAGACATTACAGGTGTGAGCTGCCACACTCGGCCCCATTTTCCTTACTGTCTTTCTAGCTCTTTGGTGCTTTTTTTCTTTTTTTGAGATGGAGTCTCACTCTGTTGTCCCAGGCTGGAGTGCAGTGGCACGATCTTGGCTCACTGCAAACTCCGCCTCCTGGGTTCACGCCATTCTCCCACCTCAGCCTCCTGAGTAGCTGGGACTGCAGGCGCCCGCCACCACACCTGGCTAATTTTTTTGTATTTTTAGTAGAGATGGGGTTTCACCGTGGTTTCAATCTTCTGACCTCATGATCTGCCTGCCTTGGCCTCCCAAAGTGCTGGGATTACAGGCGTGAGCCACCGCGCCCAACCTTTTTTTTTTGAGACGGAGTCGTGCTCTGTCACCCAGGCCGGAGTATAGTGGTGCAATCTCGGCTCATTGCAACCTCCACTTCCCGGGTTCAAGTGATTCTCCTGCCTTGAGTAGCTGGGATTACAGGCGCATGCCACCACGACCAGCTAATTTTTGTATTTTTAGTAGAGATGGGGTTTCACCATGTTGGTCAAGCTGGTCTCAAACTCCTGACTTCATGATCTGCCCGCCTCGGCCTCCCAAAGTGCTGGGATTATAGGAGTGAGCCACCGCGCCCGGCTGCTTTTTGGTGCTTTTAAGGTTATCTTTTCCTTACTATCTTTCTAGTTCTTCGGTTCTTTTAAGGTTATTTAAAAATACTTTATACCTTTTTTTGGGGGATGATTTTCAGTGTAATTTTGTTATTTCAATGGAAATAGAAATCCTTTTTCTAATCAATTTCCAGAAATTCTTTATAAATTCTGAATACAAATCCTTGTAAATTCCATCTTTTACTCTTTTCACCTTACATATAGTAAAACAGATGACCCAAATTAAAACACTTCAAACCAGAAAAATTTATCAATTTTTTTTTTTTTTGGCTAGCACTTTTTATGTCTTAAATTCTCCTCCCTTCAGCAGGAATTCATTTTTGTTCAAGGTTAGAATATGGATTGCATTTTATTTCTTTCCTGTGTGGGTAAATACATGTCCTGGTACTACTTATTGAATAGTCCATGTTTTATCTAGTGATCTGCAGTGCCGCCTCTGTTACTTCCTAAGTTCCTTTTTTTTTTTTTTCTTTTTCTGAGATGGAGTCCTGCTCTGTCACCCAGGCTGGAGTGCTGATCTGATCTCAGCTCCCTGCAACCTCCACCTCCCAGGTTCAAGCAATTCTCCTGCCTCAGTCTCCCGAGTAGCTAGGATTACAAGCGCCTGCCACCACGCCCAGCTAATTTTTTTTTTGTATTTTTAGTAGAGACGGGGGTTTCACTATGTTGGCCAGGCTGTTCTTGAACTCCTGACCTCGTGATCTGCCCACCTTGGCCTCCCAAAGTGCTGGGATTACAGGCGTGAGCCACCACGCCCCGCCTCAAGTTTCTTCTATGTGTTTCTGGGCTTGATCTTCTCCACTGGCCTATTTTGTTTATCCTGCACCATCATCTACTGTCCTAATTACTACAGTGATACAGTAAGAGTTTATAATATGTACTAACTTCTGGTAGGGCAATTTCTTCTACCTTGTTCTTTCTAAAAAGAGCATCTTAATTCTACTTGGCACTTAGCACTTTTATGTAAATTTTAGAATTTGCTTAGCCAGTTTCTTGAATATGGCCAACGGGATTTTGATCAGAATCGCATTGAATTTATAGGCCAGGTGTGGTAGCTCATGCCTGTAATCCCAGCACTTTGGGAGGCTGAGGTGCGCAGATCACCTGAGGTCGGGAGTGTAAGACAAGCCTGGCCTACATGGCAAAACCCTGTCTCTATTAAAAATACAAAAATTAGCTGGGTATGGTAGTATGTGCCTGTAATCCCAGCTACTCAGGAGGCTGAGGTAGGAGAATTGCTTGAACCTGGGAGGCAGAGGTTGCGGTGAGCTGAGATCGCACCACTGCACTCCAGTCTGGGTGACAGAGCAAGACTCCATCTAAAAAAAAAAAAAAAATCTACCCTATCAGGTACTATGCTCACTACCCAGGTGAAAAAAATCATTTGTACACCAAACTCCAGTGCCATGCAATTTACCTGTATAGCAAACCTGCACATGTACCCCCAAACTTAAAATAAACATTGGAAGAAAAAAATACTACCTCACACTCACTAGGAATGGCTATAATAAAAACATCAGATAGTAATGAGTGTTGGTCAGGATATAGAGCCCTCATATGTGCTGATGGTGGGTAGCCACTTTGGAAAACAGTCTGGTAGTTTCTCAAAAAGTTAAAGATACTGTTACCAAATTGACTCAGCAATTTTACTTCAATCTATACCTAAGAGAAATTAAAACATATGTCTATGCAAAAACTTGTACAGAAATGTTCATAGCAGCATTATTTATAATAGCTAAAAGATATAAACAGCTCAGATGTTTATCAACTGACAAATGGATGAACAAAATTGATATTTCCATATGATGGAATATTGCTCAGCTATAAAATTGAATGAAGTACTGATACATGCTACAACGTGAATGAACTTTGAAGCATCATGCTAAAAGAGGCCAGTCATAAAACACTACATAGTATATGATTCCATGTATATGAAATGTCCAAAAAAGACAAATCTATAGAGATAGAAAATAGATTAGTGGGGCCGGGCACAGTGGCTCATGCCTGTAATCCCGGCACTTTGGGAGGCCGAGGCGGGTGGATCAACTGAGGTCAGGAGTTCGAGACCAGCCTGGTCAACATGGTGAAACCCTGTCTCTACTAAAAATACAAAATTAGCCGGGCATGGTGGCAGATGCCTGTAATCCCAGCTACTTGGGAGGCTGAGGCAGGAGAATCACTTGAACCCAGGAGGCAGAGGTTGCAGTGAGCTTAGATCATACCATTGCACTCCAGCCTGGGTGAAAAGAGTGATACTCCATAAAAAAAAAAAAAAGGGATTAGTGGTTGCTTAGGATTGGATAGGGGATAGAGATGAATGTTTGGGGGTTGAAAGCTAAAGGATACAGGTTTTCTGATTGAGGGGATGAAAGTGTTCTAAAATTTACTGTGGTGATGGTTGTACATATCTATGAGCATACTAAATATCATTCAATTGTATACTCGAAATGGATGACTTGTATGGTATGTGAATTACATATAAGTAAAGCTGTTACAAAATAAAGTATTCACTGTTATTTGAAATTCAAAAATATTAAATTCATCAGTATAGACTTGTTCATAGATTTTTTGCATCTTTCTAATGACTCTGAGTCTTTAGTTCTGGTTTTTAAAAATTCATAATATTTGCTTATGTCCTCTATCCTTCATTTTTTGATTATTGTTACCCAAGATTTATCCATTTTATTGATATTATTAAACACCAACTTTTTGTTTTGTTGAGCTTCTATATTATATCTATTTAACTTATTTATGGCATTATTGTTATTGTTGATGTTGTTGTTGTTTTACAACTAAGGTAACTGAGCATTAGAACCAAAAACTTTGGCTCCAGAGCCAAATTCTTAACCATTGCACCTTTTTTTGATCTTAAAGTTTATTTGGACTACTATTAGTGTAGCTAATCGCTTTCTTCTGGTTAATATTTGTCTGCTATATCATTTTCCATCTCTCTACATTTAACATTTATATATACAAAATTTTAGATGAGTTTCTTGTAAAAAGCATGAACTAGATTTTAAAAAAATGTTATTTGGAATATCTTTGCCTTTGAATTGGTAAATTTAATTCATTTACATTTATTGTGGTGACTGAGATGTTTGGAGTTATTGATACCATCTTACCTTTTGTCTTTTATTTACCTTGATTTTTCATGTTTTTGTCCTCCTTTCTTGCCTTAAGAAATAGTTGATTGACCTTTGTGCCCTTTCCAACTTGAAATCTGCTCTAGGGCCTGATTGTCCTATCCCACGATCCCTCCCCTAAAACTTTACTCACTTACATTATCATAGGCATAGTTCTCTTGTATAGATGAAGACGCAGTTCTAGATCCAGTAGCATAGTCTTGTCCTCACATGACCATTGTAATGCAGAGGAATAACTGATATGGAAGGGAATGAAGATGATGGCAAGGTGCTAGGAAAAGTTTGAAGGAATCTTGGGTCTTTTCCACCCTTCTAGGTAGCTGACCTGGGGCAGATTTGGGTCTGGGTAAGAATTAGGACAGGAACAGAGGCGCCGCAGCTGCTCACCCAGGAGTACCATTGCGCAAGCCAGAATACAGATCTCTGAAAGCAGCAAGGAGGCCATTTGAGTAGGCCTGTGGCCCAGAAATCTGGTGACCAAAAAGCCCAACAAATAAAATAGTGGATTCACAGTTGCAAAGAACACTTGGATTAGGTAGATATTGATTTCCAAACTTTGCAGACTTATGACTGAACTGTAGAAACTGAAAACGATTACAGACCTGGGGCAGGAGCTGAAGAAGAATACAGACCTGGGGCAGGAGCAGAGAGGATGTACTCTGGGTAAGAGCCAAGATACATCTATATAGCAACTGCAGCTGGCAAACTACTCTCACATCTCTTCTCTCCTTTACATCAGCCCTGTGCTGTGTGTGAGTGGAGTTTTTAATCTTTCAATTGCAGATAAGAAAATCTTCCCTTAATTCTATTTATTTGTTTATTTATTGAGATCATCTCCCTCTGTTACCCAGGCTGGAGTGCAGTGGCCCGATCTCAGCTCACTGCAACCTCTGCCTCCCACATTCAAGTGATTCTCTTGCCTCAGCCTCCTGAGTAGTTAGAATTAACAGGTGCGTGCCACCACGCCTGGCTGATTTTTGTATTTTTAGTAGAGACAGGGTTTCACCATGCTGGCCAGGCTGGTCTCAAACTCCTGAGCTCAAATGATTTGTCTTCCTCGGCCTCCCAAAATGCTGGAATTACAGGCACGAGCCACCGCGCCTGGCCAGAAATTAGACAACATTTAAAAATTATCTGGAAAAGGGCAGGTGCGGTGGCTAATGCCTGTAATCCCAGCACTTTGGGAGGCTGAGGTGGGCGGATTGCTTGAGGCCAGGAGTTCAAGACCAGCCTGGCCAACATGGCAAAACCCTGTCTCTGCTAAAACTACAAAAAGAAAAATTAGCTGGGCATGGTGGAACATGCCTGTAATCCCAGCCATTCAGGAGGGTGAGACACGAGAATTACTTGAGTCTGGGAGGTGGAGGCTACAGTGAGCTGAGATTACTTGATTGTACTCCAGCCTGGGTGACAGAGGGAGACTGTTCCCCCAAAAAAAATTATCTGGGAAAAATAATATTTTTTACTTAGCAGTAGGTCTCCCTTTTCCCCTCCTAATTCCCTGTCCTAAGAGACCAGCTTTTGATGATTGCTTGCATGTGTAAGTTGATTGTACTGGGAAGTTTTATGTGTGTACGTGTGTGTGTGTGTCCATCCCTCCCCACTGGAATGCTCAAGTAACAACTGATCTGATGAACTGATGAATTCTAAGAAGTAAAGATTTATTTAATGGCAGGAGTTTTGCTATGCTGAGTGACATACAAGTTTACAGCCAGACATGATTTTTTAGGACAGTGGAGGAGACCTCAGAGATTAAATGGGAGAAGAGTCGGGAGAGAGAGGAAACATGTACGGCTGTTAGCTGAGGAAGGATTTGAGGGAGAACAGAAATGCCTGTTAAGTTTTTTATGCTGTGTGGTATGTGATGTAAACGTCTCCTTTATCTCCCCATGAAGTCTTGGAAAAATCGACAGTGTTTAGTGACACTTTGTGGGGAAGCTTTGCTCTGAGATGTGATATGTTCTGTGTCCTGCCTCAGCACTGGTGAAGGGCACAGTGAGAAGCTGTCCACAGAAGACAATCATATATGTGCCACACTGTAATTAAGAATTACACAGGACACTATTGGCACCAGAAGAGACTGACAAATCAATGAGATGAAATAGTCCAGAAATAGGATGTGATAAGCGTGGTGTTTTACACCAGCCAGGGAAGGTGGAACTATTCATTAAATGTATTTGGGACAATTAGCTCATCTAGAAAAAAATAGGATTCTACTTCCTACCCTATGCTAAACTAAATTTCAGATGAAACTATAATACAACATGAAAGCCCAAACAAATACGTATGTGCTTGGAGAAAATCTAGGTGAATAGTTTTATACTTAGGGGGAGAGGAAGGCCTTTCTAAATGTAACCCAAAACACAGAAGCTGAATGTGAAAAAAATGGATAGATGTGATTATATAAAGCAATAGAAGGTCATTATTTTAAAAAAGTAATATTTTCTAAAAAGTAATAAATGTAAAAGACACTTTCAAATGCAAAAATTATTGATCACATATGGTGATAGGCTAATATCTTTTTTTTTTGAGACAGAGTCTTCCTCTGTTGCCCAGGCTGGAGTGCAGTTGTGTGATCTCGGCTCACTGCAACCTCCACTTCCTGGGTTCAAGTGATTTTCGTGCCAAAGCCTCCCGAGTATCTGGGACTATAGGTGTGTGTCACCACACTTGGCTAACTTTTGTATTTTTAGTAGAGATGGGGTTTCACCATGTTGGCCAGGCTGGTCTTGAACTTCTGACATCAGGCGATCTGCCTGCCTTGGCTTCCCAAAGTGCTGGGATTACAGGCATGAACCACCATGCCCAGCCCTAATAAGTTAATATCATTCATGTAAAAGATGATTCTTATAAATCATTAAAAAGGAAAAAATGGGTAAGGGATATGAATGGGAAGTTTATAGGATAAAGATTTATAAATAGATCAAAATCATGTGAAAAAAATGTCCAACTCCTTCCAGAATCGAATAAATGTGAATTAACACAACATACTATTTTCTGCTTCTCAGAGCAAGAACATTCAGCGTTAATGAGGGTATCTAATACACTTTTGCAAAATCTTACTTTTCTGGAGAGTAGAATATCTCCAGAAATATCTGTGAAAAGTCTTACCAATTTTTTGGACTTTTGACCCGATAATCACACTTTTAAGCTTTATCCCAAGGGTTTAGTCAGACTACAGGTGTGAGCCACGATGTCCAGCTAATTTTTTTGTATTTTTAGTAGAGACAGGGTTTTGTCATGTTGGCCAGGCTGGTCCGGAATTCTTGAGCTCAAGTGATCCACCTGCCTCAGCCTCCCAAATTGCTGGGGTTACAGGCATGAGTCACCACACCTGGCCAGGAGTCCTGGGTTCTAATCCAAGGATTGCCATTGTCTTCTTGGGAGACCTCAGGCAGGCTTGGCTGGGCATTGATGGGCACCCACACAGGGCCTGGGGAGAATAATCTGTCTCTTCTGGTGGAGAGGAGGATCTTACATTGGGATTAGCACATAAAGAGTGGCTTCCTCCCCTGCTACCCAATCTTTCTCATTATTTCCTGGTGAGAATTATTCAAGTTACTATTTTCTTTCTTTCTTTCTTTTCTTTTCTTTTTTTTTTTTTTTTTTGAGACAGGGTCTGACTCTGTTGCCCAGGCTAGAGTGCAGTGGTGTGATCTCAGCTCACTGCAACCTCTGCCTCCCAGGCTCAAGTGATTCTCCCACTTCAACCTCCTGAGTAGCTGGGACCACAGCTCACTTCCAACTGGATTATTTAAGTGATCCAGCCACCTTGGCCTCCCAAAGTGTTAGGATTATAGGCGTGAGCCACTGCACCTGGCCAAGTTATTTTACAAAATGGAAAAGATGGCTTTTGGGGTGCCTGCTCAGCCTATTCTCCTTTTCTGAGCACTAACCCCTCATTCTCCTCAGGACTCCTGAAGTCTTATTTTACCTCCTGAGGCTGTCTCTTCCCAACACAACTGAGGACACCTGACCCCAGGGCTAGACTGAGCTAACGAGAGTCTATTTTATGAATCTGGAAATATAAGCTGGGCGCTGTGGCTCACTCCTGTAATCCCAGCACTTTAGGAGGTCAAGGTGGGTGGATCACCTAAGGTCAGGAGTGACTGGCCTGGCCAACATGACGAAACCCCATCTCTACTAAAAATACAAAAATTAGCTGGACATGGTGGTGGGCACCTGTAATCCCAGCTACTTGGGAGGCTGAGACAGGAGAATCGTTTGAACCCAGGAGGTGGAGGTTGCAGTGAGCCAAAATTGTTCCACTGCACTCTAGCCTGGGTGACAAAGCAAGACTCCATCTCAAAGAAAAAAAAAAAAAAAAGAAAAGAGAAAAAAAAGGAAATGTGACTCAGAGAAGCGGGATTTGTAAGGACATCCAACATTGGAGTGGGACTCAAAGTTTGGGCCAATGTGAAAGGAGAAAACAGTAGACAACAGAAGAGAGGGAGGAGGAGGAAGAGGAGGCCGTGGTGACAGGGGAGGGTAAAATGAAGTAATCCAGTTGGAGAGAAGTCAGGACCAGGATTCAGTCAGTGCCAGAGAGTAGAGATGGAGAGTCAAGATGAGTGGTCTTAGTCCTTCACGAGGCTGGGCTCAAGTTCCTGACCCTCTGTTCTGTGAAATACTCTTGCATCCTTCCATTAACTTTTCATTTCTGCATAGGCATATTTGAGAGTTTTGGTTATCTGTAACCCTGAATAAACAACAATTGGCACTAAACCAATAATGTAAATTTTCTTGTTCCTTTTTTTTTTTTTTTTTAGACAGAGTCTTGCTCTGTCGCCCAGGTTGGAGTACAGTGGCATGATCTCACGACCTCAGCTCAATGCAACCTCCGCCTCCTGGGTTCAAGCGATTCTCCTGCCTCAGCCTGCTGAGTAGCTGAGACTACAGGTGCACGCCACCACGCCTGGTGAATATTTGTATTTTTAGTAGAGATGGGGTTTCACCATGTTGGCCAGGCTGGTCTTGGAGTCCTGGTGTCAAGTGATCCACCCATCTCAGCCTCCCAAAGTGCTGGGATTACAGGCGTGAGCCACCACACCCAGCCTGTTCTTTCTTAAAGTAGATTTTATTTTTTAGAGCAGTTTCAGGTTCACAGCCAAACTGGCTGGAAGGTACAGAGATTTCTCATATATTCCCTGTCCCTACATACACACACTCCTCCACTATCAACAACACTACCAGAGTGGTATTTGTTACAACTGATGAACCTACATTGAACTCCAAGTCCAGAGTTTACATTAGGGTTCACTCCTGGTGTTGTACCTTCTATATATATATATTTTTTTGAGACAGGGTCTTGCTCTGTCACCCAGGCTGGAGTGCAGTGGCACAATCTTGGCTCACCACAACCTCTGCCTCCCAGGCTCAAGCGATTCTCCTGCTTCAGCCTCCCGAGTAGCTGGGATTACAGGTGCGTGCCACCACGCCCAGCTAATTTTTGTATTTTTAGTAGAGACGGGATTTTACCTTGTTGGCCAGGCTGGTCTTGAACTCCTGACCTTGTGATCCGCCCGCTTCGGCCTCCCAAAGTGCTGGGATTACAGGTGTGAACCACCGCACCTCGCCCATTCTACATGTTTTGACAAATGTGTAATGACATATATCCACCCTCACAGTATCATACAGTAATTTCACTGCCCTACAAAATCCTCTGTGCTCTATTTGTCTCTTTATCCCCTCTGAACTCTGGTGATCACTGACCCTTGTACTGTCTCCATAGTTTTGCCTTTTCCAGAATGTCATATAGCTGGGCCTAGTGTAGGGGCTCACGTTTGTAATCCTAGCACTTCAGGAGGCTGAGGTGGGAGGATGGTTTGACCCCAAGAGTTTGAGATCAGCCTGGGCAACATAGTGAGATCGCATCTCTACAAAAAGCGAAAAAGAAAAAATTAGCCAGGTGTGGTGGTGCATGCTCATAGTGCTAGCTGCTTGGGAAGCTGAGGTGGGAGGATCATTTAAGCCTGGGAGTTTGAGGTTACAGTGAGCTATTATCATCCTACTGCATGCCAGCCTGGGGGACAGAGTGAGACCCTGTCTCAAAACAAACAATCCCTGCCCCCCTCAAAACAACAAAAAAGCAAAACGTCATATACTTGGACCCATGCAGTGTATAGCCTTTTCAGACTGGCTTTTTTCACTTGGCGATGTGCTTTTAAGTTTCCTTCAAGGTTTTTCATGGCTTGATAGCTCATTTCTTTTTTTTTTCTTTTTTTTTTTTCTTTTTGAGATGGAGTTTCTCTCTTGTTGCCCAGGCTAGAGTGCAGTGGCGCGATCTTGGCTCACTACAACTGCCTCCCTGGTTCAAGTGATTCTCCTGCCTCAGCCTCCTGAGGAGCTGGGATTCCAGGCATGCGCCACCACGCCCGGCTAATTTTGTATTTTTAGTAAAAACAGGGTTTCTCCAAGTTCGTCAGGCTGGTCTTGAACTCCCAACCTCAGGTGATCTGCCCGCGTCGGCCTCCCAAAGTGCTGGGATTACAGGTGTGAGCCACTGTACCCGGCCCCCATTTCTTTTTCTTGAATAATTTTGTTGTTCTTTTAAATTTAGATAAGAAAATGTTCTCGATTTGAAAGTACTTCCTCTCTAACTGGAGTAAAACAGCTCCATACCCTGTAGAAAATCCATAGTGCTGAAGGATGTACCATTAAAATTAAGTTAAAATGACAAATGGTTGTGGCATTTTCTTTAAAATTAATAACTCATTTTTGTATTAAATATATGGATTTTTGAATGGATTTTTAAACTGTCATTTCTTTTGTTAACAGAAAAAAGGAAAAGGGACTGGAATGACCAGAATGATTAGGGAATGGCCCTAAAATGTGTTTATATATCTAAATGAATTCATCCTTCAGGTGTAGTTACTTGATAATGTTGATTTTGTGGCAAGAAATCCTTATTTGTGAATGTAATTATTACTGTGGTATTTTTAGTATCTTGTGGATGCAAATACCACATGATGTAAAATTTGAGATACTGGCATCTGAACACCTTCTCCAAACAGGAATGGCCTTTTTTTTCCCTACTTTATTCATATAACTGCTATTTTGAGATGGAGTTTCACTCTTGTTGCCCAGGCTGGAGTGCAGTGGCGCGGTCTTGGCTCACTGCAACCTCTGTCTCCTTGGTTCAAGTGATTCTCCTGCCTCAGCCTCCCAAGTAGCTGGGATTACAGTCGCTTGCCACCATGCCTGGCTAATTTTTGTATTTTTGGTAGAGATGGAGTTTCGCCATGTTAGCCAGGCTGATCTCAAACTCCTGACCTCAGGTGATCCGGCCACTTTGGCCTCCCAAAGTGCTGGGATTACAGGGGTGAGCCACCTTGCCTGGCCACATAACTTTTATTTGAAAGAGATTCTGGGGTTATATCAAAGAAGACTGGGAGCTGACTTGACAGCACTTTAATGGAAATACGTGAATAGAATATGGCTGTGGAGATGCCTGTGGGACACACCATGGTGCGTGGGATGAGGACAGCCTGGATAGGAACTGAGGAATGGGAAGCTAAGAAGCAAGAGAATGTAGGAAAGAGGCAAGAAGTCAGAGGAGTGCAAAGAAAACAAAATCTATATGCAGTCTAACGATGAAATCTACGTGTAGTCCAGATTAACAATTGACTGATGCATACAAAATACTTAGCAAGAATCTGTCAGCCTCTGGTTTCCTCTAAGGTGCTTCTCATCTGCAAAAGTAATAGTTGCATGGGGGCTTGCACCACCTTGGGGTTATTAATGGCTTTCACCATCTGAGTTCTCTTCATGTACACCTGAAACCCCTGGGGATCTCATATTTCCGTGTATTCCTGGGCCTCAAGTATAGAGAATTACTTTATCACTAACAGGAACCAAAACCTAAGAAGAGACAGGGGTGGATTTGAGGGAGACTGAGAATTACTGCCCAGGACAGCCCTGCACTGCTAACTTGATAAAAGCTGTGATCAGTGACAGATGCTATGAGACTGGCCTCAGAGGAAAGAAAAGGAGGAAAAGAGAAAACAAATGACAGTGGAACCAGGAAGCAGAGAGGTGAAATGGTGCTTGTTATCCATCTGCAATGTGGGAGTGAACAGGAGACTTAGGCTGGGTCATTCATAATAACTCACGCCCCTGCCCTACAGTCAGTGGACTAATGTGTAGGCACATGACTCAGGCTAGCCAATCAGTGTTTCGAAGTTGGAGGTGGGGGATATTTCAAAGTTGGAGGTGGGAGACAGAAACGTTTATTTTTTTCTCCCTGGTTACAAGGTTATTAGGGGTGATCCCAGAATGGCAAGTGGCCACCGTATGAAGGATCCTGTGTGCAATAAACATGCCCAGTACGGAAAGACAAGCAAAGATGAGAGCACACAAGAATTCTGATGACATGATCCTGGTTCTCAATGTCCCTAGAGCCAGCTCCACCTCTATCTGTCTTTACTTTGGTAATGGGAGCCTTTATACACCCCCTTTATGCTCAAATTAGCTAGAATTGAATTACAGCCACTTGCAAACAAGAGTCCTTATGGATATAGGTTCAGATAGATGTTGCTAGTTATTGCCCAGTGTATTAGTCTGTTCTCACACTGCTAATAAAGACATACTTGAGATGGGGTAATTTATAAAGAAAAAAGTTTAATGGACTCACAGTTCCACATGGCTGGGGAGGCTTCACAATCATGGCAGAAGGTGAAGAAGGAGCAAATCCATGTCTTACATGGTAGCAGGCAAGAGAGCTTGTGCAGGGGAACTCCCATTTATAAAGGCATGAGATCTTGGGAGACTTATTCACTACCATGAGAAAAAGTATGGGGGTAACTGCCGCCATGATTCAATTATCTGCACCTGGCCCTGCCCTTGCCACATGGGGATTATTACAATTCAAGGTGAGATTTGAGTGGGGACACAGCTAAACCATATCACCCAGGATATTTAACTCAAAAGAAAATAACAGGAGGGATCAGGCAGGGTTTCGTTGTTGCTGCTGTTGTTGAGATGGGATGTCTCTGTCACCCAAGTTGGAATGCAGTGGCACGATGATAGCTTGTTACTGTAGGTAGCTAGCCAGGCATGAGTGGGGCAGGAGAGGGTCCCCCCACCCCACCAGCAATGTCAGGCGACCATCAGGTGATGATCAGGCAGTTGTCACACTGCCTCTCTAACGTAATAATTGGTCGCAGTCGTCGCCAGGGAAAGGCAGTTTCACAATAGATTAAAAACACCTGTAACTGGTGATCGGCAACTTCTCAACAAGATCTCAGGAGCTGGGCGAGTGAGTTCAAGCATGCGCATTAAGAGGCAAAATGGTGGAGTTTAATTGGTGTATAACCTTCCGGGGGCATTCCACTGGAAAAGAGATGCAAGACGCCAAAGGTAGGCCAGCATATAAAACCCCAAGTCCCAGGTCAAATGGGACACTTGACTTCCAAGGTGTCTGCTTGACCTTCTTCCAAGTGTATTTTATTTTCTTTTCATTCCTGCTTTAAGTCTTTTAAAAAAACTTTCACTCCTGCTCTAAAACTTGCCTCAATCTCTTTTGCCTTATGTCCCTCAGTCAAATTCTTCTGAGGAGGCAAGAATTGAGGTTGCTGTAGTAACAAGCTCACTGCAGCCCTGAACTCCTGGGTTCAAGCAGTCTACTTCAGCCTCCCTAGTAACTAGGACTACAGGCATGAACCACCACTCCCAGCTAATTGAATTTTTTAAAAAATAGAGTAGGGTCTCACTATGTTGCCCAGGCTGGTCTCAAACTTCTGGGTTCAAGCGGTCCTCCCACCTCAACCTCCCAGAGTGCTGGGATTACGTGAGTGAGCCATTGCACCTGGCTAGGCTTTTTATTAAAACCCATGGCCTACATGTTTTTCTTGTTATATTTATTAATGTTTTGCTTTGTATTCAGAGTGCTGAAGTGTCCCTTTGGGATACTGGGGTCTTTGGGAGTTCCTGCTGAGGGGCATCCTGGGGCTTGTCTTTCTTTGGTGACCTACCTGTGTTGTGCTTACCAGTTACAGCCATGTGGCCTTGGGGCAGGGGTGTCTTCATTGCAATGAAACGACAAAATGTCTTGTTCTTTTTTTTTGAGATGGACTCTTGCTATAGTCGCCCAGGCTGGAGTGCAGTGGCACGATCTCAGCTCACTGCAAACTCCACCTCCCAGGTTCAAGTGATTCTCCTGCCTCGGCCTCCCAAGTAGCTGGGATTACGGGTGTACACCGCCACACCAGGCTAATTTTTTGTATTTTAATAGAGACAGAGTTTCACCGTGTTGCCCAGGTTGGTCTGGAACTCCTGAGCTCAGGTAATTCACCCGCCTTGGCCTCCCAAAGTGCTAGAATTACAGGCGTGAGTCACTGTGCCCAGCCTGAATGTTTTGTTCTTAAGTAACCCCTGTTGGCTTATGAGCCATTTCATTCGCTTAACAATCCAGCTTCACATTAGGTTATGCATGCAAGCTACCCATCCTCCTAATGAGATGTTCTCCTGATGCAGCCATAGGCTTTGACATTATTGGCCCAAGGAAGAGGTTTCTTGGCTGTGATCATAAAATAGGCCTTTTAGTGCCCCATGCCTATATGTGGTAGTGGACGGTGGTACCATCCCCAGTGCCTACTGGAAGAGGATTGGATTATTTCTGGCATTTCACATATAGACATATTTGGAATTTAGTGTCACTGACCACATCAGATGTACACAGTTATCCTGATGAAATAACTGTGTGCATCTGATGTGGTCCGTTACTAACACCAAAAATGGTAAGGAGATTACTACCGAGTCTCCATTTAGGAGGAAATCCAAGATGCTCACTCACCCACATTCTCTGGACAGCAAGGAATCTAGGCTTTTGGATGGAACTGCCTGCTGTTTTGAACAGAAGAGCAACAGGTGGGTTGATAGTTCCTGGAGTATTGTTGATAGTTCCTTGGAACACAGAGAGTAGAGTTTAAGAAGGCAAATAGGGAAGCCGAATTGGGAGGATGACGTACAAGTTAAGGTGGGTGGACAAAGATATCTCAGAACTTGGGTTGAGGCTAGCAAACAATGAAGCAAGTGTCCGTAACTCTGCACGGAGGGGATTGCATATGATGCCTACCTGCGTCAGAGGAAGACTAGCCATATTGGTTACCTTCTGCTCTGTGTCTTGGGTCTTACTTCTAGTAGGAATATTGCTTAACTTTTACCAGTTTCAGAGAGTTGCTGCATGAGGCAGGTTTGTGGGGGCTATGCCTGACTGCAGCCCTTCTCAGGTAATCTTTTCTTTCTTTTTTTTGTTGAGACGTACGTTTGCTCTTGTTGCCTAGGTTGGAGTGCAATGGTGCAATCTTGGCTCACCACAACCTCTGCCTCCTGGGTTCAAGTGATTCTCCTGCTTCCCCTTCCCGAGTAGCTGGGGTTACAGGCACGCACCACCACACCCAGCTAATTTTGTATTTTTAGTAGAGATGAGGTTTCTCCCTGTTGGTCAGGCTGGTCTCGAACTCCCGACCTCAACTGATCCACCTGCCTCGGCCTCTCAAAGTGCTGGGATTACAGGTGTGAGCCACCACACCCAGCCAAGGGCATCTTTTCTTTGCACAACTGTGACTAATGGACAATGGGCCACAAAATCTCACTACACTCCTCTTTGGTACACTGATGAGATAAAGTGTTGACACCTGACTTGAGTGGGGGGTTGGTGCATCAATATGAGGCACTAAGCCAATCAGAGCCTGTTCTAGGAATGTGAATTAAGATACACAGAAATGTTCTGGTTGCTGCTGGGTTCCAAATCTGAGAAATAATGAATCAGAGCTGGGACTGGTAGTCATCCCTTAAGAAGAGCACACGGTTGAAACGGATTTGAGTAGGAGAGAGGAATGGAGTCAGTGTACAGAGATGCCTCTCGTGCTCCGGTTCCTGGTTCCAGTTTCCATGAGGCCTGAACACACTTTGTTTCCTGTTCTTGAATTCCCTGTAGTCTGTGTATCCTTGCAGTCATGCCCCCTTTTCCCAAGAGCTGATTCGACGGGGCTTCTCTTCTTTATGACCAAAAGACCATTGACTAGAACAGATGTTAAGAACATGATGAGTGTGACAGCTACTAAGTACAGAAAGCAGCCTGATGAACCACTCAGCAGGCCAGGGTGGCTACAATTGCACGTGTGTGTGTATGTTTACGGGGAGGGGCACTAAATCACTAGAGATGAAAGGACCCCCCCCACCCATAACCATCTTCTCTTTCCCGTCTTCGTTCCTTGGCTGCTCTCCATCTCCTGGCCCCAGCTGCTAAGAGCTATTTCTAGATGAAGTCAGCAAACTGTTTCTGGTTCTAAGACTCTGAGTCCAGAATCCCCTGCTCAGGAATGTCCCCTTTGCCCTCACCACGTGCACTCTTCCTCTCTCCCTTTCTCTGTATCACCTCTTCACCTTATGGAATTGTCTTATCCCTCAGGGTTTTTTGACATTTTGAGAAAATGAAGTAGAACATTAAACTCCTGCAGCAGTGTCTCTCTCTGGTAGGGGCTGGGAGGCAGGGAGCAGCTCTCTGCGAGGACTTCATGTCTCCTCTGCCAGGAAGTTCCCTAGCTCCATCCTGGGTAAAACTCTTTGAAGCTCCAGGGTCTTCCCAAATTCAGACAAACTTGGGTCAAGGTTGCACAGTCTGCGTCTGTAGGTGGGATGGTAAGATGAGGGCACAGGGGTTGGAAGGGGGCAGAGGGCCCAGCTATCCTCACTTTAGTCACAGTGGTCATCGGGAAGGTGCTGTTGTCATAAATCCAGCCATTGGTGCAGGGCTCTATGGCCCCGTGTTGTTGGCCTCTGTGTCGTTAGGAAAAGGTGGTCCCCACTGAGAGGAGGTGAAGTGGAGGTAGGACTGAGGCCACACCAGCCAGTTTTGCGGCAGCCAAGCCTCCAGCCACCTGTCCTTGCTGAGGGTGGGGGCGGCAGGTGGGGATGGCAGGGGTTGGGTGTGGAGAGGCAGTGGCAGTGAAGTTTTGCAGAGTAGTGTGCAAACACAGGAGGAACACTGGGAGGACCACCAGGGGGACTTGGATCTGCTGGAAGTAGCTGACACCCCCCATTTGCTGCATGAGGTCATTGAAGGCAATGGAACTAGGCCTGGTCAAGTGACTGGGGGCTGGGTCTGCAAATCAAGCAACCTGTTTCCTTTCTTCCAGTGGGGGGAGGAGAGGGGCTGCCTTTGTTTCCTGCACTCATCAGTTCCTGGGTCTGCTGTAGCCCTAGGCCCCCTAATGGCCAGCAGTAGGTTTTTTTTTTTTTTTTTTTTTTTGAGATGAAGTTTCACTCTTGTTGCCTAGGCTGGAGTGCAGGAGTGCAATGGCGCGATCTCGGCTCACTGCAACCTCCGCCTCCTGGGTTCAAGTGATCCTCCTGTCTCAGCCTCCCAAGTAGCTGGGATTACAGGTACCTGCCACCATGCCTGGCTACTTTTTGTATTCTTAGTAGAGACGGCGTTTCACCACGTTGGCCAGGCTGGTCTCGAACTCCTGACCTCAGGTGATCCACCTGGCTCGGCCTCCCAAAGTGCTGGGATGACAGGTGTGAGCCACCGTGCCCAGCCCAGTGGTTTTTATAACTTCTTTTGAAGCACCAAGTTAAACTGACTCAAGAGTCAGACATTTAATTGTAAGACTCATCACGTCAATTGTTTGTTCCAGGAAGTCAAATGGGCAAGTAAAGTTGGCTCTGGCGGAGGAAAGTACCCTCCTGTGAGGGAGGGACGTGTTTGAGCCTCTTCACCACACTGGACCAGGTGGGGAGGAAGGGAAAGCACCCAGGGTGAAGCAGAGCTCAAGATGGTGTGAGCATGAAGCCTGAGCTGAGCTCTCCTGTCTCAAGGCCGGGTCCTACCTCACTCTGAGCCAGACTGAACTGGGGAGGCTCTGAAAAGCCCATGTAGAAATGCTGTGGTGCGTGGGCTTTGGCATCCCTTAACCTGCGAGCATCGCCTCTGCGCGGATCCCGGAGCCTGGGCCTGCAGCCCTAGTCGAGGGCCAGGCCACAGCTCAGCCTTCACTTGCGGGAGGAAGTCTTTGTTAGAGGTTTGTGTCGGCAGGGTCTCTTTTCTCGTTAGAATATCCTCTCTAATCCACTCCCATTCTTTTTCCCCTTTCCAGAATTGTACCAGTATATGTGACATGATAAACAGCCATCCGGTGCTTTCACATTCTTCAAGGGTCTGGGCATATTGGGGTCTGCGCCGTGAACAGGGCCCAGGCGAATCCAGGTGTTCTGATATCTTGGCCCCTGTGATGGACTGAATTCTGTCCCCCTCATTCATATGTTGAAGCCCTAACCCCCAATGTGACTATATTTGGAAACAGAACCTTTAAGGAGGTAATGAAGGTTAAGTGAGATCATGGGGTGGGGCCCTAATCCAGGGTGACTGGTATCCTTACAAGAAGAGAGAGGGACAGCAGGGTGGGAGGCACGTGCTTAGAGGAAAGGCCATGTGAGGACGTGGTGGGAAGGCGGCCATCTGCAAGCCAAAGAGAGGCCTCAGGAGAAACCAAACCTAATGACAGCTTGATTGTGGACTTCCAGCCTCCAGAGCTGTGAGAAAATAAATTTCTGTTGTTTAAGCCACCCAGCCTGTGGTATTTTGTTATGGCAGCCCGAGGCTGTCACTTATATCTGTAATGTAACACAATTCTAGCCAAGAAATGTGGCAGGAGGCCCATTGTGGGGGAGGTGGCTTTTGGGAAAGGTCTTCAAAAGAGACGTCTTGCTCTTCTAAACAGATATGTGAGGAGTCACTTCCTTTGCTGCCTTTGGATGCTGTGTGAGGGGATGATGCCTGTAGCCATGGCAGCCCTCTTGCTGTCATGAGGGAAATTGTTGACCTGCTGAGGAGAGGGTTGAAAAGAACCTGGATCCATGATGATGTTGGGTGCCTGAATCATGGAAGCTAACGAATCTGCTTTTTTTTTTTTTTTTTGGAGGCGGGGCTTAAGCCAGTTAGTTTTGTGTCACTTACAACTGAAAGAGTCCTGGCTGATACTTCCATCATAAGAGCCATAACCTGGGCTGGGCGTGGTGGCTCACACCTGTAATTCCAGCACTTTGGGAGGCCGAGGTGGGTGGATCATGAGGTCAGGAGTTCGAGACCAGCCTGGCCAACATAGTGAAACCCCATCTCTACTAAAAATACAAAAAATTAGCTGGGCGTGGTGGCGGGCACCTGTAATCCCAGCTACTCGGGAGGCCGAGGCAGGAGAATCGCTTGAACTCAGGAGGCAGAGGTTGCAGTGAGCCAAGATCACACCACTGCACTCCAACCCGGGCAAGTAGAGCCAGACTCCACTCTACTAAAAAAAAAAAAAAAAAAAGAAAGAAAAAGCCATAACCCGGAAGCACAGGGAAACTGAAGCCAGGGAAGCCTCTTAGGCTGAGTGATAGAATGGCTGTATTAGTCAGGGTTGTTGGGTGTAAACAACAAAAACAGACTGTGGCTAATGTAAGCTGTAGAAAACTCACTGGAAGGATAATGGGCTGCTCATGGAATTGATGAGAATCTGGCTCAGAAATGGGCAGGAGCTGAGGGTGGCCAGGAAACAGTTTGGCTAGGACTCCACTGGAGTATTCCCTGGAGGTTTCCATTCCTCCCTGGACCCTCACATGCTGTTGTGTGTCATTTCCCAAATGTTCCTGTGGCTTTGTGTTCTAGTGCAAGAGTCAAGGTCCTAGGTGGGAGTACTGGTTATTTGCAAATGGTTCATGCACCTGAGTAAAACTTTATTAGGGTTTAGTATATGCAATAAAATGCATCAATTTTAGGGGTACATTTTTACAAGTTCTGACAATTTTTTTTAAGACAGAGTCTCGTTGTGTTGCCCAGGCTGGAGTGCATTGGTGCGATCTTGGCCCACTGCAACGTCGCCTCCTGGGTTCAAGAGATTCTCATGCCTCAGCCTCCTGAGTAGCTGGTACTACAGGTGTGAACCACCACGCCTGGTTAATTTGTGTATTTTTAGTAGAGACGGGGTTTCACCATGTTGGCCAGGCTGGACTCAATCTCCTGACCTCAGGTGATTCACCTGCCTCGGCCTCCCAAAGTGCTGGGATTACAGTCAGCTCTGATAAATTTTTATACCACATAACCACTATATAGAACATTTTCATCTCCTGCCTCTCCCACCACAGCAATGCCCTAGTACTGTATCCCAGCCAATTCTCATCTTCTACCCTAGGCAATAGATTTGTCTTTTCTGGCGTTTCAAATGAATGATATCCTACAGTGTATCCTCTTTTGTGTCTGGCTTCTTTTGCTCAGCAAAATGTTATTGAGATTCATCCACCTTGTAGGATGCCAGTAGTTCATTCCCTTTTTTTTTTGAGATGGAATCTCGCTCTGTTGCCAGGCTGGAGTGCAGTGGCGCGATCTCCGCTCACTGCAACCTCCACCTCCCGGGTTCAAGAGATTCTCCTGCCTCGGCCTCCCGAGTAGCTGAGACTACAGGTGCGTGCCACCACGCCCAGCTAATTTTTGTATTTTTAATAGAGACAGGGTTTCACCATGTTGGCCAGGATGGTCTCGATCTCTTGACCTTGTGATCTGCCCACCTCGGCCTCCCAAAGTGCTGGGATCACAGGTGTGAACCACCACACCTGGCCCCATTCCTTTTTAATACTGAATAGTATTCCATTTTATGTACAACCACAGTTTGCTTGTTCATTCACCTGTTGATGAACATTTGTGTTGTTTCCAGTTTTTGGCTATTATAAAGAAAGCTGCCATGAACATTTGTGTATAGTGAGGGGACATGTACTTTCACATCTCTTGGGTAAACACCTAGAAGTAGAAGTGCTGGGTCATATATTTAACTTTATCAGAAACTGTCAAGTTGTTTTTCAAAGTGTTTCCAAATTTTACATTTCTACCAGCAATGGATGAGAGTTCCAGTTATTCCACATTCTTGTCGACATCTCAGTATGGCCAGTCTTTTACGTTTTAGCCATTTATATGAAGATGAAGAGACATCTCATTGTGGTCTAACTTGCATTTTCCTGATGATTAATGATGTTGAGCATTTTTTCATGTGCTTATTGGCTCTTCATATACCTATCATGGTGAAGTGTATGTGTAATTTTTTTTGCCTGTGTTTGAATTGGGGTGTTTGACTTCTTTTTATTGAGTTGTAGGAGTACTTTTTATATTCTGCAGATTTGTTTGCATAGCTCTCTCCTCTCCTGAGAAATCTTGGCTATCCTGAACTTCTCTTTTATTCTCCTCAGCTCAGTGAGGTTGCTGGCTCTGTTTGGATTCTACCTCTCCACACTGCAGTCCAGAAGTTGCTCCCAGGAAGAAAGCCTGGGTGATAAAAGTTGATGCAAAAGTAATTGCGGGTTTTGCAATTAAAAGTAATGACAAAAACCACAATTACTTTTGCATCAACCTAATAGTAGGCCTTAAATAATCTGTTTGCCTTCTCACAGAAATTACAGTCCTGCGCTGCCTGCTGCCTGTTGTCCAATGTGTGAATCTCATTATTTTCCACATTTCCTTCAGTTTTCTAGCTTTTTTTTTTTTTGAGATGGAGTCTTACACTATCGCCTGGACTGGAGTACAGTGGCATGATCCCAGCTCACTGCAACCTCTGCCTCCTGGGTTCCAGCAATTTTCCTTGGCTTAGCCTCTAAAGTAGCTGGGATTGCAGGCTCCTGCCACCACACCTGGCTAATTTTTTTATTTTTATTTTTTATTTTTAGTAGAGACGGGGTTTCGCTATGTTGGCCAGGCTGGTCTTGAACTCCTGCCCACATGATCCACCTGCCTCGGCCTCCTAAAGTGCTGGGATTACAGCCATGAGCCACCATGCCTGACCCAGTTTTCTAGTTTTTTACAATGGGAGAGTTGTTGTGGAAGTTTGTTATTTCCTGATGACTGGAACTTTTCCTTTTCCATTCTGAATGCATTTAAAACAACAGTGTTCCTTGTATAATTGAAAGTGTCTTTCTTCCTCTCTAGAGGGGGATGCTGGGTAGCGAGTAGAGGGAGAAACTTCCATTCTTCTGGCTTCTTATTTCCTTATGGAATAAAGAGTGGGTTATCTGGTGAATTTGGGAGAAAGAACAGGGGGTGTATAGCTACCTTCTTCTTTTATTTTGGACACTCTTTACCTTCAGAGAGCTTGTGTTTTTTATTGTTTTTGACCACATGGTAAGGTATTTGACTGCTGTGTCTCTCAATTGGTTCCATATGTGGTGCAGAAGAGATGCATTTTTTTCTTTTTTTTTGAGACAGGGGCTCACTCTATCACCCAGGCTGGAGTGCAGTGGCACGATCATGGCTCACTGAAGCCTTGACCTCCTGAGCTCAAGCCATCCTGTCACCTCAGCCTCCACGTAGCTGTGTTACTGGAAAGGAGTCCTGATCCAGACCCCAAAAGAGGGTTCTTGGACCTTACATAAGAAAGAATTTCGGGTGAGTTCATAGGATAAAGTGAAAGCAATTTTATTAGGGAAATAAGCAAACAGAACAATGGCTACTCCATAGTCAGAGCAGCCCTGAGGGCTACTGGTTGGCTATTTTTACAGTTATTTCTTGATTATATGCTAAACAAGGAGTGGATTATTCATGAGTTTTCTAGGAAAGGGGCAGGCAATTCCCAGAACTGAGGCTTCCTCCCCTTTTTAGACCTTTTAGGGTACCGTCTGGATGTTGCCATGGCATTTGTAAACTGTGATGGTGCTGGTGGGAGTGTCTTTCAGCATCCTAATGCATTATAGTTAGTTAGCATATAATGGGCAGTGAGGATGACCAGAGGTCACTTACATTGCCATCTTGGCTTTGGTAGGTTTCGGTGGGCTTCTTTACTGCATCCTATTTTATCAGCAGGGTCCTTATGACCTGTATGTTACGCTACCAATCCTGCCAAACTTCTGTCTCATCCTGTGATTAAGGATGCCTAACCTTCTGGGAATATGACCCAGTAGGTCTCAGCCTTACTTTACCCAGCCCCTATTAAAGATGGTGTTGCTCTGGTTTGAATGCCTCTGACAGCCGGAACCAAGTTAAAGATTTCTGAGTGATGTCTTCTTCTTTAGTTCTGTTGCAATGCCGTTGTTACGCTATGCATAGAAATAAGAAAATATTGTCTTTAATGTCTTCAATCATTTCTGTTTATGGAAATGTATTTGGCAAGAAGTCATGAGACTATAATAATATATCAGTTGTTAGGATTCTGCTTCCAACCAAGATGGAGGAACAGGGACTAGTAAATAGTAAATACTATCCTGCCTTTAATAAAAGAACCTGACACATTAGGTTTGTATGGTAAATCTTTTTAGACATTGGACAATAGGCAGTTCAGGACAGTTGTTCCTGAGCGAGGGAAACAAACAGAATGAGCCTTATGAACCAGTTTACTTCCTGGAGAAACTCTGCAGGCTGCAGAGCAGGGAGAGGGGATCTACTCAGAGCCCAGAAGTCTCCCTGCATTGAGGAAACAAAGTTGGGAGTCTGGGGAGACCCCAGTGACAAGAGTTTACAGAGCAGAGGACTGGAGAGGAGAAAGCTGCACAGAGCACTGGAGATTTGTGTGGTTTTTGTTGTTAACAGAATCTTCAGGTGAGTACTGGTTGATGCATACATTTGGTGCAAGAACCTAGATGATTCTCAGAGTTCACACAGGCCAGGAACAGTTTATCTTCCCACCAGCCACAGTGACGACAAAACTCATAGTATTCAGGGCACTGGCATAGCAAACTCAGAAAGATCACTTGAGAGGAAAAATTAGCAGCATCTCTGCTCTCACCTCACAAAGCCTAAAAGCAAGCCTTGAAAAGTAACTTATTGTGACCCAGAAAAAAGTTCAAAATAGGCCGGGTGTGGTGGCTTATGCCTGTAATCCCAGTACTTTGGGAGGCTGAGGAGGGCAGATTACCTGAGGCCAGGAGTTTGAGACTAGCCTGGCCAATATATAGTGAAAGCCGTCTCTACTAAAAAATACAAAAATTAGCTGGGTGTGGTGGTGCATGCCTATAGTCCCAGCTACTTGGGAAGCTGAGGCAGGAGAATCGCTTGAACCTAGGAGGTGGAGGTTGCAGTGAGCCACGATTACGCCTCTGTACTCCAGCCTGGTGAAGACACTGTCTCAAGGAAACAAACAAACAAACAAAATAGTTCAAAATAAAAACTGTAGATCCCAGATCCAAGAAGGTAAATTAACTCTGATATGATAATATTATAAAAACTACAAGGTGCTTCATAATCAAATGCTTAGAACCAGGGATAAAGAGAAAATCTTGCTTGCAAACAGCTGGAGGAAAAAAAGACACGTTAATGTAAAGCAAAACATAGAAGAATAGCAGCAGATTTCTTGTCAAAAATGATGTAAGCCAGAAGACAATGGAGAAATACCTTTAAAAGCTGAAAGAGAAAATCTGTCAACCTAAAACTCTCTGCCAGCAAAAATATCTTTCAAAAATGATGATAGAATCAATGCCTTTTCAGGCATACAAAAGTTGAAAAAACACAGCAGCGACAGACCTGCACTGCAAGAAATGTTAAATGAAATTAAATTTGTACTTAAAAACCACCCCACAAAGAAGATTCCAGGAACAGATGACTTAACTGATTAATTCTGTCAAACATTTAAGGAAGAAATAATACCAACTCAACACAAACACCTACAGAAAGGTGAAAAGTAGGGAATACTTCACAACTCATTCTATGAGGCCAAAATTACCCTGACACTAAAACCAGACAAAACATTACAAAAAGGGAAACTAGAGACAGGTATCTGTCATGAATGTAGATGTAAAATTCTTTTTTTTTTTTTTTTTTTTGAGATGGAGTCTCGCTCTGTCGCCCAGGCTGGAGTGCAGTGGCCGGATCTCAGCTCACTGCAAGCTCCGCCTCCTGGGTTCACGCCATTCTCCTGCCTCAGCCTCCTGAGTAGCTGGGACTACAGGTGCCCGCCACCTTGCCCGGCTAGTTTTTTGTATTTTTTTTTTTAAGTAGAAACAGGGTTTCACCGTGTTAGCCAGGATGGTCTCGATCTCCTGACCTCGTGATCCGCCCTTTTCGGCCTCCCAAAGTGCTGGGATAGATGTAAAATTCTTAATATAATTTTATCAAATTTAACAAAAACATATAAAAAGGATAATATATCTTGACCAAGTGGGGTTTATTCCAGAAATGCAAGATTTGTTTAACATTAAAAAAAAATCAGTTAATATAATTCACCATACTAATAGACTAAAAAAAGAAAAACCATATAATCATCTCAGTAGATGCAGAAAGAACATTTGATAACACTCAATATTCATTCATGATAAAAACTTCTCAGCAAACTAGGCATAAAGGGAACTTCTCAAAATAGATAAGCCGGGTGTGGTGGTACATGCCTGTAGTCCCATCTACTCAGGAGGCTGAGGAAAGAGGATCCCTTGAGCCCAGGATTTCAAGATCAGCCTGGGCAACATGGGAGGATCCCATCCCAAAAAATAATTGATAAAGGACAACTATGGAAAAAATATAGGTAACATTATACTAAATTGTGAAAGACAATGTTTTTCCCCTAAGTTCAGAGACAAAGATATTCACTCTCACCACTTTTATTTAACAGTGTACTGGAGATTCTAGGCAATGTAATAATGCAACAAAAAGAAATGAAAGAATTCCAGAAAGGAAGAAAAAAGGAAATATACCTTTATTTGCAAATAGCATGATTGTACCAGAAATCCTGAGGAATCTACAAAAAAGCTATTGGGACTAATAAATGATTTGAGTGAGTTTTCAGGATGCAAGTAGGATATATTAAAAACCAGTGGTATTTCTATATACTAGCAACAAACAATTGGTAATTGAAATAAGAATACCATTCATAATAACTGTTAAAGCAAAATAAGCAGGAAGTTATTAGCCTGGAATTGTTTGTATCCAGAAACCCTTACACAAGCAAACTGAAACTTAACCTAGAGGCATTCTTTGTAACTAATTAATTTTGAAAAACCAAAACCAAAACAGATACCAAGCTTCAGCCAATCACAAATAGCCGGTTAGTCTTTAGTTATATAACTAGGAACTTTCCACCAGATAGTACCCAAATAAGACAAATAGTGGCTGAGCATGATTCATGCCTGTAATCCCAGCACTTTGGGAGGCCAAGGTGGGGGAGTCACTTGAAGCCAGGGGCTTGAGACCAGCCTGGTCAAGATGGTGAAACCCTGTCTCTACAAAGAAAACAAAACAAAACAAATGCCTACCTACAGCCAATTAAGTTATTTCTTTTTCTTTACTTCTGTGTTCAGACTATGACGATCTGCTTGTAGTGCTTAAGTGCAGCTACATGAACCTCTTCTGATTTCAAGTGCTGCCCAATTCATTAATGCTTTAATGCTCCAATAAAATCTGTTACATTTATTTTGTCAGAAGTTTTTCTTTTAACATAGTATTAAAAATATGAAATCTTTAGGGATAAATTTGACAAAAGATGTACAAAACCTATGCAATGAAAATACAAACCATCATTGTGAAGACTTACATAAATGGAGAACTATATCATGGATTGGGATACTCGATATTAAGATGTCAGTTTTTCCCAAGATGATTTATGATTCAACATAATACAAATAAAAATCATAGAAGTTTTCTTGGTAGAAATGTACAAGTTGATTTTAAAATTTATATAGTAATGCAAAGCATGTAGACTAGCCAAAACAACTTTGAAAAAGTTGAACAAAGTTAGAGAATCTATACTATGTTCAAGGCTAATTACAAAGTTGCATCAATTATGACAGTGTGGGATTTATGTAAAGACAAATAGATCAATGGAACAAAATAGAGTCCAGAAATAGAACCACACATATGTAGCCAATTGATCTCCAACCAAGATGTTTAGATAATTCAATGAGGAAAAGAAAATCTTTCAACAAATGGTGCTGGAACAATTGGATATCCATATGCAAAAAGCAATGAACCACAATCTGTATACCTCACATCATTTACAAAAATAAATTGGATCATAGACCTAAATATAAGAGTTAAAACTATAAAACTTCTATTAAAAAAAGGAGAAAAATTTAGTGGCCTTGGGTTTGGCAAAGATTTAAAAAAAAGACATAAAAAGCATTAACTATAAAATCAGCAAACTGGACTTCATCACAGTTGAAAAACTTTTGTTCTTCAGAAGTCACTGTTATAAAACTGAAAAGGCAAGCTATAAACATGGAGAAAACATTTGCAAAACATCTGGCAAGGGGCTTGTTTTTGAAATATATAAAAAGTTTCCAACTCAACAATATGAAACAATCAAAATTTAAAAATGTGCAAATTTTTTAATAGACACCTCACCAAAGAAGAGGTCTAGACAGAACTAAGCACGTGAACAGTTGCTTTAGATCATTAGTCTTCAGAGAAATGTAAATTAAAACTACAATAAGATACCGGTACACATTAACTAGAATGGCTTAAATTAAAAACAGCAATCAGACCAGACATGGTGACTCATGCCTGTAATCCCAGCACTTTGAGAGGCCGAGGCGAGTGGATCACTTGAGGTCAGAAGTTCCAGATCAGCCTAGCCAACATGGTAAAACCCCATCTCTACTAAAAATACAAAAAAATTAGCTGGGTGTGGTGGTGTGCACCTGTAATCCCAGCTACTCAGGAGGCTGACGCAGGAGAATTGCTTGAATCCAGGAGGTGGAGGTTGCAGTAAGCAGAGATCACACTACTGCACTCCAGCTTGGGCTACAGAGAGAGACTCCATCTCAAACAACAATAACAACAACAACAACAAAAGCAATCATACAAGTTTTGGCAAAGATGTGGAACAACTGGATCTCTCATACACTGCTGGTGGGAATATAAAATGTTAAGAAAATTGTTTGGCTATTTCTTTTGTAAAATTTTGGCTGGTGTGACAACTCATGACTATAATCCCAGCACTTGGGGCCAGGAGTTTGAGATCAGCCTGGGTAACATGGGAAGACCCTGTCTCTACTAAAAACATGGTTTAAAATTATTAATTTATTTTTATTTTTTAGAGACAGGGTCTTGCTATATTGTCCAGGCTGGTCTTGAACTCTCGGGGTCAAGGGGTCCTCCTGCCTCAGCCTCTTGAGTTATTGGGGTTACAGGTATAAGCCACCACATCCGGCTGTTTGGCTATTTCTTAAAAAGTTAAACAGGCCGGGCGCGGTGGCTCAAGCTTGTAATCCCAGCACTTTGGGAGGCCGAGACGGGCGGATCACGAGGTCAGGAGATCGAGACCCTCCTGGCTAACACGATGAAACCCCGTCTCTACTAAAAGATACAATACAAAAAACTAGCCGGGCGTGGTGGCGGGCGCCTGTAGTCCCAGCTACTCCGGAGGCTGAGGCAGGAGAATGGCGTGAACCCGGGAGGCGGAGCTTGCAGTGAGCCGAGATCGGGCCACTGCAATCCAGCCTGGGCGACAGAGCGAGACTCTGTCTCAAAAAAAAAAAAAAAAAAAAAAAAAAAAAGTTAAACATATGGCTGGACGCAGTGGCTCATGCCTATAATCCCAGCTCTTTGGGATTTGGGATCTGCTGAGGCAGGCAGATCACTAGGTCAGGAGTTTGAGACAAGCCTGGCCAACATGATGAAACCCCATCTCTACTAAAAATACAACAAACAAAAACAACCCCCCAAAAAAACTACCTGGGCGGGGTGGGTGCCTGTAGTCCCAGCTACTTGGGAGGCTGAGGCAGGAGAATGGTGTCAACCTGGGAGGCAGAGTCTGCAGTGAGCCGAGATTGTGCCACTGCTCTCCAGCCTGGGCGACAGAGCAAGACTCCGTCTCGAAAAAAAAAAAGAAAGCTAAATTTATACCTTACATACTACTCAGCCATTCCACTCCTTGATATTTGACGATAATATAATGGAAAGATGAAACTAATCTGGGGAAGAGAATCTGGTTCAAGAGAAGTAGAAACCTACGTCCACACGAAGAAGGAGCATGAGAAAACTTTTGGTGGTGATGGATATGTTCATTGTCTTGATTGTAGTGATGGTTTCATGCATGTGTCGAAATGCATCCACTTTTACACTGTAAATATGAGCAACTCAGCATGGGCATTGTAGCGAGACTGTGTCTCTTCAAAAAAAAAAATACAAACATTATCTAGGAGTGGTGGCCCTTGCCTGTAGTCCCAGCTATTCAGGAGAATTGCTTGAGCCCAGAAGGTTGAGGCTCCAGTAAGCTGTGATTGCACCACTGCACTCCAGCCTGGGGCCAAGAGCAAGAGCCTGTCTCAACAATACCACCACCACCACCACCACCTGAGCAACTGTCTGTCTGTTGTATTTCAATAAAGCTGTAAAAATATAAGATATCTTTGACTGCAAATCACAGAAAAACGAACTCACACTGGCTTAAAGTATAAGGCGGACTTAAATTTAAATTGTTACCCTTAACAATCAGAGTAGAGGTAGGTGGTGCCAGTATTGATTAAATCGGTGGGGTTAAATCATCAAACACCCAGATTAGTTCCATCTTTCCATTATATTATCCTCATTGGTTGCCTTAGTCCATGCTCTGGTTTCCCTCTGGGTTACAAGATGGCTGCCACAGTTCTGGACATCCGTCCAGACTCAACGTTGTCTGCCACTTACATCTAAACCCTACATTCAGCCCTTATAGGCTGCTTGGTCTCTTCTATGGGTGTGGTTTACATGGCACTTGCTGTTGCTACTGAAGTGCAGGATTCTCTTGGGGGAGGGTTTCAGGAGGAGCAGACCTCACTAGAATGGGTCAGGGAAGTTGAGCCTCAAGTTCATCTAGCTTATTACTGCATTTTTTTTTTTTTTTTTTTTTTGAGACTGAGTCTTGCTCTTGTCGCCTAGGCTGGAGTGCAGTGGTGCGATCTCGGCTCACTGCAACCTTCATCTCCCGGGTTGAAGCTTTCCCTGCCTCCACCTCCTGAGTAGCTGGGATTACAGGTGCCTGCCACCACGCCCGGCTAATTTTTGTACTTTTAGTACAGATGGGGTTTCGCCATGTTAGCCAGGCTGGTCTTGAACTCCTGACCTCAGGTGATTCGCCTGCCTCAACCTCCCAAAGTGCTGGGATTACAGGCGTGAGCCAACACACCCAGCCATTACTACAGCATTTTTGCAGTAGACTGTTCTATGGCTATGACATGAACCACATGGAGACAGTCACATCTCAGAGAACATCCAAATGATTTTCTTGAAAGAGGAGGTGCAGTGGGGCAGTGGAGTCTACCCGGTCAGTGTTTTCCTTGTGCTTCCTGCACCTATGACACAATTTTCCTTCCACAGTTTTTAAACATAAGGAATGGTAGTGGTGGGAGGGTAGCACAGAGAAGTCTAGGAGTCCCAAACTTAAGTGTCTACAAGGGCTAGTGGCTAATTTAAACTCTGTGAATCTGACAAGCTATAAGACAATAGGGAGAGGTGAGGCCTATGATGATCCAGACATTACATCGCATCCCTACAAAAATTATGGTGCATGGGAAAAAGAAACTCTATAGGGGCCTCCCTGGAGGAATCTAGGAACAAGGGATGAATATCAGTTTCATATTACTGTTGTTAACAAACTGCCACAAATTTAGTGACTTAAAACAGTATAGATTTGTTCTCTTATCATTCTGGAGGCCAGATGTCTAAAATCAATATGTCGGCGGGGCGTAGTAGCTCACACCTATAATTCTTGCACTTTGGGAGGGCAAGGCAGGCGGATCACCTGAGGTCAGGAGTTTGAGACCAGCTGGCCAACATGGTGAAACCCTGTCCCTACTAAAAATGCAAAAATTAGTGAGGCGTGATGGTGTACTCTTGTAGTCCCAGCTATTTGGGAGGCTGAGGTGGGAGAATCACTTGAACTCGGGAGGCAGCCTGGCCAACATGGCGAAACCCGATCTCTACAAAAAATACAAAAAGTAGCTGGGCATGGTGATACATGCCTGTAATCCCAGCTACTCGGGAGGCTGAGGCAGGAGAATTGCTTGAACCCAGGAGGTGGAGGCTGCAGTAAGCCGAGATGGTGGCATTGCACTGCAGACTGGGCAAGAGTGAGACTCCGTCTCAAAAACAATAATAAGGCTGGGTGCGGTGGCTCATGCCTGTAATCTCAGCACTTTGGGAGGCTGAGGCAGGTGGATCATGAGGCCAGGAGTTCAAGACCAGCCTGGCCAACATGGTGAATCCCCGTCTCTACTAAAAATACAAAAATTAGCCAAGTGTGGTGGTGGGCACCTGTAATACCAACTACTTGGGAGGCTGAAGCAAGAGAATTGCTTGAACCCAGGAGGCGGAGATTGCAATGAGCTGAGATGGCACCACTGCACTCCAACCTGGGCAACAGAGAAAGACTCTGTCTCAAAAAAAAGGAAAAAAGAAATACAATAATTAGCTGGGCGTAGTGGCACATGCCTGTAATCCCAGCTACTCGGGAGGCTGAGGCAGGAGAATTGCTTGAACCCAGGAGGTGGAGGTTGCAGTGAGCTGAGATCATGCCCCTGCCCTCCAGCCTGGGGGAAAGAGAAAGGCCCCCCCCCCAAAAAAAAAAAAAAAAAAATCAATATGTCAACCCAGCTGCGTTTCTTCTGCAGGCTTTAGGGGAGAATCCATTTCCTTGCCTTTTAGAGGCCATTTGCATTCTTTGGCTGGTGGTTCCCTTTTTTTTTTTTTTTTTTTTTTTTTTTTTTTTACATCACCATATGCATTTACTTAGTGGTGTGAATGATAAGTTTTTTTTTTTTTTTTGAAACGGAGTCTCGCGCTGTCGCCCAGGCTGGAGTGCAGTGGCCAGATCTCAGCTCACTGCAAGCTCCCCCTCCTGGGTTTGCGCCATTCTCCTGCCTCAGCCTCCTGAGTAGCTGGGACTACAAGCGCCCGCCACCTTGCCTGGCTAGTTTTTTGTATTTTTTAGTAGAGACGGGGTTTCACTGTGTTAGCCAGGATGGTCTCGATCTCCTGACCTCGTGATCCGCCTGTCTCGGCCTCCCAAAGTGCTGGGATTACAGGCTTGAGCCACTGCGCCCGGCCTGAATGATAACTTATTGAATGAATTGAGGTTTATGGTCTCTGTTTTGACTTGAATGTGTTTTTTGAAAATTCTTTTTGGTCCCTTCTTGCTTCACTGCACACTCTTGCTTCTGTTGTCTCAACTACTACCCACTCTGATCGCCTGCCTTTCTCTTATAAGTACTGTTGTGACCACGTCGGGTCCACCCAGATAATCCAGGATAACATACCCCCGATCTCAAAATCCTTAATTTAATCAGAACTGCAAAACCCCTTTTACCATGTAAGGTAACATACTCACAGGTTCCAGAGATTAGGATGTGGGCATATTGGGGGTCATTATTCAGCCTCCCACATGATATGAAATTTAGCTATTTGGGCATCTGCTCTATACATGACCCAAATGGGTCATGCAAACTCCTGGGAAAGGGGAGAGAAGAGCCTAAGGGAGGGGCTTGGAGTGGTGTGAAACTGGGGCTGTCAAGGTGGGACCTGGGATGATAGCATGGAACCCTGAGAATGTGGCTTCTGGTGAGCACTCTACAGGACCAGGCAGTTGAGGATCCTCCTGAATGTGCCATCCTGGCCAGGACACTGAGGGTGGCTACAAGGCCCTGCCAGGCTGACTGAGGATAGGACCTATGGTCAAAACTGGAGATAGGCCAGGCGCGGTGGCTCATACCTGTAATCTCAGCACTTTGGGAGGCTGAGGCGAAACGGATCACTTGAGGTCAGGAGTTCAAGACCAGCCTGGCTAACATGGTGAAACCCCGTCTCTACTAAAAATAGAAAAATTAGGCAGGTGTGGTGGTGTGTGCCTGTAATCTGAGTTACTTGGGAGGCTGACATTGCAGTGAGAATCGCTTGAACCCAGGAGGCGGAGGTTGCAGTGAGCTGAGATCATGTCACTGCACTCCAGCCTGGGCAACAGAGAAAGACATTGTCTCAGGAAAAAAAAAGAAAAAAATGGGGAGAGCATCTGAGGTCACTATGGTGGGGCATGACAGTGTCCTAACTCAGCCTCAGGGCCAAGGCTAGAGGATAGGATCTGAGCCTGTGTTTGGGGCTGACTCCTTGGGGAGGCAAAGTCAGAAGTCACTTACTGGTGACTTAGAAGTGGGAGGAAGGTTTATGGTTTAGGGTTCTCTTTTGTCAAGCACACAGGAGGAGTATAGGAAGTCCCAGGCCAGGAGCTGGGAGAATGGATTCTGTGTGCATGGTCTGAGCTGGCTGAATCGGCACCCGGGACTTGTAGCAGTCGGGGTGCAGCTGAGGCAGGCTACGGCTGGCTCTGGGCAGCCTTGCTGAGGCATCTGCAGATACCAGGTGATATGAGCACAGAGATGAGAGACTTGCAGGAGGAACCAGGGCATGTCAGAGTTGCTGGCAGGGTCTGGAGCCAGTCGTAGGCCAAGTCACTGGTCTCAAAACCCCGGATCTGCAGAAGCAGGGCTACATCCACGTGTCTCGTCTCCCAGTCTCAGTCCAGATGCCCCATGAGGGTCAGTCATGAGGGCAGTGCTGCCTGAGAAACTGCAGGATGAGTGGGGCTGGTGACCCTCAAGCAACCAATGGGAGCATGAGGAGTTTCAGCACCAAGGGGGAACACCAAGGCTCCAGATGTTCCAGGAGGTGAGGTGGGTTGTGGTGATTTCTGCTGTGCCCAGATTTGCCCTGAGAGTCCTGTTGTCTGAGTTGCTATGAGCTCCCCCTGGGCTGTGTGGTTTTTTTTCAGGGGATCTTCAGGCCAACCCCTCTTTCCAGGTTGCCCTAACTCAACCCGAGCCCCCGGGGTCCTACCTGCAAGGCAGTGTGTACAGCTCAAGGAATGCGGACTTTCCCCCGGGGATAAACTGGCTACTGGGGATAGGGTTCCAGGCAGAGTGCCAGTGAGCATTTATGGCAGGGCGTGGGAGGCCTCACTCCTGCCGCCTGTAGGTGCGCATAGGGCTGCCTTTCTTGGGCTGCCCCAGGCTTCCCTGAAGTGAGCTCCTTTGAGGACACAGATGCTGGACATCCTGGTCTTTTCCTGACTGTAACCCTTAAATTGCCTTACCCTAACTCATTTCACATGGTTCCTCCCATGATCATCTCCCTTCTTCCCCTATTCGTCCTTTTCAGCCCAGAAGGAAGGAGGGGAAGGGTCCTGGGGGTGAAAGAGGCTAAAGTTTCAGTGCCTCACAGCTCCTGGCAGCAGAGGGGTCAGGCGCACACATCCTGGTGCCAGATTGTCTGGATTCTAATCCTGACTCCACAATGTACCAGCTGTATGAACTGGACAGGTTACTTAACCTCTCTGTGTCTTGATTTTCTTATCTGTAAAATAGGGAATAATTGTAGTAATCTCCAAGGGTTGCTGGGAGGAGTAAATGAGTTAATATAGGCAAATGGTTTAGGACAGTGCCTGGCACATAGTTAGCGTTCCCCACAACCCCTTCCCTCTTCTCTTCCCTCCACCAGCCCAGAGCCCACAGGAGGCAGAGTAACCAAGAGAGCTCAGGTAGTGCAGCAGGCAGGATTAGGTTAGCTAGCAGGCTAATCTAGAGTGGGCTTTGAGTCCAGATCCTGTTGGAATCTAAAGATTCCATCATCCTGACCATGCTGCTAGAGGGGCCAGCTTCCTGAAGTCACAGCTGTTGTCTTTCTTTTTTCTTTTTTTAATAGAGGCAGGGTCTCGCTATGTTGTCCAGGCTGGTCTTGAACTCCTGGGCGCAAGTGATCCACCCGCCTCGGCCTCCCAACATGCTAGGATTACAGGTGTGAGCCACCACACCTGGCCAGCTGTTGTCCTTTTTCTTCTGCTTTGCTGTCAGAGGTTCCCACCTGCTGTCACAGAGGGGGAGGAGCTTGAAACAAAGCCTCTGATTGGCTGCTTTCATTTCAGCCAGTCATTTCAGCTCTTGTCAATTTCTAGCCTGACAGGGAGGGGAGGAGCATTAGATATTTAGCTAAATCTCACAGGAATATTTGAATAGGTTAGAGGATGGGGGAGGGAAGAGGGAGGAAAGGAGAGATACAGAGGCGCAAAGGCAAGAGTCTTTTCTAATTGTCTAGGATGGTTTGGAAAATCCTGGGGATGGAGTGAGTGGGAGGGGACTGTATGGCCTCCGGGGCTGGAAGCTGACTAAAATGGAGTGGCCATTCCATTTGAGACAAGAGAGACATGGAGAGATGGTGTGCAGTCAAACTTTTTAATGATGTGGTTTTGGTGGGGATTATAAAGGGAGGTGGACCCCTGGGAAGGTGCTTTCCTGAACCACAGCCCCCAGACTTGGGTCACCATTTCCTCTTCCTCCTCCTTGTGTGGGTGGCCCGAGACCTGTAGGACCTTCCCTCCCTTTAGGGTTCTGTAAGGCCCCTTCTCAGTCCTCAGAGTCCATTCTTCTCTTGTGCTGAGGCCTGCAGCGGGACCATATACTTCTGGTGCTCTTGTTGCTGTGGCGTCTGTTTCCCTTTCCTGCAGGGGGCAGAAGATGGCACTCTGGGTACGTAGCCTCCAGGCCAGGGCCAGGAGATGGGGGCTCCCGTGGGCTCTCCACTCAGCTGTGCCTGGCCACCTGCTCTCTGCCCCCAATGCCTACTGCTTCCCGGAGCTGGGATCCCCAGGAAGGATTCTAGGAGAAGCTCAGGCAATTGGGGACAAAGGGACACAGAGCTTTGGGCTAGAAGAGGATGCCTGGGCTTGAGTCTCCATGCCACCTCACCCTGCATGTGTGACCTGGGATAGATCCCTGCTCCTTTCTGGGTGGGGGCCCACCTGCTCTCCAGGTCCTGCACCGTGTCTGGCAGTGGCTGGCCCAGGGTCTCTGGCAGGAGGACAGTGACAGCGCTGGCGGCCACGGGAACAGCACCGTAGATGAAGAGAGGCACGGAGGGGTAGAGCTCGGCGGTCATGCTCACCAGTGGGCTCACGATGCTGCCCACTCGGGCCATGGTGCTACCCATTCCCAAGCCTGTCTGCCTGCAGGGCCCGCAGCGGATGGGTGTTGGTTAGAGTTCTGGCATGAATGCCCAGGCTCTGGTCCCATCTGGAGGGTGGCAGCTCAGGCTCAGCCCCCAGGACACTCCCAGTACCTCCTCTGTTCCCCATTTCATTAGCAAACCAATTTGGCGATTTTTTTTTTTTTTTTGTAGCGATAGGGTCTCTACATTGCCAGGGCTGGTCTTAAACTCGTGGGCTCAAATGGTCCTCCCCCACCACAGCTGTTGGTGATCTTTTTCAAAAGAGAAATTGGAAAGGGTTCTGGCCAAAGAATAAGGAGACTTAAGATTGAATTTTGCCTCTGCCCTTAACTTGCTGTGTGACTTTGGGCAAGCCCCTTTCCCTCCCTGGGCTTCAGTTTCTGCTGTCAAATGATTCAGTTGTGTTACACTATGGTTCTCAGATCACCTGGAGGAATTGTGTTATAGTTGCAACCAGCCAACATACACCTATTGGATTAGAATCCCTATGGGAGGGAGCTGGAATCTGCATGTTAAGAACATTATTCATGACAGAAGAGGTTAAAAACATTGACTCAGGAGACACACTGCTTGGGGTTCAAATGCATGCTTCACCATCTGTTAGCTGTGTGATCTTGGAGAAGTCACTTAACCTCTCTTTGCCTCAGCTTTCATGTTTGTAAATGGGAATAATGATAGTGCCTACCACAATGGCTTGTTATGCAGATTAAATGAATTAATGTTTGTGAAAAGTTTAAGACACTGCCTGGTACATAGTGAGTACTTCGGATTATTGCTCTTTCATGTGAAATCGGATAAGGGCACAGGACCATGACCCTCAGGGTTCCACTCTGCAGACTTTACAGGCCCACTCCAAGTAGCCCAGGGAAGCCTGACATTTCTTTGACATATCATGTAAATTTTGCATCCCATTCTTGTTTCTTTTCTTTTCTTTTTTGAAATGGAGTCTCGCTCTGTTGCTGGGGCTGGAGTGCAGTGGCACAATCTCAGCTTACTGCAACCTCCACCTCCTGGGATGAAGCGATTCTCCTGCCTCAGCCTCCCAAGTAGCTGGGACTACAAGTGTGCACCACTACGCCCAGTTAATTTTTGTATTTTTAGTAGAGATGGAGTTTCACCATGTTGGTTGGCCAGGATGGTCTCGATCTCTTGACCTCGTGATCTGCCTGCCTCGGCCTCCCAAAGTGTTGGGATTATAGGCATGAGCCACCATGCCCGGCCCCCATTCTTGTTTCTTAATGCAAAAATACTGCCCCCCATCTTAGGACTCAAATGAGCAATACTATATTTATTCCTACTGCTGGGATATTATCAGGAGTGAATCCTGAGATAGGAAATTGCTTTCACGTTTGTGGTCTTTGCTTTCAGATGTATCACTTGGTTTATAGATGGAATGTAGGTTTGGTGGCAGCTTCTAATTTGTGTTTTGGAGATTAAGGGAGGACTTCAATTTGTTGCCTCTGAAATGTGCCTTCTTGGTTCCTTACCCTGCCCCAGTTGGTGGTTCCTTTTGAGATCTTCTTCTAGGGTCTAGTAAGGGCTTAGAGGACAGTAACACCTGTGTTAGCTAGGCCATGAGGTGTGTACTGAGTGGCTACGATGTGCCTTGCAATGGTGAGTGTTGGGAGGGGCCTTTGGGCTGGGATGTACTTGATTTAGCTCTGGGGTCCGACCTGTGCACAGGAGAATATCTTTCTCCTCTTGGAGAACAGCCTCTCCAAGGAAAGGCTGTCATTCTCCCGTTAGCCTCCCACTCACCGGATCATTGTGGGATACAGTTCCCCAGTGTACAGGAAGATGCAGTTGAAGGAGGCAGCCAGACAACCCTTCCCCAGCACAGCAAGAGAGGTTCGGATAACGGACTGGTCTAGAGAGAAAGAAGGAGGGATAGCTGGAGCTTGGGAGTGGAGGCTAGGAGGAATTGGCCCCCTCCCTTCTGAGAGGTTGGGTTATATGTGGGGATGGGACTGAGGAGAAGGGGCCAAGGTGCTCTTGGGTGCTCACCCTGGGGTACCACCCCATTGAGCAGGATGCAGATGCCTGCCAGCAGCAGTGCGGCCATCTGGGCAGGCCGGCGACCCAGGGAGTTGATGACAAGGAAGCCCACAAGCTTGGCAGGTAGGTCCACAGCACCAAAGATCACCTGGATTAGGTAGATGCTGACTCCAAAGCCCTGCAGGTCCATGACCAGCCCATAGTATGCAAAGCTAGTGGCAAACCTAGCAGAGAGAAGAGAGGGATATGGAGTTTGTTAGGGAGGCTTAAAGTGGGGTCCTCTTTCAAAAGCGGGGGAGTTGCATTGGGTACCCTGCTTAAGGAGCTGGAATCTGTCTTGGCTAATATTTCTTCGTTTAACCATATAATCAAACTGCAGGGTTTAAGTATTGAGGTAGTCCTCTAATACTCCAAATTTCTCAATCTTCTGATAACTAGGGTCCCAGTTAATTGGGGGAATTTTCACTTAGTTGCTGTGTAGGATTTACGTAGGTTTAGTTCTCATCTTATCAGTTGATGCTGGGCTGAGGGAGGGCAGGTGGATATCCAAGCCATCTTCAGGGCCAAGGCAGCTGGGAGAGTACAGAGCCTTCTGGGACCTGTCCATGGTCCTGGGATGAGTGTTGTGCTTTTTAAGATGTCAAGAGCCCAAAAAACGAAGCTCAAGATTATTGGCTAGAGCCCATGACTGAGAATAAATCCCAAATTGGAAGCAAATAATTCATTGGCAGGATTGTTCCTTCTGATCATGTTTCCCTTAACTGTCATGGGATTGCTATGGTGATGGGAAGGAAGGATGATGGGGAGTGTTGCAAAGGGAAAGGAAGATTTTCTTTGGCCTTGGCCAAAGTGTTCTTTGGAGATGAGTTTTAGTCATCTTGTTGCCTGTGCCTGTGTTTCTGGCAGGCACCATCAAGCCAGTAATATCTATGAATATTTTGCAAGCCAGACTGGTTTCTGCCTTCATGATGTAAGTCTATTGACTCTGGAGCCCACTGGTCCTGATGAGGTGTCTCCATATTGGAACAGGGCTAGTGAAAGGACAAGATGGGGAGACTGGTGTCCTGTGTGGAGACTGGGACTGAGTTGAGGCTGGGGGGCATTTGGTTCCTAAGGGTGATCCCTAGTGTGGGGTTACTGCTTCTCAGCACGTCTGCTGACTTTCCTGCCCTCTTGTCTGGCCTCTTCCACCCATTGTGTCTCCTCCCGCCCCAGCTAGCCTTTTGTCTCAGTCTGTCCGTCTTTCTGGGCCTACCACAGCATGGAGAGGCAGAGGAAGAGGTGGCGGAGGGTGGGGCAGCGCAGCAGCTCCATGGCCGATGCCTGGCCTTTGCCCATGGTCAGCTCCTTCTGCAGACTGGCCCGGAGTACCTGCTGGGACCGGCAGAGCTCAGGGCCCGGGATCTTCCCAAGGAGCTCCTCCCTAATCACTTACTCAGAGGAGTTCCCTGGGCCCTGGGTTTGGGGTTTGAGGATGAAGCCCTGGGAGGTTATCATGGGAAATCTCAGGGGATCTCACCTCCATACTCAACTTGGCTCCTTCTTCCCGCTTCCCATTGATCCGGGCGACTCTCTGCAGGGCCCTCAGGGTGAGGTCCAGCCTCCCGGAGGAGGAGTGCCAGCGGGCCGACTCAATGAAGAACCTGGGAGCAGGGGTGGGGGTGGGTATCAGCATGGCTTCAGTTCCAGTCAGCTGGGTGGGGGGCTGGGGCTGGGCTTTCCAGGGGCCTGCGATGGGATTTTATTTAAGGTTGGGAACCCAGGGGCCTTGCCAAATCCCTCTCTCTAGGACCACGAGGCAGTGCCCAGCTTGGTAATGACATATTCCCCAGTCCAGAAGCTCAGCTCTTGGTTGCTGGTAGGGGGAGCAGAGCAGGCAGGCTGACTGAGTAGGGGAAGCCAGAGAATTGGATATCCTGGGGCAAAGCCTTCTCCCCGCAGCCTTGGTTTCCCTGTCTGCCACACAGAGGCATTGTACTGGGTTTGACCTTCTCTCCACTTGTGGGATGGGATGTGGGCTGAGCTCTGGGAGATGTCCTGTCCCTTACAGCCCTCTGGGCTCCTGTGGCAACCATGTCCTACCCTAGGCCCCACGCACCAGGAGTAGATGAAGAAGGCAAAAAAAGGCACAGAGATCAGCAGCTGCAGGTGGCGCCAGTGGGGCACAGCATAGGCCACACCAGCCAGGAGGAACTGGCCCAGGCTGTAGACATAGCCAATCAAGGTGCCCACGCAGGCCCGCGTGTGGATGGGCATCCACTCCACATCTGGAAAGAGGGTTAAGACAGGATGCTGCAACTACCTGGGCTGCTGGGCTAGTAAAGACCCTCCCTCCATCCAAACCTTGGCCTGTCCCAAGGCTCAGTGGAAAATGCATCGAGTAAGTTGAGTGCCGGGGTGATGAGAGCGGGGCAATTTCAGTGGAGGTATGGATGGGGAGTTGGGTTCAGAATATCCGGGAACTGCCCCCTCCACATTCTTGATTTTTTTGTTTTTTTCTGCTCCTCCTCAACCCCTTCTCCTGACTAGGGTTCCTTCTCCATTGAGAGCACCTCTGGCCACTCGGTCTGTCTTCAACAGCAACCATTCTTCTGGCCTTCCTCAGCTGTGGACTGGATTCCACTCTCACTGGCCAGAGCAGCTTGGAGGAGGCAGTGGCTCTTCTGCATCCCGGAGTCTTGAGGTGGGAGTGGGACCACCTGTCTGGTGTGGTCTGGAGAGGCCTACCTCCTGTCCAGGTGGGCTCCCCATTGGGCTGCTGGGACAGGGACTTGGATACTTAGGCTGGACTTGGGGGCTGGATTTCTTAGGTGTCTTGCCCAGGTTCTAGCCCAGTCCCGGTTAATTCGTCTAGTCCAGATAATCCCAAATCCTTGGATTTCCTTCTGTGGTTGAGGAATGACCTTGGGTAAATCCTTTCCCTTCTTCTCAGCCTCAGATTCCTCATTTGAGAAACATGGGGTAAGGCGGGGGTTATCTATCAGAGGATGCACATCCATGGCCCATGGAGAGACCACACTTAGTCCACGGATGTGTCTTGTCTGCACGATGCTGCCTCACCCTATGTTTATTATTAGAGTTAATTGCAAACATTAAAAACACTGGGGTATTTTACATTAATCAAAGAGGAGGGGGAAGCCATGACAGCCCTAGGATCTCCTGCCTGGAGCAGCTGTGTGCCTGGGGTGTCTCTGGATGAATGTGTCTCTCCTTTGAATACAGTTCTCACCATTCCCTAATGCCTCCTGCACCTGGCCTGCTTGGCCTCTTGCATGACCTGCTGGCTCTAACAATGGAGTTCGCAATCCTGTTTTTAAATGAGGGGTCAGGGTGGCATGAGCCTGAGAAAAAGGTTGTTCTATTGGCAGGAAGGTGAGACCCAAGAGAGAGGTTGGAGGGCAGGCAGGGCTCAGGAGGGGCAGGCTGGGAGGGGAGGCTGGAAAGGGGTTGCTGGGCTGGGTGCCCAGAGGGGAGTGGGCTGGTAAGCGTCTCTCACTCAGTGTCATGCAGTTGAGGGCGATGCCAGCCAGAGACATGCCCGAGAGGAGCCGGAAGGCGCAGTAGATGGGGAAGTTGGGTGCGAAGGCTGCACAGGTCCCTGACACAGCTGTCTGCAGGTAGTTCAAGATCAGTACCTTCCGGCGGCCTAGCCTGTGGGAGGAGGGGAGACCTGTAACACGGCCCTGGAGACTGATGGGGGCCAGGCTGAGCCAGGAGAGGAGGGCTCGCACTGGATCATTCCTAGGCTGGGGTATTTTGAGGACCTCTGTGGTATTATGAGACTGGTGCTCTAGATTCTCAAACCAGCCCCGGCTGGCAATGCCAAGCTCCCACCTAGACCCCCTGAGCCCAGCTGAGCCCCTAATCCCAGCCCAGCCCCTTGACCCTGCCCAGGACTGACCTGTCTGCAAGGTAGCCGAACACCATGGCTCCGAGCAGCACCCCCACCATGTATAAGGACTGGGCCAGCTGGCGTAAGGCCCTGTGAGAGCACACGAGGTCCCACTGTGGGGAGAGGAGCAAGGGTCAGGCAGAGATGAGCCTGGCTTCAGAGAATCCCCTTCCCCTCCTTCAGCTGGTCCTCTGGGGTCCATGTCACCCTTTTCCTCTGGCACTTTGCCCTTTTCCTGACAGCTGAGAGCGTTTTTCTTTTTAACTCAGCAATTAAAAAACTCAGCAGTTAACTTCTCCATGTACATTTTTTTTTTAACAAAGGCCCCCATCTTCCCATCTTGGCCCCTGGATGGGGAGCCCCAGGTCCTCACCTCAGTCACGATGGTAGATGGGAAGGTGCTGTTGTCATAGATCCAGCCATCGGTGCAGGGCTCTGTGGCCCCCGTGCCATTGGCTTCTGTGCCATTGGGAAAGGGCGGTCCCCACTGAGGGGAGGTGAAGCGGAGGCAGGACTCAGGCTGCCCCTGCCTGTCCCGGGGCAGCCAGGCCTCCAGCCCCCCATCCTTGCTGAGGTTGGCGTTGGCAGGTGGGCGGCAGTGGTGGGTGGGGATGGCAGCAGTGAAGTTCTGCACAGTGTTGTGAGAAGCCATCAGGAGCAGGGGGAGGACCACCAGGGTGACCTGGATCTGCTGGAAGCGGCCGACACCCCCCACCTGCTGCAGGAGGTCATTAAAGGCCATTGGGCCAGGCCCAGCCCAGCGGCTGGGGGCTGAGGCCTCCCAATCCCAGGACCTCTGCCTCTCTGCCTGCCTGCCGTCCTCTGCTGGAGGAGCAGCACTGCCGTTGCCTCCGCAGCTGGGTTGCTCCGGGAGCTGAGTCCGAGCTGCTCTGTGGGGGGACAGCAGCCTCCTTGGCTGCTCCTCCTTCTTCCCCGGTCTCCCTGATCTGTCCCTCCCTTTTCCCCTTGCAGCTTCTCCTCACTTCGGGGGTCAGGGCAGCTCGGCTTTCAGGGTCGGCTGGAGGCCTGACCCTTGCATGGGCAGTTTTTAATCCTTGACCTGGAGGGAATGAGTTAAAGTGTGACTTGGTATCAGAAGGATTAACCCTCCAAGGATTCCTTGTGTCAGTGGAATTTCTCCAAGTGGTTATAAAGGGCAGGAGAGGGTGGACTGAAGCAGGAGTGGGGAGAGGGGTGTATTGGGGGGGCATCTGGGCGTCTGGGGGTAGGAGGAGCCAGAGTAGGATCTATTGGATCTATTTGTCTTCCTTTTAAGAATGAGACTGGGCTCTGGGAAGTGTGGTGGCCTCTTGAGGAGTTTCTGCCCTTTTTAGTGGATGAGATCCAAATAGTCTGCCTTTGGGAAGGGTTGCCAGGGAAATTACAGGGTGCCCAATCAAATTTGCATTTTAGGTCAATGAAGAATTTTAAAAAATATGAGTATGTCTCTAATATTGCATGGGACATACTTATACTAAAAAGTTCTTCATTGATTTGAAATGCAAATTTGACTGGGCACCCTGTATCCTTATTTGCTAAATGTGACAGCCCCAGTCGTTGTTCTTCTGGGGACAGCTCGCATCTTATAGAACCACGGGCTTGTTCAGTTGGAAGAAACAACAGTGGTCAGAGGCTGCTCTTGGAGTGGGACCTAAGACCAATGTCATACACAACGTGGGGTGGTTCTGCAGTGGCTCTTCTGGCCCTTCCAAGGGTTGGATTTTCCCCTAGTCATATCGTCTTCTGTCCAAAGTGTCTCTTTCCTTTTCTTTTCATTTCTCTTTTCTTTTCTTTTTTTCTTTTCTGACACAGTCTCACTCTGTTGCCCAGGCTGGAGTGCAATGGTGCAATCTCCCCTCCCCTCACCTCCTTTTCTCTTTTCTTTCCTTTTCTTTTCTTTTCTTTTCTTTTCTTTTCTTTTCTGACACAGTCTTACTCTGTTGCCCAGGCTGGAGTGCAATGGTGCAATCTCAGTTCACTGCAACCTCCACCTCCCAGGTTCAAGCGATTCTTGTGCCTCAGCCTCCTGAGTAGCTGGGATTACAGGCATGTGCTACCACGCGTGGCTAATTTTTGTTATTTTTAGTAGAGATGGGGTTTCACCATGTTGGCCAGGCTGGTCTCGAACTCCTGACTTCAGATGATCTGCCCCCCTCGGCCTCCCAAAATGCTGGGATTACAGGCGTGAGCCACCACGACTGGCCTCTTTGCTTTATTTTTGAGATAGGATCTCACTCTGTCATCCAGGCTGGAGTGCAGTGGCACAGTCTTGGCACACTGCAGCCTTGACCTCCCTGGTCTCAGGTGATCTTCCCAGTTCAGCTTCCTGAGTAGCTAGAACTACATGTGCGCACCAGTACACATGTATTTATTTATTTATTTTTAAGAGATGTGGTTTTGCCATGTTGCCCAGGCTGGTCTTGAACTCCTGGGCTCAAGCAATCCACCTGCCTCAGCCTTCCAAATTGCTGGGATTACAGGAGTAACCCACTGCGCCCAGCCATAGTGTTATTTTTTAAAACAATGAGCATGAACTTACTGTATTTTTAGCCACAACTCTAAGATGACATGAATTCAATGACATGAATTCCTCCAACAGAGTTTTGGCTCCTGAGTCACATGTGATCAGGGAAGTGTGGAGCTGATTGGATGGGCTTCCATGGGATCCAGTTGGTTGGATCCCAGATTGGGGACACTGAGAGACAGTAGGTGGCAGCTTCTTGTTATTAACTTGTGCAATTCATATTATATAAAACATGGACTCTGGAGTCAGTCTACTTGGACCCACACCCTCACTCCACACTTATTGGCTGTGGAACCAGGGGCAAGTGACTAAACTCCTCTGTACCTCAGTGTCCTCATTTGCAAGATGGGGATAATAGCTACGTTTGCTGCCTTGAGTTTTTGGAGCATTAAATGAACTAACATAGATAAGAAGCTTAAAGTAGCTCAGATGCCCTATAATTCAGTGGTTACTGACTCTTCTTATTTGTTTCTGGTGAAAAGGTGAGACTATCACATTGATTTTAGAAGGAAAATGTGTCTAAGTACATCTTATCCGAAGAAGAGTGATTTTTGACTGAGGGTGATTTTGCCCCCCAGGGGACACTTGGCAATGTCTGGAGATATTTTTGGTTGTCACGACTCAGGATGGTGGTGGTGCTACTGGCTTTTAGTGGGTAGAGGTTAGGGATGCCGCTGAATATCCTGCAATGCACAGGACAGGCCCCCACAACAAAGAAATATCTAGACCCCCAAATGTCAGTGGTGCTGAGATTGAGAAACGCTACCTTAAAAGATGTTGCAGGCCGGGCACAGTGGCTCATGCTTATAATCCCAGCACTTTGGGAGGCTGAGGCAGGCAGATCACAAGGTCAGGAGTTTGAGACCATCCTGACTAACATGGTGAAACCCCATCTCTACTAAAAATACAAAAATTAGGTGGTGCGCACCTGTAATCCCAGCTACTCCAAAAGGCTGAGGCAGAAGAATTGCTTGAACCTGGGAGGTGGAGGTTGCAGTGAGCTGAGATCACGCCACTGCACTCCAGTCTGGGCAACAGAGTGAGACTTCATTAAAAAAGGAAAAAAAAAAAAAAAAAAAGATGTTGCAGAGTTTGTGTGTTTAGTAATCAATCTTATACCTGCTTGGTCAAGGAAAGATGACTCCTATCAAAATATTTCCAGGAACCCCCAGGATCTCATTTTGTGAAGAAAATGTTTTGGAAGGCAAGGAAGAGAAATCCTCCTCCTCCTTGTTCTGCTGGAGGACAGCTGGATAACCTGGCCTCCAAAGGCCTGCAGCTCTTCCCCAGCCTGGGCCCACCCAGCCACTTCCACCACTGGGGTGGCTGAATCAGGAAACGGATCTTCCTGTGTCTGCTCTAACACCCTTCTCCACTATGTCCTAGCTTGACTGTTGAGCTTGGCTTACCATGCTGGACTCTTCCTTGCCCTTTATGGTGTGTTTCCATTCTGGGTCTCTAACTGTCCCTCTAGGTAACCTGGCTCCTGCTGACTGCCCCTCCACCTAGCTTTGTCATTCTCTTGGCATGTGTCTAAACATGATGGATGATTAGGGTTCCATCGTTTTACAGAAAGCACTCTAGGTCCTATACAAATGAGCCGATGCCAAGGGTCATGAGAAGAAAGGATGTTTCTCAATTCTTTGGAGCAGAAATCTCCGTCTTGCTGTTGAAGGGATGTAGTTTGATGTCCAACTTCTCTCGTTAGAAGTCGAGATGCCCTGTTCATGTTGTGTAGTTTATGCAAACTTCAGTCTTGTGCATGAAGCTGGGAGGGTATTTATCATTCATCAGGACCCTGAGATCCATGAAGTCTTCGATTGCTTCAGACCTATTCTGTCTAACTTCAAAGCTGAGTTCTTAACTGCTGCTGTTGAGGTGTAGACTGCCCAGCCCAAAGGGTTTTGGAAATTATCTGGGCTCATTTGTACAAAAGAGAAAAGGGGAGGCCCAGAAAGGGATGCAACTCAACCCAGCCTTCCCCCTCCCACCTGGTGTTGGTTCTGGGCTGGGACCCAGTGGGTATCCAGATGCCTGACAACATTCTCCAGGCCAAGATACATAAGAGTCCTGTGGTCTGGGGTTGCGAGGACAGCTGGACAAACAGCTTGGGGACTGTGGAGCCAGTCTCCTGCTAGGACCTGGTGCCCTCATGGGGGAGTGGGTGGAATGTTGAGGGCAGCAGGGGATGGTGGGCCCCTACAAGCACCCTCCCTCTCTAAGCCTGTGCCAACCCCGCCTTGGAGAAGAGCTCCCTCCTGACTGCCTGAGGAGCTCCGAGCCTGGCTGAGTCTGGAAAAACCTCCATTGGAGACTCTGGGCCCTGAATTGTGTTTGGGTCCTGGGATCATCTGAGTGGCAAGGGGTTCCCAGCAGCCTCCTGGCTCATGGAGAGTTTCTGGATGGGCATACTCGCATGGCAAGTGATTTCCAGAGCCAGGAACTGTCCCTTAGGGGAAACTTCTGGGCCACTGAAACCTCACAATTGCACTTCCTTGTGCTGACTGGAATGTAGACTTAAATTCTGGTCATACTTACTGAGAAAGGGTCAAATCTGGGAATCTCTGATTGGCCCAGAGCCATAGAACCACATGCCATCTAAGTTGAACACCATCACTCAGGTAAAAACGTCTCATTGTACACATAAGGAGACCAAGGCCCAGAGCAGGCAAAGAATTTGTCCATGATCACACAGCAAGCAAGTCTGGAACTCAACTCTTTGGACTCCATTGTTCTTCCTACCATGCCAGCAGCCACCACATATCCCAGATTTTCTGGGAGAAGTCCTGATTTTGTATAACTTTATTCCATTATATAAATGGGATTTAAAGTGTGGGACTACCTGTGATTTTGGTTTTTATTCTTTTGTGAGACGTTTCAAATAAATAATTTACAGATCATATAAAACAGTCTTGCTTAGATCACGTGCCCTAACCATGGGTTTGAAATGATTGACTTGGGGAGGAGTCCAGCAGATTCCAAGTGTGTGCCAGGCCCCTCGCAACATTCTGAGTAAGGAATTCTGAGATACACTGTGAGCTTTGTGCCTTGTGGCCTGATTATCCTGGCTGATGGATGGTGCAGAAATTAGAAATTCCTCCAAAGACTTCCATTTATAGACTGGACATGAGGCCAGTGACCTGTGAGTTGACACAGCATGAGGACTCTGCCCAAAAGTGGTGCTCCATATTGGATCTCCATGCATCGAGCCAGGTGGAGTCCCTGCTTAGAGACAGAAGGGAGGGAGTAGAAAAAGCAAGCGGAGCTGGGGCTGTAGAGGAATAAGCAGCAATGGAGAGGAGGAAGAATCCAGAATGGGGATTTGGGGATTGCAAGAAGAACCGGTCTTGTGAGTGGCCGGTTTGTCCTGACCAACATCCCAGTTCACCATGAGTCCTGACCATGTACCTGGAAAGCATTTTCCTGGGTGTCTTCCCTTCCCGTCATGCATGTCCTTGCAATAAGCACCCCGAAGCAGCACAGGAATAGTCATGGCCGGGACATCCTGGCAACCACTCTGAATTCTGGACAGCTGAAAGATGGGGGCATGGCAGGGTCAGTGTTCCTCCCTGAGCCTAGTCCTTCTCCCTCCAGGTTGAGACCCAGTCAAACGAAGGGGAGGCATTGCTGGCTCTGTTGTCAGCTGATCCTAGGCTCCAAGGTAGAAACTCTATAGGTAGAAACCAGGTTCCAAGATAGAAACTAGGTGGCTTCTCCCCATTCAACCCCATAGCACTTTCAGCATAAGGGCCAGATCTCAGGGGGCAGTGTGGCACAAGGCTGGTCCTAGGTGCCAGCCCCAGGTTATCTACAGGTGGGCAAGAGGGAGTCCTGCATCCAAAATGATCACAAATGGCCAGTCCCAGCAGCTTCCCACGTGGCTGGGTGACAGATGGGCTGGGATGGGAGACCCTTCTTCCCTTCTCATTCTTTTTCTTCTTGCCTCTTGATTCTCTTCCCTGACTTACCCCTGACTTCCCCTACTTATGCTTTCTAGGATCTCCTGCCAAATCATCTATGGTACTTGGACTCAAATTCTTGTCTCGGAGTCTGCTTCCAGGCAAATACCCACTAAGACACGACTGTGATCATAGTTCATTTTCTGATAAGCAGGTACCCAACCCAGGCTCTGGGGCGGGCGGGGAGTCCCAGAAGGCTTTTCAGAGGAATCCATCCAAGCTAGGCCTTAAGGATGAGTTGGTGTGAGCCAAGTGCCGTGGAGTTGGATGGGGAGAAGCCAAGCGCTGGACATGGTGAAGAGCAGAGGCAGTCTAGGATCTGAAAAAAGTCAGTGGAGGCTGGATTTCTGGGTACAAGGTAGAGAGTGTTAAAAACCAAAGCTGTTGAGGCAGGTTGGGCCTGGTCATGGCAGGCCTTGTGAAACACTTTAGATTTTATCCCAGTGGGAAGTCACCAGAATGTTGAAGCAGGGGTACAACACGACCCCTTTCATATTTATTAAGCTGTCTCTCAAATATCTAAATACAGATTTGAGAGTAATTAGCTCTGTGTCTGATAATTAAAGCCCTGTAGTATGTCTGAGTTGTCCAATATGGTAGCCAGTAGCCACTACTGAGTGCTTGAATTGAGTTAGTCCAAACTGAAATATGCTGCTAGTGGAAAATACACACCAGAATTTGAAGACTTAGTTTGAATTTAAGGTTATAAAATATCTAATTAATAATGTTCATATTGATTAATCCTGAAATGCAATATTTGAAGATACTGGGCCAAACAAATATTATAATATTATATATATAATATACTCAAGATTAATCTCACCTGTTTTCTTTTAGCTTTTTAAAAATGGCTACTAGATTATTTAGAATTACATACGTGGCTTACACTCTATTTCCCCTGGACAGTGCTGGAGAAGAATGTTACAGGAAGAGGTCCTAGGAAAGATTCCTGGGGAACATCAGTGTTGAAGAGACGATAGAGGGAGAGGATCTGCTTTTGGAGCTGTTTGGTTACAAGGAGCAGCCCATCAAGTTAGCTTAAACAGAAAGGGGAATTTATTTGGAGAATTCAGGAATATTTCATAGAATCCCAAGGTAAAAAGCGCATCCAGGGCTGATGAGGAACCGAGACCTGGAATTTGTTAAGAACCAGTGGAAGTCGCCTCACCAGCTCTTTTCATCTGGGCCCATGTGGTCTCTTGTTCTCTTTTTCTCTGTGCACCTGCCTTACTCTCTTGCTGCAACTGGCCTTGTCTGCTCTATCTGCATCTGGGCCAGCCTAGCCTCATGCTAGCTTGCCTTCCCACGGCAAGGACAAAGAGATGGATAAGAACCTCTAAGATCTCAAATCCTAGCCTAGGAAAGAGTATGTGATCAATGAGATTTGGATCTGGAGTGCTCTCTGGTCTAGTTGGTCACTACCAGAGATGGTGGGTCATGGAACTGTTCAGTTGGCAGATTCTGGGGATGCAGATCCTTAGAGAAGGGGTTGGGGCAGGATAGGCAAAAGTGAACACTGCAGCATTTACAGGATACCCCAGAGGGGCCTGAGAAGGAGTAGCCAGTGTGTGGGAGGGAGCTGCAAACACGTGGCCTCTCAGAAACCAAGGAAGAAGAGAGTGACCAGTAGGACCAAATCTGCCGAAAGGGCAGTAAGAGGAGGGCTGAAGAGTGACTTATGGATTCAGCACGGGGAGGTGATGAGCGTTCTTGGTGAAAGCAGTTCCAAGGGGAGAAGGGGTAGGGGCCGGAGTGCAGTGGGGGAGATGTATGAGGCTAGAAGGTAGATACAGGGAGGCAGACAGTTCCTTTATGAAGTCTGGCTTCGAAGGGGAGAAAGGGCCAGTGTGGCCCCTGGAAGGAGATACAGCAGCCTGGCATGTGTTTGCTTTGATTTTTGTTAAGTTGGGAGAAGCCTAAGCTTATTTAACTGGTGATGGGCAGCAGCCAGGATAGAGGGAATGGGCAGAGACCCCAGAGGGAAAGGGATGGCTGCCGGTGGGAGAGGCTGGATGTGGAGGGACTGGCTGTTCTCCTGCGGCTGGAGGGAACCGGGAACATGGCAGCAGACACTGACAGCGGTCAACTACCATTGTAGTTTTCTCAGTTAACAGGAGAAAAACTCTCTGTTGGGCATGGGGCTGAGATATAGGTCAGAGATTTGGGGTGATCAGGGGAAGGGAATCAGGATTGGTGGGGCTCTGGCTTCTGTCTGCAGCCACTCTGGGCTTGGTCAGTCATCTGCTCACATGCATACTGGGACATGTAGACACACATATGTATTTTCATGCACAGGTGTGGTGTACACACCTCAGAGCACTCACACGTGCTTGCTCATGTTCACATCAGTCCAGCTTGCATGTACCTGTGGTGCCTGTACACAGGCCTGTCGTACATGAAAGTGTGGATGGACAGATGTGCATGCTCACGTGTCCACACAGTGGCCAGCTCCCATCCCCACCCCCACTCCTGAACATCATGGCTTGAGTTCTTATTGCTGTTTATTGAAACCTCCCATCAAAGAAAAGTGTGAGAGTCAAGAAGGGGAGGACTTCTTATCTTGTTAAGACTCAGTCTTGTTAGGACTGAGCCAGGGGACATCAGGGGACCTCAGGGGAAGAGAACCAGGACAGTGGAGGAAGGTGGCCAGCGGGGAAGGGCTGGACAGAAGAATGGCAGGGCCTGGGTTGCAGGGAGAACAAGGGCAGGGATGGGTATGGAAAGGTCTATGGCTGAACCTTTGAACTGTCCAGGGCTGGGCAGGAGGCTCTGGTGGTGGTGATGGAGACACCTTCACCAAGCTCTCAGAAGGCTTCATCCTAGGAGGGTGGACCTATCTGGGGCCTCCCTGTACCCCTAAGGTGCCTGGCTAGGATCAGTCTCTGGAGGGCAGGGAAAGGGGGTTCCGTTGTCCTCAGCTGGAGCCCAGGTCTGGTCCGTAAGGCTGCAGAGGGATCCTCTGGGAGGCCTTTTCCACCTCTGGCTCCTGCTTTGGCTCCTTTGCCCGCAGGGACCTAGGGACAGAGAGCTCAGGAAAAGCCCTGGGCCCAGACCTGCTTCCCCAGGGAGGAGCACTGATGGGGCCAGAGGCAGTGACTGACCAGTTTTCCAGGTCTTCGATAGTCTCTGGCAAGGGCTGATTCAAGGTCTCAGGCAGGAAGAGGGCAGCACTGCCCCCGAGGAGGGCGGTGATCCCGTAGATGATATTGGGGATGAAGGGCTGTACCTCACCCGTGATTTTCACCAGCGGGGACAACATGCTTCCCACACGGGTCCACAGGTTACTTACGCCCATACCTGTTTGCCTGCGAGGGTTCAGAGTAGGGATTGGCAGCCTGTGTGTGGGGTTCATAAAGGATGGCTCCCCTGGGCAGAGGAGAGGAAAATGCCACAGTCCCACCTGACTTGTGTCCTCTGGCTGGGCCTGGCCCCAGGTCCAGCACCTACCTGATGACTGTGGGATATAATTCACTTGTGTAGAGGAAGAGGCAGCTGAAGGAGCTGGATAGGCATCCCTTCCCAAACACAGCCAATACTGTCCTCACGGTCTGCAAGTCTGCAGAGGGAAGAAAATGTGGTGGGCCTCGGGGTTCAGGAGCACCTACGAGTTCTCACTCCTTAGCTGATCTTGTCTCCCTTTTTGCTTTGGCTTCCAGGAAGCTCAGATCCAAACTTAAAGCTGAGTAATAGTCTTTCTGGTATTCCTAATGCTTTGCATGCTTGTATCCTGCTATGTTTGTGTTTTCCCCTGCCTCTGATCCTCTATTTCCATTTATATTTTGTTGCATATGTTCTTGTTCTTGTCTTAAAATACCTCAAGTTCTTCTGGAAGGATATAGGTGTATCAACCAACTAACACCCATATAAAATAAGCATAGCTTTACCATGGTCATGATGGAGTAGGTTGTGGGGTCTTTCTTGAGCATGAGCTCTGTCATTTTACCATCTCAGCTTATCCTCTACAGTGATATCACTCAGGATACTCTCAATACTTCAAAAATTTTCACACTATCCATATACCACCGTGCTTTGCCCAGTCCAAGTCAGATCTGGAAAGAAGCTTTGATGTCATCTAGCCCAGTTGAGTTATTTTCTAGATGAGAGACCCTGAGCCCCAGAGAGTGCAGTGACCTGCTCAAGGTAACACAGTGACTTAGCGGCAGAGCTAGCAGTGAAGTCCCTGGTGCCCAACCTGGCAGCCTCTTCCAGAGGGTTCTGGGGTAGCCCCAGTCTCTCACCCAAGGGCACAAAGGTGAGAGCCAAGATGGCCCCTCCTGCCAGGAGTAGGGCAGCGGCCTGAGTGGTATGCCGGCCCAGATAGCTTAAGGAGAGGATGGTGATGAACTTGGCTGGGATATCGACCCCACCAAAGATGATCTGGAGGATGTAGAGGTTGACTCCAAATTCTTCCACACCCATAGCCAAACTATAGTAGGCAAAACCGGTAGCAAACCTGAGAGGCAGAGAAGGATTGGTTAGCACCTGCAGCCAGGCAGAGGCCACTCCCCATGCTGGTCATTGGGTCACCAGGATGATGAATAGCTTCACTTCTTGTGCCAACTACATCTGATGATAGGGGCTATTTGAGTGTCCTTTTGAGGTCTCTGAGATCGTGTCTGGGCTCAGGGAGAAAGCGCTGTGATTGATTGGTCATGTCTGACGTGGGCATGGTCCAGGGTGTGGTGGCAAAGGTGCTGATAACTGACTCTAGAGAAGATCAGGACTGAAGGGAATCTCGGAGACCAAAGGAGGCAGTAAATGATCTCTCTTGGTTGGGTAGCAGTTTAACATCCAGACTGGGGAGGTGAGCATAGAGCTGTATGCCTGGGTCACATGTTTTCCTTCCTCTCTCTGAACTGTGGGATCCCTTTGAAGGGTTCCTGGATAAATTGAATCCTATTCACAAAGAAATGGCCAGGATGGGAAGCAGAAGCCAGGTCACAGAAAGGGCTTTCAGGGAGCTGGAGAAAGTCAGACAGAGGAGAAAACTTGAGAGAAATATAATTTTTGTCTTCAAGTCTGAAACCCATTGGTCTAGCCTTGCTCTGTGGGGTTCCAGAGGGCAGAGCTGACCCAGAGCGGGGCAGTGACAGAGAGGGAGAGCGTGGGGACACTGAGCAGCAGGGATGTGAACTGGGGAAGGTGTCTGGAGCATTTGTCCTGGGGGTGAGGAGTGGGGCATTGTGACCCCAGAAGGAAGCAGACCCTGATGGCTGGACCCGAGTGTGGGGCAGGAATGCAGCAGATTTCTGGGGTTGGGGCTGGGCTGTGGTGGCCCAGGAGAGGGGATCCCCTGACTTCTCTTTCAGATGCCGTAGGCCTTGCCCTTAGGTGAGCCTGCTGGAGGCCTTGTCTATCACCCCTGCCTTGGCAGGGTGTGGGCAGGGAGGAGGTGGGTTACCAGGCCAGGGAAAGACAGAAGGTCATGCGGCGCAGCATGGGTATCCGGAACAGGTCAGCTGCGGTGTACTTGGCCTTGGCCAAGGAGATCTCCTTCTGCAGGTTGAGTTTGAGCTCCTTGGGGCAGAGGAGGGGGAGGGGTGCCATTAATGACCAGCTGGTGGGCAGGAAGAAGAGAGGGAGATGCAGGCCTGGTGCCTCTAGAGGAACTCAGGGAATCAGATGTGGTAATCAGGTGTGAGCCAGGGAAACAGAGGCAAGGGGAGGGGCCAGCCCCAGAGTGGAGCACAGGGGTTCTGCTCCCAGGCTATAGTCCTTCTCAGCCCCTACCTCCAAGCTGAGCCTTTCTCCCTCTTCCTTCTTGCCATTGAAGGCAGCCACCCGCCGGAGTATCTTCAGGGCCTTCGAGGACTTTCCAGTCAGGACCAACCAGCGTATGGACTCTGGTGTCCACCTGGGGGCCAGAGACCAGTCACAGTGGCTCCTCCCACTCCAGAGCCCCTTTTGAGAGGTTGGAAGAACATCAACAGCCAGGGCCAAGGGGTAGGAAGACCAGAAACCTGAGCTATCTCACTGCAGGTTTCATGGAATTTAAACTTGGCCAAACTCTGCACCTGGGCTGCCTGCAGCCAGCACAAATTCCAGTGTTCTCTTCTTCCCCTTCCAGAAGAGCCTTTCCTCCACCCCCGACCTGGGCCGCTTGTTATTGTTGGGTGTCTTCCTTCACTAGGAGCCCCAGGCTCTAGGCCAAGGCAGGTGGGGCCTGGGGAGGGGACGGCATGTTCAAGGCTGGACTGCTGGAGGGTCCTGCACATCCACCTCCCCAGCCCTCCTTGGGCTGCATTCCCAGCCTACCCACAGGGCAGCTTGAGAGGGGGATGGAGGCTAAGGTGAGCTTAGGGACTAGGCTTTGGAAGCTTCAGATTCTCCCTGCAAAGGACTAACTCTGCTGCGGGGAGTTGTGGGGAGGGAGTGAGCACAACATGGGGTCCTGGGATTGATAAATGGGCAGTCACCCCCACTCTCCCTTGCCCCCAGGCTATGCTTTTGAGGTTGGCTCATTCTGAGCAGTCCCTGAGGGTCACTAGGATAAGAGGAAAGGAAGAGGCTGAGATGTGGGGAGAAAGGAGTCGTGTTTGGAGAAGTCTGGTCCAAGGCGGGGTCAGCTTTAGCTGTAGCCCCTGTGGGTGACCTGGATCCAGTGAGGCCCTTAGGGAGTGGATATTGGTCGCCTGGCCGCAGGCTACTGCCCCAGCTGATGGTGGCAGCTTCCTGGGCCCATTGCTGTCCCTCCTCCTGCCCTGACGGTCTTCTGAGCCTGCTCTTACCAAGATTATCAGTGACTTCCTCCCAAAACCATGGCAAGGCCTGGACTCTATCCTCCTCTTCCCGAGAATTATGGCAGGAATGGCTTACAGTTAGTGAGCCTTCCTGTGTACCAGACCCATGAAACTCTGGGTGACAGGCAACATTATCTTCATTTTACCTAGAAAAATCATTTTCTTTTTTTTTTTTCTTTTTTTGAGACGGAGTCAGTCTCGCACTATTGCCTGGGCTAGAGTGCAATGGCGTGATCTCTGCTCACTGCAACCTCCACCTCCCGGGTTCAAGCGATTCTCCTGCCCCAGCCTCTGAGTAGCTGGGATTACAGGCACGTGTCACCACGCCTGGCTAATTTTTCGTGTTTTTAGTAGAGATAGGGTTTCACTATGTTGGCCAGGCTGGTCTGAAACTCCTGACCCCGTGATCCACCCGCCTCGGCCTTCCAAAGTGCTGGGATTACAGTCGTGAGCCACTGCGCCCGGCTACCTAGAAAAATCTGGAAGCTCAGAGTGCATGAGACTTGCCCCAAGTCACACAGTGAATTGGCCCAAGCTCTCAACTGTACTCTGCCAATCGCCCACCCTCATTTTGCCTCCTGACTCTGAGTGCTCTCAGGCCCAGGTTGCCCATCCCCTCTGGGAGCTGCTATTCTCATTTCCGAGCTGATGTTCCATCCCAGCTTTGCATCTTTTCATGTAACTCTGAGGAATTGCTTCACATCTCTGAGCCTCAGTTTCCTCATTTGTAAAATGGGGACAATAATGTCTCCCTCACTCAGAGAAGCCATGAGAATCACAGACGATGTAGGTCGATGCCCAAAACGGGCCTTGCGCGTAGCAGATACTCAATAAAAGGTCACTCCAAGACTTCACTTCTTTTCCTGAGCTCCTGTGGGGATTTCCTGCTCTTTGGCTCTGATTCCTTTTTTTTTTTTTTTTGTGATTCGAGACGAAGTTTTGCTTTTGTTGCCCAGGCTGGGCGTGACCTTGGCTCCCTGCAACCTTCACCTCTTAGGTTCAAGCGATTCTCCTGCCTCAGCCTCCCGAGTAGCTGGGATTACAGGCATGCGCCACTACGCCTGGCTAACTTTTGTATTTTTAGTGGAGATGGGGTTTCACCATGTTGGCCAGGCTGGTCTCAAACTCCTGACCTCAAGTGATCCCCTTGCCTCGGCCTCCCAAAGTGCTGGGATTACAGGCGTGAGCCACCGCGCCCGGCCAGCTCTGACTACTTTCTAAAGACCCATTTCCTGTCCTTCAGTGTGGCCTCAGGCTCAACATGTTGGTAATGAGCTCTCGGCCCACCCTGGGTCTCTGACCCAGGCACCTCCATTTTCCCCGGTTCCCAGGCTCAGGCTCCTCTTTGAACTTTCCTTTGTACTTCAACTCCAGCAGTCCCAAATTCTCCAGATTTTTCCTTCAAGGTATATCCCAGATTAGTCTCCCAGAATCCCCTCCCTGCACCGTCCCCTCCCATCTGTCTGTTGTCCCCACTCAGTTGGGTCTGTCCTTCTGGGCTATTATGTCACAGCTGGAAACTTGGTCAGGCCTGTAGCACCACAGACTCTTTCCGTGGCTTTCTACCTCCCTCCACATGAAGGCCAGCCTCCCCCAGCTTTCTGTGCTCTCCCAGCCGGTCCCCATCCCGTCCACCTCCACTTACCCTCTTCTTCAGTTGCAGGCAGGCCCTGCTTCCCCACATGCCCCCATCCCTGCTCTCTCCTGCAGGATGCATTTGTTTATGTCATTCCTCCTTCCTGGAGTGCCCGTCCCTGACTCTGGGACAGGGTGCCCGGGGACACAGAGTTGGCCAGCCTGGGCAGGTATAGGCTCTCCTTTTTGGCCCTGGGGCGCCTAAGGAAACAGATGAAGAGGAGAGGGCCACATACCAGGATGATAGGAAGAAGATGAAGAAGGGAATGGACACAGTTAACTGCAGCCAACGCCACTGGGGGATGGCGTAGGCCAGGCCGGGCAGAATGAACTGGCCAACGGTGTAGCAGTACCCGAGTGCTGTCGACATGATGGCCCGCATCCGGGTAGGCACCCATTCCACATCTGTGGGAGGAGCCCAAGGATCAGATTAGCATTCTGCTAGGTCCCAGGCACCTCCTCGTGAAGGGGGACCAGCTTCTGCATCCCTATGGCTACTGATATCCTCCCCACGGATGCTGTTGATATTGCCCTCCATTGGGGCTTCCTGCTGTTCTGATGCTGACCCTAAGTTCATCATCCCCATTTCACAGATGCCACAGCTGTGGCTCAAGGGGGTAGGACTCAAACCTAGGTGTGTCTGTTTCCAAACTCACGCTCTTGACCACTGCTTCTCCAGTGGCAAGTGACTTTCCTTGTTCTGCCTCAGTTTCCTGATCTGTAAAATGGGGATAACAGTGTCGCTGACTTGCAGGTGTTATTGAAGGAGATTGTGTACCCAGTAGAGTATCAGGCCCAGGGTGAGTCCTCAGTACTGATAGCTGCTATTACTATGCTTGTTGTCACTGTTAAGTTTAAGTGAGGCCTCTGAGGTCCTGAGAGGGGGTGGCACCTTGACCAAGGTCACAGGGAGCCTGTGGTTGAGCCAGACCCAGACCCCATTCTCTTTTGGCTTCTGGATGGTGCTCCCCAAAGCCCAGCTCCCTGCCCCACTGCAGCTCACTCAAGATGACGGTGCTCAGGGTAATGCCTGAGATGCCGCAGCCACACAGGAAGCGGAAGACCACGTAGACGGGGAAGGTGGGGCTGAAGGCTGCACCGGAGCCGCTGGCTGCCAGCAGCAGGTAGCTGCAGGTCAGGATGGGCCTGCGGCCAAACCTGTGGCTCAAAGGAGAGGAGGGGCCGAGTTAGCCACAGTGTGCCTGCCAAGAGGAGTGACTCTGCAGGCTGTGGGGCAAAGGGCTGGACCCGACCCCCAACCTTTTCCTGTGGGGCACATGAAGTTCCCTCCCCAGACAGAGCTTTCTTGGTAATTGCTATTTTTGACAAGTTTGCAATTAGAGGTTTGAGTTAATGAGTGATCTCCTCTACATCCGCCTCAGCTTAGCTGACTGAGCAGGGGTCAAAGGACCACCCATCTCTAAGCAGTCCATCTTCTCTGCCTCCACTGCTACACAGCCACTACGCTGTGTCCCAAAACCTGGAGATTTTTTCCCTTGGAAGAAAGGAAGGCTGGAGGCCAGACACGGTAGCTCATGCCTATAATCTGGGCACTTTGGGAGGCCAAGACTGGAGGATCACTTGAGGTCAGGAGTTTGAGACCAGCCTAACCAACGTGGTGAAACCTCTTCTCTACTAAAAATACAAAAATTAGCCAGGCGTGGTGGCACACACCTGTAATCCCAGCTACTTGGGAGGCTGAGACAGGAGAATCACTTGAATCTGGGAGGCGGAGGTTGCAGTGAGCCGAGATCGTGCCATTGCACTCCAGCCGGGGCAACAAGAGTGAGACTCTGTCTTAAGAAAAAACAAAAAAGAAAAAACAAGGAAGGCTAGAAGATTCCAGTCGTAAGGGCCTTGGGGTGGAGAGAAGGCTGTAGTCCAGAAAGGTAGTGAGGTTTGCCCAAGGCCACACAGCAAGCGCCATCCCACCCTCCCCCAGCTCTTTGCCTCTTTGGGGGTGCATGGGTGGAGCAGAGTAGGGAGGGGTCTCCATGGGTCATGCCTCCATGGGCTGTGCCCCCATGTCTCACCTGTCAGACAGGTCTCCAAGCACAAGCCCTCCAATCAGTATGCCTGCCATGAAGATAGACTGGGCCATCTCCTTCAGTTTGTTGGAGTTGCACACCAAGTTCCACTGCACGAGAGAAAGGTAGGGCTAGCCTGACTCAGTGTAGACAGCCTGCTCAGCCATGCTCAGCCTGTGCCCTCATACATGTGGGCTTCCTCTCCCAGCGTCCTGACTCAACCCCTACCTCCCAAGGACCATTTCCTTTTTCAGCCTGGCTCGGAGCTTCTTGGTTTGTCTGTGGTACTCTGGCCCCTGACCTGCATCCCTCAGGCATGTGTGGCCTCTCGTATGGGTCTCAAAGTCTACTCAGCTGCCACATCCAGGTCTGACCTCAACTTCTTCCTCCTCTCCAAGTTGCCTGCATCCCTGTTTGCCTCCTCCCTGCCCCTCACATAGCCCAGGCCAGTCCCTCTGCCTACCCCCTTGACCTTGCCTTCTCTCCTCTACAGGGACATTCCTCTATCCTTGCCACCTCTCTTCCTCCTGCAGATCCAGTCTCTCTCTCTCTCTGCTCCTCCTCATCAGTATTTAGGTGTGTCCAAATCTCTCCATCTTAACACCTCTTTCCTTTCCCATTCACTTAATTTCTCTCTTCCCTTCATCCTCATCTCCTTTTCATGTTTCAATTCTGCCCCCAACCCGTCTACTGAATCTGTGCCTATCAAGGTCACTGAAGCTTCATTTTCACAGTCCACAATGCAGCGTCCTGAATCCTGGCCTGGCTTGCCCTCTGGAAGATGTGGACGCTGCTGATCTCGCCCTCCATCGGGCTTCCTGCTGTTCTGCGCTCCTCTCCTTCACGGCTCCTTTCTCTCTGCCTAGCTCTTGGAGTTTCCCAGGGCTCTTCCTGAATCCTCCTCTCTCTCCACTTTCCCCAGGCGATGCCATCTGTTCCTATGGCTTCAATTCCTATTTTATGCTGAAGATTCCAAATCTCTACCTGCAGCCCAACCTCTCTTCTGACCCCCAGAGGAGCAGATTCAGTGGTCCCAGTTGAGAACTCCACCTGGATAAAGTCACAGGCACATCCCAGATTCAATAGGACTTATCACCCCACTTCTTATTAAAGTCCCAATCTCAGGGACTGGTAACATTCTCTTTTTAATTAATTAATTACATTCTTTTTTTTTTTTTTTTGAGACAGGGCCTCACTCTGTTGCCCAGGCTGAGTACAGTGGCATGATCGTGGCTCACTGAAGCCTCAATCTCCTGGGCTAAAGCCATCTTCCTAAGTAGCTGGGACTACATGTGTGCATGACCACACCTGGCTAATTTTGGATATTTTATATAGACGAGAGCTCACTATGTTACCCAGGCTGGTCTCTAACTCCTGGCCTCAAGTGATCTGCCTGCCTCGGCCTCCCAAAGTACTGGGATCACAGATGTGAGTCACCACATCCAGCCTCTTTTTTATTTTTATTTTTAAAAAATTATATTATTTTTAATTGACAAACCATAATTATTTTACATGTATGAAAACAATGTGATGTTTTGATATGTGTATGCAATGTGAAGTGATGAAATCAAGCTAATTAACATCACTTCATTTACTTGACATTTTTTGTGGTGATACATTTGAAAGTCACCCTTTTAGTTATTGTGAAATAAACAATACATCATTGTTCTTGACTGTAGCCGTCATGCTGTGCAACAGATCTCAAAACGTATTCCACCTATCTAGCTGAAACTTCGTACCCTTTGATCAGTAACTTCCCATTCCTTTGCTCCAGCCCCTTCCCCCCGAGCTTTTGGTAACCATCATTCTACTCTCTACTTCTGTGAACTGGACTTTTTTTTAGATGCCATATATAAGTGAGATCATGCTGATAACCCCCTTGATTCCTTCCTCCCTCTCCTACTCCACAATCACTTGATCTTCAAGATTCTAGCTTTTTTGTATTTCTTGAATGTGGATTCTTCTATTTCCACTACTACTGCCTTAGTGTAGGCCTCATCATCTTGCACTTAGATTAATAATAACAGCCGATATTTATTGAGGGCATTCTAGGTACTGGGCACTGTTCTAAACTCTTTCCATGTTTTAACTTTAATCTTCACAATAACTTTATTATGTAGGTGCTAATATCACCCTATTTTACAGATAAAGAAACTGAGGCCCAGATGAGGCTGCCGCAGCAACCTCTTGACAGGTCTACTGGCCTTTGGCCTCATCCCTTCCTAGCCATGCTTTCACTGATAACCTGAAGGGCTAAAACGTCACTCAAATCAGGTGCCTGTCTCGCCTAAAGTGCTCACTGGCTTCTCCTTGCCCTTTGGGTAAAGATAATGCCCCATTAACACAGGTTTATGAGGCCCTCCATGCTCTGGCCTCTGCCTACCTGTCTGGTCTAATCTGCTAATCCCCAACATGCACCCTTTGCTCCAGCCATCTGAATTACTTGTGCAATGAAGTGGAGAATTTAATTCAATAGAAATGCCTCACAAGAATGTTTTGGAAGCAAAACATTCCAAAAGGTGAAGAACCACACATTCCAGGGAGCTCTTTCCCACTTTCCTCAGCTGGAAGTGAGGGAGGATGATGGTGGAAGGAGTCTCCAGGTCCTGCAGCTGTCTCAGAGTGGCCCAGCATGGCCAGCAAGCCTGGTGGTCCCTTTTAGTTGGGAAGGGGGCCTGCATGGTATGTGTGTTGGGAGGAGATGGGGGAGGGAAAAAGGCAAAGGAAAAAGCAAGGGGGTGTGAGGTGGAATATGCAAGTGGGCATCTAGAGAGACTTCTGGTACTTTGTGGCATGCTGTGTAAAGTCCCTTTAGGAGAATCTAAAGGACAGACCTACTGTTCACCTAAATTCGTTCACCCCTTCTTCTATAGTAAATAGCACATTTCACTGATGACCTCGTACTGGGTGGGGCCATGTAGTTCTTGACAATGGAATGTGAGTAGAAGAGATGTATGTTACTTCTACTTCATCTGCTTAAGAGGGATTCCCTAGTCTGGACTTGCACGCTTTCTCTCCTCCTGTTGGTGGGAATGGTGACAACTAGAACAACTCTGGAGAGTTGCTGTCAGTCTGGGTCCCTGAATGACTCTGTGGAGCAGAACCACCCACAGGCCTAAAATGCTACTCACCTTGGAACTGTTACATGAGAAAGAGAAACACCTCAATATTCTTCAAACCATGAATTATTGTTGTTATAATAACCTAGCCTATCCTGATACATCCCATAAGAAGTTGCAAATGGAAATTAGAGTTTTATCCCAACCTCCATGATAATTAGTGCCTTAAGAAATCAATCATCTGTTTGGATCACGAGAAGGTCAATTGTCAGACCTGCTTGGAATAGTTTCAGGCTGCTGTCCTGCTCCACCGTCTGAGACCAGATATGCTGGGTCTTGGTTTCTACCATGATGCTCATGATCATGTAGGCTTTAGAATAACTGTCACGAGCTGGTTTCTACCAGAAAATTGATCAATTTATAGAAAATATCATTCCTGGAATAAACTTTGAGTCCTGTTTAGAACATGCCCGAATCCTTACAATGGCTTAGGAAGCCCTGGAAAATCAGCTAACATCTTTATCCCTGTCACCTCTCTGCTCTCACCTGCTACTGCCCTCTCCCTCACATACTCCACTCTTGTTGAATTGTTTGCCTTGCTGCTCTGTAAACATTTCAAGCATGCGCCTACTTCAGAGTCTTGGCGTATGTTGTTCTCTTTTTCTAGAATGTTCTCCCAGATAGCTACTTGGCCTGCACCTCCTTCAGATCTTTGCTCAAATGTTATCTTCTCAGTGAGACCTCCCTATTTACAATTATAACCCCCAGTAGCCTATACCTCTCTACCCTACTTAATTTTCTCCACAGTACTTATACCATCAGAATGCTGCAAAATTTTCCCTCTTTTTGGTTTATTGCATGTTCCTCTTCCAAGAATATCAGCCTGGTGAAGATAAGGCTTTTAGTCTGTTTTGTTTACTACTGTACTTTCATTGTCAAGAACAGCGCCCAACACATAGTAGGCACTCAATAAATACTTGTGGAATTGAATGTGTGAACATTCCACAGAAAGAACAGAGGGATTGAAAGCCTTAGAAGTTAGAGATCTGCCAATGTCTACATGAGAGGTCGGTCATAGGGCCCACACTCCAAATGCTATGTGGAGAACTGCCTCATTTCACCAGAATGAGCGCATGTCAAGATGGATAGTGTCTAGGCTGTGTGTGCTGAGGATATAACCACACGCCAGTGAGCAGGAAAGAAGTATTTTTTCTTCACAGTCAGATTGGAAAACCTTCTATGGAAAAATTGTCTACTGGAGGATTATCATCCTTCAATGAAGTTTTGAAGCTTGGAAGGAGGAGTGCTTTGTGGTTAAATATTTTTTAAAAATTGAACTTCAATTGCACTCTAAATTGCTCCAGAGATTTCATGGTTAATGAAGCACATCAGAACTGATGAGAAAAATGTGGCCATGGCTTCCCTAAAGATCAACACAAATCTATTTTCCCTGAAGACCAACACAAATCTTCCCTGAAGATCAGGAGAAAGCTTTGCAGATAATGCCATAATAACCTTATAAAGTAGGTACTCATGTTATTTCTTTTTATAGGCAAAGAACCTGATCTCACAGGGTAAGTGACTTGCCCAAGCATGGCATGGTTCAGGACAGAGACTGAAACTCAGATCTGAGATCTACAACTGTGATGGGCTGACTTGTGTCCCTCCAAAAAATACATGTAAGTTTTAACAATTCGTGGATCAGAATATGACCTCATTTCTGAATAGAGTTGTTGTAGATGTAAGTAGCTAAGTTATAATATGATGAGATTATACTGAAGTAGAGCGGGTTCTTAATTCACCGTGACTCATGTTCTTATAAGAAAAGAGAGAGACACATGGGGATGTTATGATGCAGAGGGGCAGAGGTTGGAGTGATACATCTACAAGCTGGGGAATGCCAAGGGTTGCCAGCAACCACCGGAAGCTGGCAGAGGCAAGGAAGGATTCTTCCCTAGAGCTTTTGGAGAGGACACACTGACACCTTGAGTTTGGACTTCTAGCCTCCAGATCTGAGACAATAAAATCTCTGTTGTTCTGAGCCACCCAATTTGTTGTGCTTTGTTATGGCAGCCCTAGGAAACTAATATACGGCATGATTCCTGAATGTTTGAAGGACCTGCTGGCTTTATAAGGGGTGATCGGAAGAGGATTGGGACTAGACAAGCATGGCAATAGGGAACCAGATGTAGAGCAAAATGGGAGAGATTTTTAAAGGCATCCTGGAATTTCTGGGAGAGAGGAAGGTATTTAGAGAGAATTTTGGCATGCTTTCTGTGCAAAGACCCTAAGAAGGCCCTGTTAAGAAAACTTATGGCAGATGTCTTAATTATTACTCAAGGTGTCAAGAGTGTGACTTGTGTTTCCCTTGACTGTGTCTCCATGATAGTCTGAGCCATGCGGAGTCCTTGGATTTAATCAGGTTACACTACAGAAGCTCCATGCTATTGCATTTCTCTTTGCTTTGGTGTTGGTTATGATCCCCTTATTCTAGTAATGTTGGCAGTCTTTTGAAACTCATGTCAATATCATCTTTTTGGAGAGCCAGGAACTTCTTTTATGGTTGTCTGGTACAAACAGGTGGTCAGTAAGTGTTTGTCAGATCGATAAATGGAGGAGAAGAGTGTGTAGCCGCCCAGGGTAGGTAAGGTGCTCCTCATTTCCCTTTCTTGTTCTTACCTCCAGTAGGGTACCTATTACATGGCATTCTAGCTGCTTATTCACTTGTTTGCTCTCCTGTATTCTGTAATCTTGCTGAGGACAGAGAATGTCTCATTTGAGTTTTTTTTTTTTTTTTTTTTTTTTTTTTGAGACAGAGTCTCGCTCTATCACCCAGGCTGGAGTACAGTGGCACAATCTCAGCTCACTGCAACCTCTGCCTCCCAGGTTCAAGCAATTCTCCTGCATCAGCCTCCTGAGTAGCTGGGATTACAGGCATGCGCCACTATGCCTGGCTAATTTTTTGTATTTTTTTTTTTTTTTAGTAGAGATGAGATTTCACCGTGTTAGCTAGCATGGTTTCGACCTCCTGACCTCATGATCCACCTGCCTAAGCCTCCCAAAGTGCTGGGACTACTGGCGTGAGCCACTGTGCCTGGCCTTGAGTTTTTATCTCTAATGGCTAGCAGAGTAGTTGCTACGTAGTATATGTTAACGTTTCCTCAGCAAATAATTAATGAATGAACAGGGCTGGGAGAATTTTGGCATGCTTTCTGTACAAAGCCCCTAAGGAGGCTCTGTTAAGAAAACCTATAGCAGATGTCTTGATTATTACTCAAAGTGTTGAGTGTGACTTGTGTTTCCCTGGACTGTGTCTCCACGCATAGGCTGTGCCACTTGGAGTCCTTGGATTTAATTATCCTTATTTCATTGAGGAAGCCCAGAGAGGGAAGAAAGGCAACTTGCTGGTTGAACAGAGCTAGTTACTCAACTTCCTGGTGCTTCTGTTTAGTCCTTGACATGACCTTGGCTGATCCATCTCATCAACTTTTGGCAATTCCATGTAATGTTCTCGCTCCCAATATTCTAGTTCAGAGTTTTTTTTTGTTTTTTTGTTTTTTTAAGATGGAAGGTCACTCTGTCACCCAGGTTGGAGTGCAGTGGCGCGATCTCGGCTCACTGCAACCTCTGCCTCCCAGGTTCATGCCATTCTCCTGTCTCAGCCTCTGGAGTAGCTGGGACTACAGGCACCCGCCACCACGCCTGGCTGGTTTTTATATTTTTAGTAGAGATGAGGTTTCACCACGTTGGACCAGGCTGGTCTCAAACTCCTGACCTCAGGTCATCTACCCACCTCAGCCTCCCCGAATGCTGGGATTACAGGCATGAGCCACTATGCCTGGCCTAGCTCAGTGTTCTTGACCATCGTTTTCCTTTCTTGGAATATAGCCAAGCCCCGAGGGAGCTGGGTTCTGGAAGGGAAGGGTAGGAAACTCACTGCCATGCCTTCCTGTGTGGGCTGATGCATCAGGAAGGTGGTGGGGAAGAAAGAGAAAAGCACTATGCTCAGGAGAAAGCTTTGCAATTTGCGCCATAATAACCTTATAAAGTAGGTACTATTGTTATCTCTTTTTATAGACAAAGAACCTGAGGCTCAGAGGGTAAGTGGCTTGCTCAAGCATAGCTTAATTCATTTCAAGAAAGAGACTCAAACTCAGGTCTGCTGGACCCAAGATGCTGCCCTTGGCCCTGAGCACAGCCATGCTCTGAGGCCTGGGCTGCTGAAGGAAAGGCACCATACACGGGAGCTGTTACTGTGGGCCACTGTAAGACAGCATAGCCCAGCATAGGCTGGGATTGTGGTCAAGGAGGCAGTCAAGGTCAGAGCCAGATGAGCTGCTCTGACATCGTATCCAAAGAGTGAGCAGCAAGAAGCGAGGCCAGGTGGCCCCTGCAGAGCATGAGGCAGAAAGTGGGCTGCAGAGAGTCAGGATGAGCCGTTTGTGATCAGGACCATGATCAGCGGGATGGGGCCCTGCTGTGTGTGTGGGGAGCTGGCTCTGCCTGCAACCACATATGTGGTCCCTACCCCCTAGAGCAGGAACAAGGAAATAGCCTGCCTTAGTTCAGGGGCCTTTTGGAGCTAGGTCAGATCTAGCTTAGGGGAGAATTGCTGCTGCCCGTGTGTATTCCTGAATCCCTGAAGGAACCTGTGCTGGGGCACAAGGACCAGAGAGGATGAGCCAGGTATCTTGGGGACAGTCAAAAAGACATCAGTTTCCAGCTCTGCCACTTAGGAGCTATGTGTTCTGGGGCCAATTACTTAATCTCTGTGTGGCTCAGCCTCTTCATCAGTACCCACAGGTACCTAGTACCTGCTTCTCAGGCTTGTGAATGACATAGGAATGAAAAGCATCTAGCACTTATACCTGGAAAACAGGCACTCCATTCACAATAGCTGTCTTATTATTCTTGTCACTATGAATGTCATTAAGTCATTGTAAGGCCTGCGCTCACAAGGACAGGTAATGCAGCGGAAAGGGCATGGATTCTGTAGTCAGGACCTCCCAACACCCCCCTTCTTCTATAAAAGCTTGACCCACCAGCGTGGCTGGGAAGGCCACCTTCTGGATCTGAGCCCAGTGTACTGAGCCCAGTGTATCCCTCTGTAAAATGGGGACCATGGTGCCTGATTTGCAGGGTCACGAGAGAAGGGATGCAAACGCCAGCCCAGGGCCCTGCATACAGTGGGTGCTTACTGGTGAGTTCCTGATCCTGGAGAGCTCAGGAAGGTCCCAGCTCCTCCTGTGCATATAATCAGGGGCTTTCTAGGTCAGGGCTGTCAACAGGGATCAGGCTGGCTTGAAAAGTGGTTTGGGTGGGGGCTCTCAGGCCTTTTCCCAGGAGTCAGATTGGAGGCGAGGGAAGAGATGGGGGAGGATGAGCCCCCGGCAGGGCTGAGGGTGGGCAAATGGGGGTGTGAAGCGGAAGTACTGCTGGAGATGAGAGATGGGCAACTGGGGACTGGGGATTGGGATGAAGGAGTGTCAGAGGTGGCTGACCAGAGACCCGGCAGGGGACCCTCCCCGGGGTGGAAGTCTGCTCCCCGGAGGCCTCACTGGGCAGCCTCTCTGCTTCTCCAGCAGCTGACCTGGGGGCCCCTTGGAGCAGTCTTCCCCCCTGGAGAGGGTGGGAGACGGGCTTCTTGCAGCCCTGGAGACAAGACAGGGAGGCTCAAGGCCCGGAGAGGAAGCCCAGGGCCCTTAGAGAGATGAGTCTTGCTCATCCATGGCCCGGCTGAGGCCCTGAGGCCCACAAGCTGAGGTTCAGTGGTGTGGACTATGGGGTACGTGCCTCTCCAGGGAGCCCAGCGTCCAGAATTCGTGTTCCCATGCTTTCCAGACTTAAAGGCCTTTGTTTTCTCTTAATGTCCTAATAAAGCTCATTCTGAAAAATCTTGACCTTCTCTGCTGCACCAAGAGAAAGGAATTTGTGGTCACCCCTGCCAGGAAAGCTTAGGGGATCAGAAGGGGGAGGGAGACTGCCTCCACTCCTGTCCAGACCCGGTGCTGGGCTTGCGCACTTCACCAGCTCAGTCCTCCAGCCCTCTTGCCCACTCCAAGAGGGAGGATCCCTAAAATCCCCATTCTACAGATGAGGGGACTGAAGCTGGAGTGGCGAGGTCACTTGCCAGGTTGCTGACTGTAGGGGAGGAGCTGGATCTGAGCAGAAGAGGAGGGCCAGGCTGAGGAGGGAGGCAAAGTCAGGGCTTGGGTGAGCCAGAAACAACTGCGAGAGCTGGCTACCCTTTTTTACTGGGGGATCCCCCTTCTCTTCTGATGGGGACAAACCCGCTAGTTCTCAGACATCCCTATTAACAACAACAGCAAAAAAGCATGGCACCAGCAAGCAGTACAGCTAACATGAAAATGGAATGCTGTGTGCCAGGCCCTGGGCTCAGTACTGTGCTTGCGTCATCCCCGTTAACCCTCACACTTGCTTTCTTAGCCGTTTTTACGGATGAGGAATCCGAGACTTCTAGGGATCATGACATTCCTGATCATTGGCAGAGGGAGGTTGTGAGCTCTGGTGCGCGATCCCACACTGTTTGCGGGATGACTCCTTGCTTCTACTAACGGGTGTCACCTGGACTGACCTTGCGCTTCACCAAATACCCTGCCTTCCTCATTACCACCCTCTTCACCTGGAGCCAATGCAGCGGTTCCCTGCCTCTGCGTCAGAGACCTACTTCTAGGTAAGGTCCAGCCACTGCTCTGTCTCTAGCCAAGGGGCACCAGAACCTGACCCAAGCACATGGAGCTGGACTTGTTATGGCTGAACCAGAACAGAAAGATGAAAGGGTCTGCCCTTGCTGTGCTGGTACCAGTGTGGCTGGCTGGGTCCAGCCACTGATGCATTAATGGCTGGGCAGGGATGCTTTCTAAGGGCTCTCACAGCTGAGAGTCCTAGGGATCCAGGGCCTGATGAATGCCTGGGCCAGACCTGACCCAGAGAAGGGTGCAGTGCCCTGAGGCCTGGCGACCTCTGGTGTCTTATTGGGATGGCGGTTCACACTGTCTCAGCTGCTGAAATGGTAACTGGGAACTGGCTCAAGCGTGAACTGATGCTTGACTGGGTTCAAGGCCTGCAACCTCTCTCTCCGTCTGGCCTTCCTAGAGGCTGCTCGAGGGATTTTCTGGAAAGGAAGCCACTTCCCCGCAGTGAGCAGGGTCTGCATCCCTCCCGTCTGTCTCTCCCACCAGGCTCTGAGGGGGCAAGTCCTTCATTCAGTGTTGATTGAGCGCTTGCCATGCATCTAGTCCCGTGATGACAGAGATGGGTGAGAGAGGCATGTTCCCTGCCCTGGAGATGCTACCGGAGGCAGGGAAGGAGGATCTGTGATGCCCTGGGCAGCAGGGTGCACAGTCAGCCTTACAGATTGTGGGTTGGGGGTTGTGCATTCCTGAGGAGCGTAGGCTCTGGAGCCTGACTCCTGACTTTGACTCCTCACTTCGTCCTGCATGAAACATGAGGCCTTGGGCCGGTGACCTGTCCCTCAGTTTCCTCATCTGTGAAATGGGATAATAAAGGTGCTAACCTTAGAGGGTTATTGTGAAGATGAAATGAGTTTATGTGGCCAAAGTGCTTAGAACCATGTGGCACAGTGCGAGCATGCAGTAAATGTTATTGATGGTGATTTAATTGTTCCCTGTGAGATTTTTGTTTCTTTGGCTAGGTTCTGTGTTTTTGGAGGACCTGGGTAGTTGTACTCCTGTTTGTCTTCCCAGGTCGCAGGTGCATGGCAAGTACATTTGGAAACTTACTTATGGCTATTGAGGCATCTTTGACTCCCTCACTGTCCCTCACTCCCTATGTCATTCAGTTGCATTCAGTTACCAGGTCCCAGAGATTCCAACTTCCTGACCTTCCTGGTGTCTATTCTGACTGTCCCTTCTATCTGTCGTCTCTGTCCTGGATCCCTGTGCATCTTGCTAATGGGTCTCCCCGCTGCTGGACTAAAAGACTCCACAAACTACTCTAAGGGGCAGTCAGAGTGACAAGCCTTCGAAGGTGACCTGTGGTACCACTCTCCTGCTTAACACCACCACAGTCACTGGCTCCCCATTGCCCTTAGGACAGAGGCTACACTTTCACCTCTGTATCATCCAAGATGGGCCCTCTTGCTGTCCTCTCCAGCTCCATGTCTGGGGACCCCCATATCCTACTGCTCACTCCTCCAGCCTTCCCCTGGCCCTTGCAGTCTTGACTTTTTGAGACGGGGTTGTCTTGCTCTGTACCCAGGCTGGAGTGCAGTGGTGCGATCTTGGCTCACTGCAACCTCTGCCTCCTATGTCCAAGCAATTCTCCTGTCTCAGCCACCTGAGTAGCTGGGACTACAGGTGGGCACGACCACACCTGGCTAATTTTTATGTTTTTAGTAGAGACAGGGTTTCACTATATTGGCCAGGCTAGTCTTGAACTCCTGACCTCAGGTGATCTGCCTGCCTTGGCCTCCCAAAGTAGCTGGGATTACAGGTGTGAGCCACTGCACCCGGCCTTTCTTCTTGCTTCTGTGCCTTTGTATTTGACCCTCCTTCCCCGCCACTCTTCCTTTTGCCTAGGGTTCACTGCTTACTAACTCTCACCTCCCAAACTGCTGGGATTACAGGCATGAGCTACTGTGCCGGGTCTTTCTTCTTGCCTCTGTGCCTTTGCATTTAACCCTTCTCCCCCGCCACCCTTCCTTTTGCCCGGGCTGCACTGCTCACTAACTCCCACCTCTCCATGAACAGTGTGGGCATTGCTGACTCCAGCCTGACTTTGATCCTCACTCCAGGCTGGTTAGATAACCCTCCCCTGGGCCTCAGAGCACTCTGAGTGTACAAAGCGCATATTCATTCATTCATTCCACAGAACACCTCCCCTGTACCAGGCACTATTCTAGCTGCTGCAGATAGAGTAGTAAACAAAGCAGCAGAAAATCCCTGCCTTGGGAAACGTGTGTATTCCACCAAACTGCCCATGATCCTTGAGAGTGGGTCTGCGTCTCACTAGTGGTGTGCTCCTGGAGGGCAGGCAGGGCTAGCGGCTCTTTGACTTTGTGTCCTTAGTATTATGCATTGGGTGTCCATAAATGGATACTTGATGGGTTTCAGGCATTATGCTTGGTGCTGGGGGGAAATAGTAGCAAACAGGACAGGGAGGAGATATACTCTAGGGATATGAGAGCAGCAAATGTGGTGGTGTGGAGTGCAGGTGTGTGTGTTTGGGTCCTGAATCTGCGACTTACTAGCTATGTGACCTTGAGCAAGCTACTTAACCTCTCTGTGCTTCAGTTTCCCCATCTGAGAGAGAGAATGACAATACAGACTATCTTATAGTGTTGTCAGGAAGGTTAAAAGTATTAATATCTGTGAAGCTCTTAGAACAATGCCTGGCACATAGTGAACACTTTATATAAAAATATTTGTTAAACAAATGAATAGCAATCACACAGACTCTGAACATAGCCTTAAATTCAAATCCTGCCTCTGCCAGGTTGTAGCCATGTGTAACATAGGCAGGTCATGGAATCAAGTTGAACCTCAGTTTCTTGATCTGTGAACTGGAGATAATACTTCTCTTAAAGAGATTACATCTCCTGGGCCTCCAGGAGCCCACAGACATATAGTGCTTGGCACCAGGTAAGGGCTTTGCAACACATCTCTTCTCATGAGGAAAAACAGGATCCTGCCCTTGAGGGGTTCATGGTTCCCGAGGGAGGATGAAAACACTGGTCCCTGCTCACCGCTCAGACGCCACCTCCTCCATGAAGCCTCCCTTGAATCCAACGGTTTCTCCCTCTTTTGGACTCCCATAAACATTTGTCTCCCTGTACCTCTGATGGGCTTTAGCTCTAAATTCCAGTTCTGAAACTGACCAGCCATGTGGCACTGGACAATCATTTCCCTTCTCTGGGTCTTAGGTTTTTATTTTTAAAAATTCTGTAAGGGGAGATAGAGTTCACCTTCAACGGAGCATCACGTTGGAATCAAGCAAGACAGTGTCTACAAACAAAGCACGCAAATGTGCCTGGCAGTTAGTGATGTCCAATACAAGCCAATTCCCAATTTCTCATCTTCATCCTAGCATAGGCTCCTGACTGGCCTGTCAGTTCCCTGAAGAGTCCGATTTAACTCTGCATTTCCCTGAGGTGGCAGGTGAGAGTGTCAATGAATCAGTGAAGGGCTGCGGGAATGAGAGGTGAACCCACGAGTGCCTGTGTGTGGGGATGAGACATTTTCTGGGTCTGCTGTGGAGTGTTTCAAGCCTGTGCGGTCCCTCCTCCACAGCCCTCCCACCTTGGGGCCTTTGCACAAGATGGAATTTTCCTCCTTTCTCTCACTGCCTGTTTGGCCCTTGACTGATGTTTCTATCTCAGTTCCAGGGGCATTTGTGTAGGGAAGATTCCTTCAATGCCCATTCCCCACACCCTCACTCTCACACCTACCCCAGGGGTAGGTCATAGTGCAAAGTCACTTTGAAGTCGCGATTTTACACTTCTTTGTGTGGTATTTCCTTAATGGGTGCTATCCCCACCAGGCTGTAGACCCCTGGGAGCAGGCATGGTGCATTTTTGTATTCCCGGAGCTGAGCTCTGTGCCTGTCACAGAACAGGCCTCGGTAGCAGTTTGTTGAAGCACTGCTTGGACTCTGAGTGGGAAGAAGCCAAGGCTCTTGGCGCTTCTGCACTCAGGTCCTTCCTCTTTGCCTGCCCAGTGGCCTGTCCTCAGTTCCTGGGAATACCAGACCCTAGCCTCCTCTGCTGCCCGCCAGGGTATGGGGCACGTGGGTAAGTGGAGGGAGAGGGTTTGCCCAGGCATACCTCTGTCACAATGGAGTCCTTGGTGCTGTTGTAGACCCAGCCATCCAGGCATGGCTCCATGGACCTCTGGGTGTCATTGGGCAGGCTGGCATTGGACGGATGTACAAAACGGAGGCACCTCTCAGGCTTCCCATTTGGGCCCATGGGGATCACCCAAGGCCCTGCGGAGGCATTGGGGGGCGGGCGGCAGTGGTGGACAGGGGTGGCGGCTGTGAAGATCTGCAGCAGGTTGTGGTTGGCCATGTTGAGGATCGGGAGGCCCAGTATGGCTACATGCAGGAACTGGAAACGGCCCATGCTTCCCACACGGTCCAGGATCTCCGAGAAGGTCATGGCACTGGGGCAAGATGAGCCAGAGCTGTGGACAGGGCATAGGCCCGGGAGAGGTCTATGTGTGCCCGGTGGTGCGTGGGCCTATGGAACCATATGTGAGAGGGTAAACCAGGTGGATATGCGAGCACAGGTGTGTGGAGCGGTGCGTGTGTGACTGTGTAAGGATGTGGAAGCTCAGGCATGTGGAGCCGCAGATTCTTGTGCGGATGCCTGAGGAAGAACCCAGCTGCATGGAGGGCTATGGGATCAAAGGTGTAAGTGTGTGTCCAGGTGTGTGGACACAAAGGTATCTATAGGCATGTGCTCATTTAGGCTGGAGCATAAGGACACAGCCGTGTGAACTCGCGTGTGTGTTGCGTGTGTGTGCACCTGCGGGTACGAGCGTGTGTGTGCTCAGCTAGGCTGGTTGCACATGCTGCATGCACGGAGCAGTGCAGGACACTTAGCAGGGACCGAGGGGCCCGGCCTTGGATGTTGGCTACAAAGGATGGATTGCGAGGTGGGTGGCAGATGTCCCCAGTTGCTCCAGGCAGATACACAGGGTTAGCAGAGTACAGGTTGCCTGGTGGGAAAGGCCTCCCCAAGCCCAGAGCCTCCTGGCTTCTGGCAGTTCCCTGGGACTGGGCCCACCATGCTGGGGTATCTGTAAGAGCCTGAAGTGGGTCTCAGAGGGCACTAGTGGCTTGGCCAGTCGCAATGAGAGCTTGGCCGCGGGAGATCCCCGGGGATTCCTGGGCGCCTGGGCTGGGGGCCCTCCGTCCCTCCTCACCTGGTGGCTGGGTCTGGGTCCGATGGGGCTGGTGATCAGTGTAGTTGAGGTCCCTGCTCTGTCCTAGGGGCCGGCTGCTGCTGTAGTTGGGCAGCTCAGCTCTAACAAGCTGTGTTTGTGCCTCCCCCAGGGGGGCTTATATAAGGCATAAGCTGTTTCCCGGGCTAATGTTTGACTTTCTTTTGCGGATTAACATCACTGGCAGGGAGAGTGCTGTGGACCCACCAAGCCCAGCTCTCCTCAAAGGGCTGCCTCAGCGAAGGCCAGTGGGGGTGGGGCAGCGTGGCTGAGCCTAGCAGGGCTGCTGGATGGACACCATGGGCCCAAATGGGAAGCCCGAGAGGTGCCTCCGTTTTGTACATCCACCCAGTGCGAGCAGCCCAGGCAGGCTCACTGAGGGGAGAGTCTGGGAAGGAATCTGGCCTGACCGCTGAGGGTTCAAGGTTCTTCTCAACTGATGTTCAGAGGACTTGGAGCTGAGGACAACCAATGGGAAACACACGGGTGCCCATAAGCAGGCAGCATTCTCCTCTGTGCTGCCTCCCCTGCCTGGCACCTCCTGAGTAGGGGAAGGGGATTTGCCTCTCAGGACGTGTTAGGGCATACCCAGACAGAAAATGTCACTTTCATCTATCCCCCAGGATGCAGGGCTGCCATCTCCTGGGCCCCTGGGGCAGCAGCCAGGACCTCCCTGTCTGTGTCTCTGACACAGGTGAACTGTCCCCTTCCATCCCACCCTCAATGGACAGGCCTCTCTCCTGATCAGCCGCTTCCCCCTGGGGACCAAGTGCAGTCCCTACTGTTTTATTTTCACTCTGAATATTATTTTAATTATATAATAATGTGTGTTTCTTGCATAAAATGTGGGAAATACAGACAAGCCAAAGAAAACAAAACAAAACAAAGCAAAATGTCCAGCCTCACCTGAGAGCCTATCTGTTCTTCTGGTCTTTTCCTCAGCAGACTTCGGTCTAAGACCCCGACTTCTAGCCACCAACATTAGACTCGTTTAACCCTCACGGCAGCCCTGTGACTAGTCTAGCATTAATAATTAGGGAACTGAGGCAAAGAGATTAAGTGACCTCCTCACCATGCCCCAGCCAGGAAGCACAGGGCAGGGCAGGGTGGCCCTAAGCCCATTCCCTCCCTTAGAACCAACATTTTCTATGAAGCCTATGTGGGCACTGTACTATTAATATATTGCCTCTCCCTTAAAAAGTCACCTAGAAGGCTGGGCGTGGTGGCTCACGCCTGTAATCCCAGCACTCTGGGAGGTCAAGGTGGATGGGTCATGAGGTCAGGAGTTCGAGACCAGCCTGGCCAATATGGAGAAAGCCCATCTCTACTAAAAATACAAAAATTAGCCGGGCATGGTGGCGTGCGCCTATAGTTCCCAGCTACTTGGGAAGCTGAGGCAGGAGACTCACTGGGACCGGGGAGGCAGAGGTTGCAGTGAGCCAAGATTGCGCCACTGCACTCCAGCCTGGGTGACAAAGCGAGATTATGTCTCAAAAAAAAAAAAAAAAAAAAAAGTCACCTAGGCTGGTCTTCAATATCACTCCTGCTTCCTTTTACCTCTCTGTTCCTACCTCCAGAAACCCCTGGGAGCTGCCCCTTCCCACCTGCTCTGGGGGCTAGGGAGGGTCCCCCTTAGGGCTCCCCTTTTTGGTTAGGGATGGCTTTCCATTCTCCTCCCGGGCCCCCCTCTCCACCAAGGCAGCATCCAGCCCGCAGGGTCCAGACTGGGCTTCCCTCCCACCGCAGGTCAGGGTCAGCTGGTCAAGCTGGGTCCCGCCCTGCCCCTCGGCTTCCCACCTGGGCCCAGCGGTTATTGATGCTCTCAGAGGGGCCTGAGGCAGGGCAAGATCCGGAGTCATCAAAGGAAGATTAAATTATGCTCCAAGGCAGCCAAGGGGTTGTTTTAGGAAGGTTTTCGACTGTGAGGCTTGCAGTGAGCTGGGCTGCTGCCCCGAGCTCCCCCTGCTCTGGGCATTCGCCCTCTTGGAGATTTTCTGGTTCCTAATTGGCTTGGGTTATCCATCTGTTCCTGTCCTAGTGGAATGTTGTTTAAAGGAGCCTGGCGACTCCCCACTGAGGCTGCTGGAGTGAAGCCAGAGTATACATATCTAAACTGCCCAGCCAGGGGCAGCTGCATCCGGGCAGCGCCCCCAACCCCTAATGGATGTGATTGGATTAGTGATATCAGGAATTGTGTGATGCGCTTGTTATATGACCTTGGCCAGATCACTCTCTCTGTGTGCCTCTTGTTTCTCTTCATTAGTTAAGTGGCTTTTTAAAAAAAGCACCAGAAACCTTTTATTCAAACAATATATTGGGTTCACAACATCAGTGTATAAAGCAGACAATGGAGGTCTTCTGGCTAAAGTGGGGTCTGTGGGTGTGGGGGGATGCTCCGGCTAAAGTGAGAGAGAAAGTGACCAGAAGAGCCCTCTGCCCTCAAACCCCAATCTCTCTCCCTTCACAGGTTGATGCTAAAGTTTCCTTTATGGGAGTGAGGCAGTTCAGGGAATGAGGATTCCGCAGGCCTGAATCTGAATCTCGACTCCGCCTCTTGTTAGCTGCGTGGACTTGGCCAGGTGATGCCCGCCTGAGCCTCAGTTTCCTCACTCGTAACTGCCAAATGGGGAATAAAACCTACCTATGGGATTGTTGGGGTTTTAAATAACAGTGTATAAAGCCTGAGCACAGTGCCAAGCACACAGTATTTAGTGACAGGGTCAGCCCTGAGGGCACAGGCCTCGGGAAGGCCGGACACTCCCGGAAGAAGAGGAGGAAGAGAGGCCAGGACAGGAGGTGTGCTCTCCAGCCCTTGGGCACAGCCCGAAAGCGCTTCCAGGTGCGTGGGTTTCTTGAGGGCCTCCCTGGGCCCCTGGAGGCGGCCCTGGCCCCGTCAATTCTGGTCGAGCCCATCATGTTGCCAGGCAGCCTGGGCCTCAGCTGCCACCTCAGGTGGCACAGGGCAGGGACACAGGACGCTCCGAGGGCTGTGCTCCAGTTGCCAGGGCAAGGCTAGGAATGGCCCTCATGGGCAGCTCTGAAGGCACGGCTGGGAGAGTCGCCCCCTTCTGGTGTGCACTGGAACGACACCTCTTTCCTCAAGAGGGCGTCGCTGCATTTTGGAGCCCTCGCATCACCTGGCAAAGAACCCAGCACAGGGAACGGATTATGTGGTTCCCGGAGCTCCCTCACACCGGACACCTGCCTAAGAACTCGAGGGCGGGACCCCAGGCTGACGTTCCTTAGCAGCAGGCGGAGGGGACACATGCCACTGTCCCCACGTCCCAGCATGGCTTTCTGTTCATGGGATGTCTTAAGCCAGGGTTGGCCAACTCATCCCAGGGGGCCAGGTGATGTGGCCGAGTGAGGTGGGCCGAGTGCCAGCGAAAGGGAGCGCGGGGCCGTGAGGAGTTGCAGAGCGCATGTCCAGTCTGAAGGGGGCAGCGCCCGCTCAGCACCAGCCGGTGTTGCCATGGGGATGTGCAGGCTTCGGTTGCCAGATCTTCAGATATTTTAAAAATAGCTTGAAATCTGGACTTTTGTGTGAAATTTTCCAATTGTGTAGGCGACCCCTCCTCCCACCTTCTGGAATCCCTTTGTCTTTTCTGCTTGAACCACCTAAAGGGGCCATCGGCTCCATCAAGTGATTCCTTGCAGAGGAAGGTAGGATCTCCTCTGATTCGTCCTCACAGTTCCTCCTTGCTTGTCTTCAGGAGTTTATTCACTCAGCAAACATTTATCCAGCAACTGCTCCGGGCTAAGCCTTGTGCAGAAATGGATTCTGAAGATGGGAGGAAATGGAGAAGACACAGAGCATTGCTTTGGAGAATGAAGGAAGAATGGAGGGGCCAGGTGTCAGGTTCCCTGGGACACCTGACCACCACTTCCCCACTGGGATCTCCTATCTGAGCTATGAGGTCTTCTCCCTGCTATGCCATCCATGCTTTGGGTGGAGAGCCTCGTTCCCACTCAGCATCTCTTTGCTCGTTGTTTCCAAGGCTGGGTCTTTCTTGGCTCCTCAAATCACACCTCCTCCGAGAGGCTTTCCTGGACCGTGCTAGCTAGAGCAGCGTTCTCTATACTGCCGTACACTCTTTATAGCACTCATGACTCTCTGAAATGACACGCTTGCTTATTATCTGCCCTCTCCCCACCGAACTCTAAGGTCGCAAAGGCATGGCCTTCCTGAAGGATGTGTTTGCTACTCTCTGAACCCTTGGCAGGAGTTGGAGAATTTATATTCCCCAGATGCTCTTCAGGCACAAAAAGCTAGACTAGAGGTTTTCAACAATGTCCTAAGGGTCTTTAAAACTCCGGAGTCACCTCCATCATCTGTAGTCCTTTTACCTCCACTGGTGTGTCCGTGGCAGGGCCCTGCTTTTTGCTGTCCTTTGGGGCCCTGGAAATCCCAGATCTGTTTTCAGGAAACACTCTTAGCAGAGGTGGTGCTCTGCCCCAGACCACACTTGCTGGGCCTCAGTTTTCTCGCCTGCAAAAATGGGTGGAAGGATAACTGTTGCAAACTCGTAGGGGTGTGAGGAGGGGAGGGCACGTTGTCCTGTGAGGTGGTAACCCCAAACTCTGTCATGAAGTATGGTGTCCCCTGGGTCCTGCCTCGGAGCTTGGAGCCCATTTTATACCTACCCCCACCAAGCAGCGCATGTATTCTGCCTGCCTTATTTCCTGCCCATGGCGCTTGCACAGGCCTGCTCTGCAGTTGGTCTCCCTCAGCGTGGCAGAAGAGCTTAATGATAAAGTTGGGCTGAGCCTCCAGGAGCAGACAGCGTGGGAGAGAAGTCACAGATACAAGGAAGATACTCAGAGCCTGTGAAATCCCCTCAGCGGCCTCTCGCCAACCTTGTCCTTGGACTTGGAGTGTCCCTCCTGGGGAGGGGATTGGCAGATGAAACTTTATCATGATGAAGTCAAGGGCCAGTCACAGCTGAGCTCCTACACGTAGAGGACTCGGCAGCAGGGACCAGTTTGATGATAAAGATGACAGCAACCATATACATAGCTGCTTGTCAGGGGAGGGAACCTGGGGCTGGGGGTGAGGGCGGGAGTTCACTGTTGGGTGCATTTGTATCTGCTGAACCCACAGGGTTCAGAATCATAGATGACTGTTTATCTTGGGCAGGGGGGCACGAGTGGCCCACCCCAGAGCTCTGATCTCATCTTAGCTTCCTCGGTGCTGTTGATGAAATTCAGAGAAGTTTATCAGGTTTGCAGAGAACCCAAAGCTGGGATACAAGGTGTCTTAAGTAGGAGGACAGAATCAAGATCCAAAGCAATTGGAAGGTTGAATACTCGGCCTGCTTCCTTCTGGCAATGTCATTTCAGACAAGTCTCAAAGTTTTTGAGCCTTGGTTTTCCCATCGCAAAATGGGGACAATGCCACCGACACTGCAGTGCTGTAAGGGTTAAGAAGATAGCCTAAATACAGCACCCAGCAGAGGCTGTATGCCTGGCGCACAGTAGTCCCTCACTCACTGGTGGCTACTGCTGAGATGAATACCAATGTGAGCTCCTTAGGCCAGGAGCCTTGTCTTTCGTTCCTGTATTCCTGGTGCCTGGTATGGCGTGGGCACTGAACAAATGTTTGTCAGATGAATGAACAAGATGAATTTGACAGGGATAAATGTCAGTTCCTGGACTCGGATCCAAAGACCCAGCTGCACAAGGATGCAGTGGGGGAGAAATGGCTTAGCAACAGCACATGTGAGAAAAGCCGAGGGATTGAAACTGACAGAAATTCAGTCAACATGAGGTGGCTGCCAAAACCAGCCAGGGCAAACTTGGGTAGCATTATTAGAGGCTGGGTGCTCAGAGGAGGGAGGCCACGGTGGTCAGATCAGCCTTAAGAGCCACAGACCCTTGTACGTTTCGCCTGTAGGGAGGCTGGCCAAACAGATGAGGTGGGGAAGAGCCCTAAAGACCACATATCATGAGATACGGCTGAAGAAACCAGGGCACTGAGCTTGGAGAAGAGAATCACAAGGCACGTGGCGGCATTCGGATCTTGCCTCTTCCACTTGCTCTGGACAATCAACAGCTCCAAGTCCCAGTTTCCTCATCCGTAAAATGTGCAAGCCACAGGTTGGAGGTCATGCCGCTGCTGGAGAAGGGCAGGAATGGGAACCCGAGCCTTACTGGACCCAGCCCGCCTCCGCCTCCCTCCTGAGCTCTTCAGCACGGAGGTTGTTCACGCTGAGGACAGCTGGCAGGGAAACTGTGGGTGGCCAGAGGCGTCTGTTTCCATTTTAGGGGTTGGACCAGGATCACAGGGGCAGCTCCTTCCAGCCCTAACACTCCCTTCTCCTTTTCTCCACTTGTGGCCGATTCTATAGTCTGGGTGCTTTCCTGGCGGCCAGCTTGCCTCTATTTGCATGGTTTCTGCGTGTAAGATTTTGTGTGCAAAAGCTGGATCCGTTCCTTCTTCCCAGAAACCGCCCGGTGCCTGCAGTGTGCCCGCCTGGTGTGCCCTCTGCTCCCTCTGGTGGCTACAGGGGGTACTGCACTGGGCTCAACAGAGCCAACCAGAATAGCGTTGGAATCAGACATCTTGGTAAAAGTCCCCGCTCTCCATCAAGAGATGAATGGATACACACAGTGTGATATAACATACAGTGGAATATTATTCAGTCTTAAAATGGAAGAAAACGATGACACCTGAATGAGTCCCAAAAACATTAAGAGAAAATAAGTTGGCACAGAAGGACAAATATTTTATGATTCCATTTATAGGAGGTACATAGAACAGGTAAATTCAGAGATAGAAAGTAGAACAGAAGTTACCTTAAACGATAACAGAAGGTGAGTTATCGTTTAATGGGTACTGAGTTTCTATTTGAGATGATGAAAAAGTTCTGGAAATGGATAATAATCGTGGTCACGCAACATCGTGAATATACTTAATGCCACTTATTGTACCCTTAAAAATGGTTAAAATGGTAAATTTTGTGTTATATATATTTCATTACAATAAAAAGTAGTAAAATGTACGTAACACAAAATTTACCATTTTAACTATCTTGCCACATAACGGCTGCATGAGGTTTATTAAGTCACTTAACTTCTCTGGGCCTCTCTTTCCTCATCTGTAAAGTAGGGAGAGCAATAATGCTTACCCCACTGCCACCACCCTGGTCCAAGCCACCTTACTGTCTCACCTGGAGGATTGAAAACTGCCTCCTTGATGGTCTCCTGGCTTCACTTTGGCCCTCCCCAACAAGTCTTTTTCTACTAAGCAGCCATAACATCTAGAAACCTAGGTCAAATCAGTCACGCTCCTGCTTAAAATTATCCCCACACTCTTCTTCTTGACCAACAGGATCTGGTCTGTGATCACCTCTCCTCCCTCAGTGCTTTCTGCCACCTCTCCCTCACCAAAATATTACTCCATGCTCCTTTTGCCTCCAGGCTTTTGGCCTCATTGGTTACCCTGACTTGAATGCTGTTTTCCTGATTGTCTTATATTGTCAGGTCGTCCTTGTCATCAAGGTCTCATCTCAAATGTCACCTTCTATTTCTGGGGATTTCATTTCTTACCAGCCACTCCAATGTTGTCTTACCTTCTAGCCTGACTCTTATCACCTCTGTCTTGTTTGATTTTCTTCATAGCACCTGTCATGATCTGAAATTGTCTTACCTCTGTGAAACTGGGTCATTTTATGGGCTGGATTTTGTAGAGTGTAAAGTAGGATATAGTTTTTATTTTTCTTCTGCCTCCATCCTTGCACTTGTTCTGTTGCTTCTCTTTCCCCACATTGTCTTAGTCCATTTTCTGTTGCCTATAACAGAATACCACAGACTGGGTAATTTAAAAAAATAAAAAAAGAGATTCATTTGCCTTATGGTTCTGGAGGGTGGGAAGTCCAAGAGCATAGCACCACATCTAGTGATGGTCTTAGTGCTGCATCATAACATGGTGGCAGGCATCACATGGTGAGAGAGGGTGAGAGAGTGTGAGACACAGAGAGAACTGGGGGTTGAACTTATCCTTTTACCAGGAGCCCGCTTCCAGGATAACTAACCTACTCCTCTGATAACAGCATTAATCCACTGATGAGGGCAAAGCCCTCATGACCTAATCATATCTTAAAGTTCCCACCTGTTTCAGATGGAATTTCACTCTTGTCTCCCAGGCTGGAGTGCAGTGGCATGATCTTGGCTCACTGTAACCTCCACCTCCCGGGTTCAAGCGATTCTCCTGCCTCAGCCTCTCAAGTAGCTGGGATTACAGGTGCATGCCACCAGACTCAGCTCATTGTTGTACTTTTAGTAGAGATGGGGTTTCACCATGTTGGTGAGGCTGGTCTTGAACTCCTGACCTCAGGTGATCCACCTGCCTTGGCCTCCCAAAGTGTTGGGATTACAGGTGTGAGCCACTGCGCCGGGCCCCCAGCTATTAATACCATCACAATAGCAATTCAATTTCAACATGAGTTTTGAAGGGGACATTCAAACCACAGCACCCCTCCTTGAAAATGTTTCAGCTAAGTATAGTTTACCCATTTTTTTCAGGTATTAGATCAATTTCAATTTTAGACATTAAAAGTCTGATTCTTTTAGAAGTTGTACATTGAAGGATTTAAGAATGAAGAGTCATGATGTCTGAAGCTTGCTTTCAAGTGGTTTAGCAAGACCATGTATACACACATACACACAATGTTAATAATTTTTGAATCTAGGTGGTGAATATATAGGTATTTATTATACTATTCTTTCAACTTTTCTGTATGCTTGAAAATTCTTATAAAATGTTGGGCAGAAAGGAAACTGCTTTTGTCAAGTTAAGAAAATAAACCCAGTCCTATCTAAATAAAAATATTTATCTCCCATCGAATATAAAGCTTCTCCTATTCAAGCTGACCCAGGCCTGGCTTTCTGCAGTAGGGAAGGTTGCGGGGATGGGCAGTGGGTGTATGGCCAATGTCCTTACTCTCTTGGATTTACCTCCTCTCCCCATGCTAGCAGCTGCTTCAGCTCCTTCAGGGTCTGGGAAGGGAGGAGGGAGGAAAGGAAAAGGAGAGGGCTCCTCAACTGTGCTCTTGTCATCCATGTGGGGTATACTGCTGGGCGTCCCCCTCCGGGAACTCTGCCCACACTATTGTTTTATTATTATTATTATTATATTATTTACTTATTTATTTGAGATGGAGTCTCACTCTGTCACCCAGGCTGGAGTGCAGTGGTGCAGTTTTGGCTCACTGCAACCTCTGGGTTCAAGCAATTCTCCTGCCTAGGCCTTCCTAGAAGCTGGGATTACAGGTGTGCACCACCACATGCGGCTAATTTTTGTATTTTAGTAGAGATGGGGTTTTACCATGTTGGCCACACTGGTCTTGAGTTCCTGACCTCAGGTGATCTGCCCACCTCGGCCTCCCAAAGTGCTGGGATTACAGACGTGAGCCACCGCACCCGGCCCTCACACCATTGTGGATGTGAGTGATGCCCAGCTGATCTCTCACACTCTGCCCAGTACTACCAACAAAGTCTCTTTCTGCTGGGGTCACCTTCTGCCCGCAGGTAGCCTTCTTGGGTGAGGTCCCATTGAGGAGACAGTGTATTAGTCTGTTCTCATGCTGATAATACAGATACCCAAGACTGTGTAATTTATAAAGGAAAGCAGGTTTAGTGGACTTGTAGTTCTACATGGCTGGGGAGGCCTCACAATCATGGTGGAAGATGAAGGAGAAACAAAGTCACGTCTTACATGGTAGCAGGCAGGAGAGAGTGTGTGCAGGGGAACTCCCCTTTAAAACCATCAGACCTTGTGAGACTTATTCACTATCATGAAATCACTATCATGGGAAATGTCTACCCCCGTGATTCAATTATCCCCTACTGGGTCTCTCCCATGACACGTGGGAGTTATGGGAGCTACAATTCAAGATTTGGGTGGGGACACAGCAAAACCATATCATTCCACCCCTGGCCCCTCCCAAATTTCATGTCCTCACATTTCAAAACCAATCATCCCTTCCCAACAGTTCCCCAAAGTCTTAACTCATTCCAACATTAACTCAAAAGTCCATAGTCCAAAGTGCCATCTGAGACAAGCCTAGTCCCTTCTGCCTATGAGCCTGTAAAATCAAAAGCAAGTTAGTTACTTCCTAGATACAGTGGGGGTACAGGAATTGGGTAGATACACCCATTTCAAATGGGAGGAACTGGCCAAAAGAAAGGGGCTACAGCCTCCATGCAAGTCCAAAATCCAGCGGGGAAGTCAAATCTTAAAGCTCCAAAATGATGTCCTTTGATTCCATGTCTCACATTCAGGCCACACTGATATGAGAGGTGGATTCCCATGGCCTTGTGTAGATCTGCCCTTGAGGCTGGGAAAAAAACAGAAGCGATCATGTAACATTCCTGAACACCAAGGTATAGTACAGTGGACTTTCCTGAGCCCTGCTTGGTCTCTGATGAAGGGATAGGGTTAGTGTCAGGGTTAGGGTTAGGATTAGGGTTAGGGTTACAACAGGCTGGGATGGGGGTGGAGGTCGGCAGGGCTGCACTTCTTCTGGAAGCTTTCTCAGGCAGAATCAGTTCTGTTTTTCTCCTAGCTTCTGGTGGCTCTGGGTCTTCCTTGACCTCTGGATGCACTCTCTGCACTCTCCAATCTCTGCCTCTGTGGTCACACTGTCTACTCTGCTGTGGGTGGAATCTCCCCCTGCCTCATGATCATAGAACATTTTTCACTGAACTTAGAGCCCTCTCAGGTAACCAGGATGAGCTCCTCCCTTCAAAACCCTTTTTTTAAAAAAAATTAATTGATTTAAAAAATTTTTATTTCCATAGGTTTTTGGGGAGCAGGTGGTATTTCATTACATGAATAAGTTCTTTAGTGGTAATTTGGGAGATTTTGGTGCACTCATTACCCGAGCAGTGTATACTGAACTCTATTTATGGTCTTTTATCCCTCACCTCCTTCCCAACTTTTCCCCCTGAGTCCCCAAAGTCCATTGTGTCATTCTTACACCTTTGCATTCGCATAGTTTAGCTCCCACTTATGAGTGAGAACATATGATTTTGGTTTTCCATTCCTGAGTTACTTCACTTGGAATAATAGTCTCCAGTTCCATCCCGGTTGCTGTGAATGCCATTAATTCATTCCTTTTTATGGCTGAGTAGTATTCCATTGTATATATATACCACAGTTTCTTTATCCATTCGTTGACTGATGGGCCTTTGGGCCGGTTCCACATTTTTGCAATTGTGAAATGTGCTGCTATAAACATGGGTGTGTAGGTATCTTTTTTGTGTAATGACTCCTTTTCCTCTGGGTACCCGGTAGTGGGATTGCTGGATCAAATGGTAGTTCTACTTTTAGTTCTTTAAGGAATCTCCACACTGTTTTCCTTAGCGGCTGTACTAGTTTACATTCCCACCAGCAGTGTAGAAGTGTTCCCTGTTCACTGCATCCACACCAACATCTATTATTTTTTGATTATGACCATTCTTGCAGGAGTAAGGTGGTATTGCTTTGTGGTTTTGATTTGCAGTTCTCTGATCATTAGTGATGTTGAGGATTGTTTCATATATTTCAAAACCCTTAACTTAATCACATCTTTTATCATTTACAGTTATATTCCCAGGTGTTGGAGTTTAGGATGAAGACATATCTTTTTGGGAACTGCCTTTCAGTCCACTACAAGTGGATTTGGAAAGCTAGATTGACCTCCATCAATCTTGTAAAGGTGGAAGGAGAGAAAGAATGTGGATGAGGATTGTTTTCTCATTTGACCCAGCAATCCCATTACTGGGCAAATACCCAGAGGAACAGAAATTATTCTACCATAAAGACACATGCACATGTGTGTTCACTGCAGCACTGTTCACAATAGCAAAGACATGGAATCGATGTAAATGCTCGTTAGTGATGGACTGGGTAAAGAAAACGTGGTACATAGACACCATGGAATATTGTGCAGCCATAAAAGAAGAATGAGAGCATGTCCTTTGTAGGAACATGGATGGAGCTGCAGGCCATTATCTTTAGCAAAGTAACACAGGAACAGAAAGCCGAATATGCATGTTCTCATTTATAAGTGGGAGCTAAATGATGAGAACACATGGACACATAAAGGCGAACAGCACACAGTGGGGTCTGTTGGAGGGTGGAGGATGGTAGGAGTGAGAGGAGCAGAAAAAAATAGCTATTGGGCAGTAGAGTTAGTACCTGGGTGATGAAATAATCTGTACAACACACCCTCATGACACAATTTTACTATATAACGAACCTGCATTTGTACCCCTAGAAAAAAAAAAAGAGTGTGGATATGGGAGGAAGCAGGCACCGGGAGAGCCTGGGGGTGGAGGTTTGTCATGAAGCACACAGACCCAAAGTGTGTGTTTCATCCCTTGTGCTGAAATTGACCCTGACTTCAGTCTGTTCTCTTAATTTGCATGCCATTAGAGGAAAATCCAAGCTCCAGTCTTCAGAATACCCATTTCAGACCCTGCTGCAAAAACTCAGATTCCCATAGGACATCTCTCTATTCATTACTACTGTGTGGCAAATGACTCCCTCCCCCAACCCTGGCTTAGTGATTTAAAACAGCACCTTTGTACTAGCTCACAGTTTCTGTGTGTCAGGATTCTGAACCTGGCTTAGCTGGAGGTCTCTGGCCCAGGGTCGTTCATGAGGTGGCCGTCAAGCTGGTGGCTAGACCCAGGGTTTTATCTAAAGGCTTTTTTGGGGCAGATGATCCAACTCCATGTGGTCATTGCCAGGTTTCAGTCCCCTACTGTGTGAGCCTCTCTGCATGGCTACCTCACAGCATGGCAGCTGGCTTCCTCTGGAGTGAGCCGTGAGAAAGAGCCACTCTGACTCTCAAGATGCAAGCCACAGCCCTTTTATAATGGAATCTTGGGAGCTCGTCACTTTTGCTGTTTTCTTTTTTCTTTTTTTTTTTTTTTTTGAGACGGAGTCTCGCTCTGTCGCCCAGGCTGGAGTGCCGTGGCCGGATCTCAGCTCACTGCAAGCTCCGCCTCCCGGGTTTACGCCATTCTCCTGCCTCAGCCTCCCGAGTAGCTGGGACTACAGGTGCCCACCACCTCGCCTAGTTTTTTGTATTTTTTAGTAGAGACGGGGTTTCACCGTGTTAGCCAGGATGGTCTTGATCTCCTGACCTCGTGATCCACCCGTCTCGGCCTCCCAAAGTGCTGGGATTACAGGCTTGAGCCACCGCGCCCCGCCCCTGCTGTTTTCTATTTGTTAGAAGCAAGGCAGTAAATGCAATCCACACTTAAGAGGGAGGAATTACATAAGGGTTCCAATACCAGGAGGTGGGGATCATTGGGGCACCTTAGAAGCTGCCTACCACAGCCCCCAAAGTCTAATATACATAAGACATAAAAGGAATTGAATTAACTTTAAGGTTAATCGTAGATTTATTTCCTAATTTATGATAATAAACCCAAACATTGGGGGGCTGTGGGGGAGATGGGTGTTATGGTTTCACTGTGTCTCCACCCAAATCTCATCTTGAATTGTACTCTCATAATTTCCATGTGTTGTGGGAGGGACCTGGTAAGAGATAATTGAATCACGGGGGCAGTTTCTCCCATACCGTTCTCTTGGTAGACAGTAAGTCTCATGAGATCTGACAGTTTGATAAGGGGAGACCCATTTTTCTTGGCTCTCATTCTGTCTCTTGTCGCCGTCATGTAAGAAGTGCCTCTTGCCTTCTGCCATGATTGTGAGGCCTCCCTAGCCACATGGAACTGTAAGTCCATTAAACCTCTTTCTTTTGTGGATTGACCAGTCTTGGGTATGTCTTTATCAGTCATGTGAAAACAATTAATACAATGGGGATGGTTAATGGGCACAAAAAATTAGAAAGAATGAATAAGACCTACTATTTTCAGCACAATAGAGTGACTATAGCCAATAATAACTTGATTGTATGTTTAAAAATAACTAAAACAATGTAATTGGATAGTTCGTAACACAAAGGATAAATGCTTGAAGGGATGGAGACCCCATTCTCCATGATGTGATTATTTCACTTTCCCTGTCTGTATGAAAACATCTCGTGTATCCCATAAATATATACACCTACTGTATACCCACAAAAATTAAAAATAAAAAAATAGCTCAGGTGTGGTGGCTCATGCCTGTAATTCCAGCACTTTGGGAGGCCAAGGCAGGTGGATCGCTTTAGCTCAGGAGTTTGAGATGAGCCTGGGCATCATAGTGAAACCCTGTCTCTATCACAAGAAATACAAAAATTGGCCAGGCATGGTGGTGCACGTTTGTGGTTCCAGCTACTCGGGAGGCTGAGGTAGGAGAATTGCTTGAACCTGGGAGGCAGAGGTGGCAGTAAACTGTGATCACACCTCTGCCCTCCAGCCTGGGCAACAGAATGAGACACTGTCTTAAAAACAAAATAAACAAAACAACAAAACAACAACAAAAAAATCACACACACACACACACACACACACACAAACAAAAAACAAAACCCCAGAAACCAAAAACACAAAAAACCAAAAGGACCCATACAAATTAGTTAAAAAAACCTTAAACACCTTAAAACTAATGTGTATGTTCCCAAATCATCAATGGAACTGACATAAATGTCTCAGTAGGATTTTGAGTTAGATGGCTTGATCCCCTTCTCCCTTTGTTTTTCTAGAAGAAGGGTCTAGAGAAGTTAATAACATTTCTAGAGTAAACACAAGAGTATGCTAGCACTGAACCCTAGATCTCCCCAGTTTCACATCCTAGATATGCCCAGGTTCCTGACAGGAGAGCAGATTTTACGAGTGACCTGCCACCGTGCGTCAGTGCTCAGCTCCTCCACTCAGTTGACTTTATATTAGTTTCTTAGGGCTGCTGTAACATGGTCTGCCAAACTGTGTGATTGAAAAAAACCCAGAAATTTATTGTCTCACAGTTCTGGAGGCTGGAAGTGCAAAATTAAGGTGTTAGCAGGGTGAGTTTTTTTCCTTGTTGAAAAAGAATGCTTTATTAATACAAACACACGGAAACCCTAAAGCATCAAGAAATTTAAATATTTATGTCATAGCATGGCCAGGCACGGTGGCTCACACCTGTGGTCCCAGCACTTTGGGAGGCCGAGGTGGGCAGATCACCTGAGATCAGGAGTTTGAGACCAGCCTCTACATGGAGAAACCCTGTCTCTACTCAAAATACGAAATTAGCCAAGCGTGGTGGTGCATGCCTGTAATCCCAGCTACTTGGGAGGCTGAGGCAGGAGAGTTGCTTGAACCTGGGAGGTGGAGGTTGCGGTGAGCTGAGATTGTGCCATGGCACTCCAGCCTGGGCAACAAGAGCAAAACTCCGTCTTAAAAAAAATATATATGTATGTGTGTATATATATATATATATATATTTATGTCATAGCAAACAGGTGGCAATTCCACATCCAGGGTAAACAGAAGGGTTGAAGGAGACTACAACAGATTGGGCTCCCATGATGGAGAGGGCATCTTCACAGGTGGAGGCAGGCCCAGCTGAAACAGCTTTTCAAGCTCTCTGTCCTTATCAAGGATCATAAGAGGCATTCCACTCAAGGGGAGGCCTGTAATCTGGTGCTCTTCAGGTTGGTTAAAACTCTCAAAATCTAGAAGATTGAAGTGAAAGAGTTTTTCTATTTCTGGATAACATTATCTGAGGCAGGAACAGAGCTTTTTGCTTTAACAGTCTCCCTGGTCATCTTTTTGGCAGAGAAATTTCGGTGTTTTAGTTTGAGGAGTCTGTTGGTCTTTACTCGCGTTTCTGTAGCCCTGTCGACAGTTCCAAAAGCCTTTCTGGTAGCTTTAGGTAAGGCTGGTAAAGCACCGGACATTTTGCCAACACATGGTGTTGAAACTTGAGATCTCCCCTTTAAGGCTTTGATTGAAGGTCCAGATCCCAGCTTCAGCCTATCTTTAGGAGCTGCATGGATACCTGGTTCTCCATTCTCCTTATCAATACAGATCAGAGCAGGGTGGGTTCCTTCTAAGGGTTCCGGGGGAGCATCTGTTCCATGCCTCTCTCTTTGCTTCTGGTAGCCCCAAGCATTCCTTGGCTTGTGGATGCATCTCTGCAGTGTTCCATCTCCACATGGTGTTCTCCTTGTGTGTCTGTGTCTTCTTGCATGGACACCAGTCATATTGGGTTAGGGGCCCACTCTGCTCCAGTAGGACCTTATCCTGACGAATCACATCGGTAACAGCCCTATTTCCAAACATGGTCACGTTCTGAGGACTTCACTATATCTTTTTTGGGGGCCGCAATTCAACCCATGACATACCCCTGAAAGATGAAAAGAGTAGAATTTGGGACATTACATTTCTAAGTAGTTAGAAAAACTACTTTTGTTTATCTAATAAAGGAGGTATTTGAAGTTGCTTTCATGTTTTTAAAAACTGTTGACTCTGGCGTTTGCCTGATGGGTTAAAGGCTATCCCAGTTTTAGCCGCACGTCAGTCATGTCACCTGCACCCTTCTTTGCCCTCAGGTGTAGATTAAGGACCTGGAGGCTGGAGGGGTTTTTCCTTTAGCAAGTGTTCCTATGACAAAATACTGGGCTGTTGACTGAGGCTGGGAAGAGGGGATATCCTTAGGACTCCTGTAGAGGGCTTATTCCAAGCTGTCTCTAATGCCTCTTGGGCAGTGGGCTTTGGGATGAGGACTGACACACCCTGCATGCCTGGAGGATGCTGGGCCACTGGGAGCTGGCTCTTCCTACTCTGCTCCAGGCTAGGGACTGAAGAAGCTCAATGAGTCGTTTGCACAGCTGCAATGAGTCCTAGAAGAGGGCTTCTTACCTGGTTTTGCCCATTCCTGAATCAAGAATCATTTCAGCGTTAGGTGGGATCCATCCAGACCAGTCACCTAGACATTTCCTTAAATTGGGAATTTTTTTTTTTTTTGAGATGGAGTCTCACTCCGTCCCCCAGACTGGAGTGCAGTGGTGCGATCTCTGCTCACTGCGAGCTCCACTTCCAGGGTTCACACCATTCTCCTGCCTCAGTCTCCCGAGTAGCTGAGACTACAGGCGCCCGCCACCACACCCAGCTAATTTTTTGTATTTTTAGTAGAGACAGTGTTTCACCGTGTTAGCCAGGATGGTCTTGATCTCCTGACCTCGTGATCTGCCCGTCTCGGCCTCCCAAAGTGCTGGGATTACAGGCGTGAGCCACCGTGCCTGGCCAATTGGAATTTTTTTAAGCAAAAAAAGAGGATACATTGAGAATGATGGAACTCCTGGTCTGAAATGAGAGCTATATATAACTCCTGGATTTTTTCCTTTCCCTCAACTCCCCTGCAATGGACTGAATGTTTGCATCCCCCACAAATTCTTATGTTGAAATCCTAACCCTCAATAGAACAGTATTAGAAGGTGGGACTTTTGGAAGGTAATTAGATCATAAGAGTAGACCCCTCATGAATAGGATTCGTGCCCTTGAACAAGAGCCACAGAGAGCTCTCCAGCTTTCTGTCTGTCATGTGAGGAGACAATGAGAAGACAGTAGTCTTCAACCTGGAAAAAGGCTCGTACCAGAGCCTGACCAAGCTGGCACCTATCTCGGATTTCCAGCTTCCAGAACTGTGAGAAATCCATTTCTGATTTTTATAGGCCACCGGTATATTGTATTTTTATGGTAGCAGCATGAACAGACTAAGGCCTGTTGGCTTTACTTTCACAATGGAAACCAGTCTTTTCACTCCTCATTCTCTGCTGCTTCCTTTCTAATTCAAGCTACCATCACCGCTCCTCCGGACCCCTACACCCATCTTCCAGCTGGTCTCCCTCCTCCATCCCTGTCTTGTACAATTCATCCTCCACCTAGAAGCCAGAGTGGCGTTTTAGAAACCTGAATCCAAGCATGTTATCTCTATGCTAAAACTCTCCAATGCATTTAAAAATCTGCACAATCTGGCCCCTGTTTACCTTTATCTGACACCACTTGTGTTGATTTCTTTTTTTTTTTTTCTGACAGAGTCTGACTCTGTCACTCACGCTGGAATGCAGTGGCATGATCTTGGCTCACTGCAGCCTCTGCCTCCTGGGTTCAAGTGATTCTCCTGCCTCAACCTCTTGCCGTAGCTGGGATTACAGGCGCATGCCACCACGCCCGACTAAGTTTTGTATTTTTAATAGAGACAGGGTTTTGCCATGTTGGCCAGTCTGGTCTTGAATTCCTGGCCTCAGGTGATCCACCTGCCTGTGACTGCCAAAGTGCTGGGATTACAGGTGTGAGCCACCGCGCCCAACCTCGTGTTGGTTCATTTCTTGTTATTGTCTTTTCCTTCGCCCACCCTTACCCTCCTCTCCCCTTAGAATGTACACCTTTGAAAGAAGGGGCCTTGTTTGTCTCGATCATAGAGACAGGGTTGTGCCTGGCACTAGGTGGATGCTCAGTCAATATGTTTATAATGCAAATGGCAGAGACAGAAATTTAGGCAAGCAAACGTGGGTTTTCTGTATTCAGTTCTGATACCGACTTTCAGTTCTTTTCACCAAAGAATTGGCAAGAGTCCTGAGCTGGAGGGAATCATGGTGACTTCTCTTCTAGGCTCTGCAGATAGCCTTTTGTGTGTCCCAATATTGTTCTTTTCGCACACCAATCCATGGCTTGGTGGCCCTTTTCACATACAGCTTTCATTCTTGCTAATGTAGTTATGCAATGATTGTGTCAAGTACCGGAACATTCCACTAGAGGGCAGTAGAATATAGTGTTAAAGTTTGGGATCTGAAGCCATTGACTGCCTTGCCATCTATTCTCTTCCAGGAATCATTTTGGAGAAAGGGCAGCAATCATTTTGAACTGTGATGATATGAGGGCAACCACCTAGGGATGGCAGAAGAGCAAGCTGGATCAAATGGCCATATAACACAAAAATCACTATGGTTAAGAACTTAGTACCCCCTGCCCCTCCTTCCTGCCCCCTAAAGGCAGGCTGCCTGGGTTAAAAAGGGGAGGGAGAGGGAGGTGATGTACATTACTTCTGCTCACATCTCACTGTCCAGAAAATACTGCTTGCTGAAGGGTCATATGGCTACACTTCCCTATAAGAAAGATTGTGAAATGTAGCCTTTTTTCTTGGTGGCCAAAAATCTATTATGGAAGAATGGGAAAATGGATATTGGAAGTTAACTGGCAGTTTCTGCCACAAATTCTTGAACCAGATGAGGTTAAATAATCTGAGTTAAGGCCGGGCGCGGTGGCTCACGCCTATAATCCCAGCACTTTGGGAGGCTGAGGCAGGGGGATCACGAGGGCAGGAGTTTGAGGCCAGCCTGGCCAATATGGTGAAACCGTGTCTCTACTAAAAATACAAAAATGTGGCGGGTGCATGTAATCCCAGCTACTCGGGAGGCTGAGTCAGGAGAATCACTTGAAACTGGAAGGTGGAGGTTGCAGTGAGCTGACATCGTGCCACTGCACTCAACCTAGACAACACAAGAGCAAAGCTCCGTCTAAAAAAAAAAAAAAAAAAATCTGAGCTAAATAATCTGGGCTTTTGTTACGGCAAGGGATTTCCAAGGTGATTCAGACCCAAGCCACTGGCCATCAGGCTTTGCTTCCTTCTTTGTAGTTAAACTTAACTTGTTATGTCAACTAGATTTTTGGATTTTATAGCCTGGAACCTCCCCGAGGGATGCACTTCTAGAATCCCCTATAGTTGGTGTCTTATCATTTTGATTATGCAAAACTGGTCTGTTAGTATTATTAAAAACTTTTGTTTGCCTTATTAGCATCTTATTATATTTAGTAGTGCCATCTGGAAGTTTCATCTACTAGTGAGAGGTGACAACATGCTAGCAGCCCTCGCTGGCTCTGGGCACCTCCCTGGCCTCGGCTCTAGCCGTGCTTGAGAAGCCCTTCAGCCCGCTGCACTGTAGAACCCCTCTGGCTGGGAGGCCAGAGCAGCTCCCTCTGCGGGAGGTGTGGAGGGAGAGGCTTGAGGTGGCAACGGGGGCTGCTGCTTGTCCTGGCCAGCCCTTGAGTTCTGGAGTGGGCCTGGGCTCGGCCCGAGGCCCCGCACTGGGAGCACTGCAGGCCACCAGCCGGGCAGTGAGGGGCTTGGCAACCGGGCCACCAGCTGCGGAGGGTGCCCAGGGTCCCCCAGTGGTGCCACCCGCCCATGCCGCTCGAATTCTTGCAGGCCTCAGCACGCCTCGGTAGGGCAGGGGCTCACCGGGACCTGCAGCCCACCATGCCCAAGACCCCCACCCGTGGGCTCCTGCCCGAGCCTCCCCAACAGGTACTGCCCTCTGCCCCACAGCACCCAGTCCCATCAGCCTCCCAAGGGCTGAGAAGTGCAGGAGCAGGCGGGACTGGCGGGCAGCTCTGCTCAGCCCCTGCGTGGGATCCACTAGGTGGAGCCCCCCTAGGCTCCTGAGTCCCCTGAGGACTTGGAGAACTTTTATGTCTAGCTAAAGGATTGTAAATGCACCAGTCAGCACTCTGTGTCTAACTCAAGGTTTGTAAAGGCACCAATCAGTGCTCTGTGTCTAGTTAATCTAGTGAAGACTTGGAGAACTTTTCTGTCTAGCACTCTGCCTCTAGTTAAAGGATTGTAAACACACCAATCAGTACTCTTTGTCTAGCTCAAGGTTTGTAAATACACCAGTCAGCACTCTGTGTCTAGCTAAAGGTTTGTAAATGCACCAATCAGCACCCTGTCAAAACGGACCAATCAGTTCTCTTTAAAATGGGCCAATCAGCAGGATGTGGGTGGGGGTCAGATAAGGGAATAAAAGCAGGCTGCCCCAGCCAGCAGGGGCAACCCTCTCCAGTCTCCTTCCATGCTGTGGAAGATTTGTTCTTTTGCTCTTTGCAATAAATCTTGCTGCTGCTCACTCTTTGGTTCCACACCACCTTTCACTTGCTACTATGTCCTATTTTTCCTTAGAATTTGGGGGCTAAATACCGGGCACCTGTTGGCTAGTTAAAAGCGACTAGTGCGGCTGCCAGACTAAAGACATGGATATCAGGCTTTCTGGCAAAGGGCTCTCTAATAACCCCCGACTCTTTGGAGTTGGGAGCGTTGGTTTGCCTGGAACCAGCTTCTGCTTTTCCTATACTTCTGGGCTGAGCCGACGGTCAACAGAGAGGAAAACCATTGAGCTCCAGGGTCCTGACAACAAGTTGGTTGACCCTGTGGCCTTGAGCGGAACTCTCAAAGTCATGTTGCCCAAGCGAGACTCGCACATCTATTCTATCTACCCTGACCCTTGCCTCCTGGGTCCTAATGCCTGTCAGACAAACTTCCTCTTGCCTCTCTTCTCCAAGACTAGTCCTGCTTCTAAAAATCACTCCCTGTCTCTGGTACTTTTCTAATTTCTCCTATAAGAATGATTTCTAGTATAAACTTCAGGACTCTGTTACCTTCTTTAGGTACCCAAAGTCACCAATCAGAAAGACATAATTTTTGCCCAAAGCCCCATCGTAGGGGGAATTATCCAGAATTTTAGGATCCCTCCTCAGACAAGCAGGCCTAACAAAAGCTATTCCTGAAGCTAGGATATCGGGAGCCTCAGAAATTGTATCCTTCCTGTTCATATAAGTGAGGACCAAAGGTGTCACTCTTCCAACCCTGGAGATCTCTTCCCTCCCTCAGGGTATGGCCCTCCACTTCGCTTTTGGGGCATAACATCTTTATAGGACATGGGCAAAGTCCCAGTACTAACAGGAGAATGCTTAGGACTCTAACAGGTTTTCGAGAATGTGTTGGTAAGGGCCACTAAATCCAATTTTTCTTGGTCCTCTTTGTGGTCTAGGAGGACAGCCAGGGGTGGAGGTTTTCGAGAATGCATCGGTAAGGGCCACTAAATCCGACCTTCCTCGGTCCTCCTTGTGGTCTGGGAGGAAAACTAGTGTTTCTGCTGCTGCGTCGGTGAGTGCAACTGTTCCGATCAGCAGGGTCCAGGAACCGTTGTGGGTTCTTGGACAGGGGTTGTTTCTGCTGCTGCGTCGGTGAGTGCAACTGTTCCGATCAGCAGGGTCCAGGAACCCTTGCAGGTTCTGGGCAGGGGGAGAAACAAAACAACCTGAAACCGTGGGCAGTTTTGTCTTTCAAATGGGAAATGCTCAGGCATCAATAGGCTCACCATTGAGATGCATTCTAAGTCATTGGGACCAATTTGACCTGCAAACCCTGAAAAAGAGGTGGCTCATTTTTTCTGCACTATGGTCTGGCCCCAAATTCTGTCTCTGATGGGGAAAAATGGCCACCTGAGGGAAGTACAAATGACAATACTGTCTTGCAGCTTGACCTTTTCTGTAAGAGGGAAGGCAAATGGAGTGAAATACCTTATGTCCAAGCTTTCTTTTCATTGAAGGAGAATACAGAACTATGCAAAGCTTGTAATTTACATCCCACAGGAAGACCTCTCAGCTTACCCCCATATTCTAGCCTCCCTATAGCTCCCCTTCCTATTAATGATAATCATCCTCTAATCTCCCCTGCCCAGAAGGAAATAAAGAAATCTCCAAAGTACCAGAAAAACCCCCAGGAAATCAGTTATGTTCTCTTCAAGCTGTAGGGGAGGGGAATTTGGCCCAACCCGGGTACATGTCCCCTTCTTCCTCTCTGATTTAAAGCAGATCAAGGCAGACCTGGAGAAGTCTTCAGATGATCCTGATAGGTACATAGATGTCCTATAGGGTCTAGGGCAAAACTTTGACCTCGCTTGGAGAGATGTCATATTACTGTTAGATCAAACCCTGGCCTTTAATGAAAAGAATGTGGCTTTAGCCGCAGCCTGAGAGTTTGGAGATACTTGGTATCTTAGTCAAGTAAATGATAGAATGACAGCCAAAGAAAGGGATAAATTCTCTACCGGTCAGCAAGCCGCCCCAGTATGGATCCCCACTGGGACCTTGACCCAGATCATGGGGACTGGAGTCGTAAACATCTGTTGACCTGTGTTCTAGAAGACTAAGGAGAATTAGGAAAAAGCCCATGAATTATTCAGTGATATCCACCATAACTCAGGGAAAGGAAGAAAATCCTTCTGTCTTCCTCGAGCAGCTATGGGGAGGTCTTAAGAAGATATACTCCCCTGTCACCCGAATCACTTGAGGGTCAATTGATTCTAAAAGATGAGTTTATTACCCAGTCAGCTGCACATATCAGGAGAAATCTCCAAAAGCAAGCCCTGGGCCCTGAACAAAATCTGGAGGCATTATTAAACCTGGCAACCTTAGTGTTCTGTAATAGGGACCAAGAGGAACAGGCCCAAAAGGAAAAGCAAGATCAGAGAAAGGCTGCAGCCTTAGTCATGGCCTTCAGACACACAAACCCTAGTGGTTCAGAGAAGACAGAAAATGGAGCAGGCCAATCACTTGGTAGGGCTTGTTATCAGTGTGGTTTACTAGGACACTTTAAAAAAGATTGTCCAATGAGAAACAAGCTGCCCCCTCGTCCATATCCACTGTGTTGAGGCAATCACTGGAAGGTGCGCTGCCCCAGAGGATGAAGGTTCTCTGGGTCAGAAGCCCCCAACCAGATGATCCAACAACAGGACTGAGGGTGCCTGGGGCAAGCGCCAACTCATGTCATCACCCTCACTGTGCCCCAGTTACATTTAAGCATCGAGGGCCAGGAAATTGACTTCCTCCTGGACACGGGTGCAGCCTTCTCAGTGTTAATCTCCTGTCCTGGATGACTGTCCTCAAGGTCCGTTACCATCTGAGGAATCCTGGGACAGCCTGTAACCAGGCATTTCTCCCACCTCCTTAGTTGTAATTGGGAGACTTTGCTCTTTTCACCTTCCTTGTTATGCCTGAAAGTCCCACACCCTTATTAGGGAGGGATATATTAGCCAAGTCTGGAGCTATTATCTACATGAATATGGGGAACAAGTTACCCATTTGTTGTCCCCTACTTGAGGAAGGACTCAAACCTGAAGTCTGGGCATTGGAAGGACAATTTGGAAAGGCAAAAAATGCCCACCCAGTCCAAATCAGGCTAAAAGACCCCACCACTTTTCCTTATCAAAGGCAATATCCCTTAAGGCCTGAAGCTCATAAAGGTTTACAGGATATTGCTAAACATTTAAAAGCTCAAGGCTTAGTAAGGAAACACAGCAGTCCCTGCAACACTCCAATTCTAGGAGTACAAAAACCGAACCGTCAGTGGAGACTAGTGCATGATCTTAGACTCATCAATGGGGCAGTAATTCCTCTATATCCAGTTGTACCCAACCCCTATACCCTGCTCTCTCAAATACCAGAGGAAGCAGAATGGTTCACTGTTCTGGACCTCAAGGATGCCTTCTGTATTTCCCTGCACTCTGACTCCCAGTTTCTCTTTGCCTTTGAGGATCCCGCAGACCACACGTCCCAACTTACATGGACAGTCTTGCCCCAAGGGTTTAGAGATAACCCTCATCTGTTTGGTCAGGCACTGGCCCAAGATCTAGGCCACTTCTCAAGTCCAGGCACTCTGGTCCTTCAGTATGTGGATGATTTACTTTTGGCTACCAGTTCGGAAGCCTCTTGCCAGCAGGTTACTCTAGATCTCTTGAACTTTCTAGCTAATCAAGGGTACAAGATGTCTAGGTTGAAGGCCCAGCTTTGCCTACAGTAGGTCAAATATCTAGGCCTAATCTTAGCCAGAGGGACCAGGCCCCTCAGCAAGGAACAAATACAGCCTATACTGGCTTATCCTCACCCTAAGACATTAAAACAGCTGTGGGAGATCCTTGGAATCACCGGCTTCTGCTGACTATGGATCCCTGGATACAGTGAGATAGCCAGGCCCCTCTATACTCTAATCAAGGAAACCCAGAGGACAAATACTCGCCTAGTAGTATGGGAACCAGAGGCAGAAACAGCCTTCAAAACCTTAAAGCAGATCCTAGTACAAGCTCCAGCTTTAAGCCTTCTGACAGGACAAACCTTCCCTTTCTATGTCACAGAGAGAGCAGGGATAGCTCTTGGAGTCCTTACTCAGACTCATGGGACAACCCCACAACCACTGTCATACCTAAGTAAGGAAATTGTTGTAGTAGCAAAAGGCTAGGCTCACTGTTTATGGGTAGTTGCGGCGGTGGCCATCTTAGTGTCAGAGGCTGTCAAGACAATACAAGGAAAGGATCTCACCATCTGGACTACTCATGATGTAAATGGCATACTAAGTGCCAAAGGAAGTTTATGGCTATCAGACAACTGCCTGCTTAGATACCAGGCGCTACTCCTTGAGGGACCGGTGCTTCAAATACATACGTGTGCGGCCCTCAACCCTGCCACTTTTCTCCCAGAGGATGGGGAACCAATCGAGCACGACTGCCAACAGGTTGTAGTCCAGAATGATGCCACCCGAGATGATCTCTTAGAAGTCCCCTTAGCTAATCCTGACCTTAACCTATATACTGATGGAAGTTCATTTTTGGAGAATGGGATATGAAGGGCAGGTTATGCCATAGTTAGTGATGTAACTGTACTTGAAAGAAAGCCCCTTCCCCGAGGGACCAGTACCCAGTTAGCAGAACTAGTGGCACTTACCTGAGCCTTAGAACTGTGAAAGGGAAAAAGAATAAATGTGTATACAGATTGCAAGTGTGCTTATCTAATCCTACATGCCCATGCTGCAATATGGAAAGAAAGGGAGTTCCTAACCTCTGGGAACCCCCATTAAATACCACAAGGAAATCATGGAGTTACCGCACGCAGTGCAAAAACCGAAGAAGGTGTTAGTCTTACACTGCCAAAGCCATCAAAAAGGGGAAGAAGGGAGAACAGCAGCATAGGCAGCTGGCAGTGGCAGCAGAAGGGAAAGAGAGAAAGAGACAGGAAGTCAGAGAAAGAGAGGAAGAAACAGAGAGACAAAAAGAAGGAGACAGAGGAAGAGACAAAGAGACAGAAAGTCAGAGAGAGAGGAAGAGACAGAGAGACAGAGAAAGAAAGAGAAAGAGAAAGTCAAAGAGAAGGAGGTAGAGAGAGGAAGAGACAGACAGAGGCAGTCAGAAAGAGAGAGACGAAGAAGTTAAAGAGAGAAAGAGAGATAGAAGTAGTAAAGAAAAAACAGTGTACCCTATTCCTTTAAAAGCCAGGGTAAATTTCTAAATGTCTACCCAGCCAAGGTATATTCTTCTTATGTGGAACATTGACCTATATCTACCTCCCCATTAACTGGACAGGCACCTGCACCTTAGTCTTTCCAAGTCCCAACATTAACATTGCCCCAGGAAATAAGACCTTATCAGTACCCCTCAAAGCTCAAGTCCATCAGTGCAGAGCCATACAAGTAATACCTCTACTTGTAGGGTTGGGAATGGCTACTGCTACAGGAACCAGTATAGCCGGTTTATCTACTTCATTATCCTACTACCACATACTCTCAAAGGGTTTCTCAAACAGTTTGCAAGAAATAACGAAATCTATCCTTACTCTACAATCCCAAATAGACTCTTTAGCAGCAGTGACTCTCCAAAACTGCCAAGGCCTAGACCTCCTCACTGCTGAGAAAGGAGGACTTTGCACCTTCTTAGGGGAAGAGTGTTGTTTTTGCACTAACCAGTCAGGGATAGTACGAGATACTGCCTGGCATTTACAGGAAAAGGCTTCTAAAATCAGACAACGCCTTTCAAATTCTTATACCAACCTCTGGAGTTGGGCAATATGGCTTCTCCCCTTTCTAGGTCCCGTGGCAGCCATCTTGCTGTTACTCGCCTATGGACCCTGTATTTTTAACCTCCTTGTTAAATTTACTTCCTCTAGAATTGAAGCCATAAAGCTACAGATGGTCTTACAAATGGAATCCCAAATGAGTTCAACTAACAACTTCTACCGAGGACCCCTGAACCAACCCTCTGGCACTTTCACTGGCTTAGAGAGCTCCCTTCTGGAGGACACTACAACTGCAGCACCCCTTTATCACCCGTATCCAGCAGGAAGCAGCTGGGTAGTCAGTTCTATTCTGTTTTTTTGCGTAACTGATGAATCACTTTGCAATACACTGTTGACACCTACCCCTTGCACTTGGCCATTTTGTTTGGCCCCCTATGCTGGTTCACTGTTGGATGAACTACTTGATTTACAATTGATGCTGGTTAGTCCCTCCTGTTCTTCATATGCCTCCTACTCTTTCCAGGCTATTTGGCTTATACCCTTCTTTACATACACAAATGGAATTCAATGCACATTAATTACTTATAGACAGACATATATTTACGAGAAGAAACAAAAAGTCCAGGTATATAAATATTCTTCCATTTAAGAAAAAAATAACCAAAATCAGAGTGGAATTGGATGAAATGGAGATGAGAAAAACCATACATAAGATAATTGAAATCAAAAGTTGGTTTTTTGAAAAAATAAGATTGATATACTAGCCAGACTAATAAAAAAGAGAGAAGATCCCAAAAAACAGAATCAGAAATGACAGAGGGAGCATTACCATTGGCCCCACAGAAATATGAAAACCCTCAGAGACTGTTGTAAATACCTCAATGCATACAATTAGAAAACCTAGAAGAAATGGATAAATTCCTGAAAACATACAACCTCTCTAAATTGAACCTGGAAGAAATGAAAACCTTGAGCAGACCAATAACAAGTTCTGAAATGGAATAAATAACAAAAAAACCTACCAACAAGACAAAAGCCCTGGACCAGATGAATTCACAGCCGAATTCTACCAGATGTATAAGGAAGAGCTGGTACCATTCCTACTGAAACTATTCCAAAAAATCAAGAAGGAGGGACTTGTCTTTAGCTCATTCTATGAGGCCAGCATCATTCTGATACCAAAATCCGGCCGAGAAAAGAAAACTTCAGGCCAATATCCCTGATGGACATAGATGCAAAACTTATCAGCAAAACACTAACAAACCAAATCCAGCAACACATCAAAAAGCTAATCCACCATAATTAAGTAGACTTTATTCCTGGAATGCAAGGTTGCTTCAACATATGCAAATCAATAAATGTGACTCATTATATAAACAGAACTAAAACCGAAAACCACATGATTATCTCAATAGATACAGAAGAGGCCTTTGATATAATTCAACATCATTTCATATTAAAAACCCTCAACAAACTAAATATCAAAGGAACATACCTCAAAATAGTAAGAGCCACCACTGAAAAACCCACAGTCAATATCATACAGAATAGACAAAAGCTGGAAGCATTCCTCTTGAGAACCAGAATAAGACAAGGATGCCCATTCTCACCACTCCTATTAAACATAGTAGAGAAGTCTTGACCAGGGCAATCAGGCAAGAGAAAACTGGGCATCCACATAGGAAGAGAAGTCAAATGACCTCTCTTCACAGATGATATGATTATATACCTAGAAGCCCCCATAGTCTCTGCCCAAAGGCTCCTAGATCTGATAAACAGCTTCAGCAAAGTTTCATGACACAAAAATCAATGAATGAAAATCAGTAGCATTTCTGGTTTTGTTTTGTTTTGTTTTGTTTTTGAGACAGAGTTTCACTCTGTCGCCCAGGCTGCTGGAGTGCAGTGGTGCAATCTCGGCTCACTGCAACCTCTGCCTCCCGTATTCTAAGCATTTCTTCTGCCTCAGCCCCCTGCGTACCTGGGACTACAGGTGTGTCCCACCATGCCCAGCTAATTTTTTGTATTTTTAGTGGAGATGGGGTTTCACCGTGTTGGCCAGGATGGTTTCAATCTCCTGACCTCGTGATCCGCACGCCTCAGCCTCCCAAAGTGCTAGGATTACAGGCATGAGCCACCGTGCCGGGCCTGAAAATCAGTAGCATTTCTATACACCAATAATGGCTAAACTGAGAGCCAAATCAAGAACACAATCTCATTTATAGTAGCCACAAAAAGAATAAAATACCTAGGAATACAGCTAACCAGGGAGGTGGAAGATCTCTACAACCAGAATTACAAAACACTGCTCAAAGAAATCAGAGATGACACAAACAAAAATGGGAAAACTATTCCATGCTTATGGCTAGGAAGAATCAATATTGTTAAAATGGCCATCCTGTTCAAAGCAATTTACAGACCCAATGCTTTCACCATCAAATTACCAAGACATTTTTTTCACAGAATTAGAAAAAATTGTTCTAAAATGCATTTGGAATTAAAAAAGAACTTGAATAGTCAAAGCAATCCTAAGCAAAAAGAACAAAGCTGGAGGCATCACACTACTCAACTTCAAGTTATTCTACAAGGCTACAGGAACCAAAAACATAGTACTGGTACAAAAACAGACACAAAGGCCAATGTAACAGGGCAAGAACCCAGAAATAAAGCCATACACCTACAACCACCTGATCTTTGACAAAGTCAACAAAAACAGGCAAAGGGGAAAGGGATCCCTATTCAATAAATGGTGCTGGGATAACTGGCTAGCCATAGGCAGAAGATTGAAACTGGACCCTACCTTTCATCATATACAAAAATCAAGTCAGGATGGATTAAAACTTAAGGGTAAAACCTAAAACTATCAAAGCTGTAGAAGAGAACCTAGGAAATACAATTCTGGACATTGGCTCTGGCAAAGACTTCATAATGAAGACTCCAAAAGCAATTGCCACAAAACCAAAAAATGACAAGAGGGATCTGATTAAATGAAAGAACTTCTGCACAGAAGGCATTATCAAGAGAGCAAATAGACAACCTACAGAATGGGAAAAATGTTTATAAACCATACATCTGACAGAGGCCTAACATCCAGAATCTATAAGGAACTTAAGCAAATCAACAAATAAAAAGCAAACAACGCCCCTATTTAAAAATGGGCAAAGGACATGAATAGATACTTCTCAAAAGAAGACATATAGATGGCCAACAAGCATATGAAAAAATACTCAGTATCACTAATCATCAGGGAAATGTAAATCAAAACTACAAGGGGATGCCATTTCACACCAGTCAGAATGGTTATTATTAAAAAGTCAGAAAATAACAGATGTTGGTGAGGTTGTAGAGAAAAGCGAATACTTAAACATGGTAGAAATGTAAATTAGTTCAGCCACTGTAGAAAGCAGTCTGGAGATTTCTCAAAGAACTTAAAAGATACTACCATTTGACCCTGCAATCCCATTACTGGATATATACCCAAAGGAATATAAATCTTTCTATCATAAAGACACGTGTGTGTGCATGTTTACCACAGCACTGTTCACAGTAGCCAATATATGGACTCAACCTAGATGCCCATCAGTGGTGGACTGGATAAAGAAAATGTGGTACATACACACCATGGAATACTATGCAGCCATAAAAAAGAATGAAATCATGTTTTTGTAGCAACATGGTTGGAGCTGAAGGCCATTGTTCTAAGCAAATTAACACAGAAATGGAAAACCAAATACTGCATATTCTCACAAGTAGGAGCTACACATTGAGTACATATGGACACAAAGAAGGGAATAATAGATTATGGGGCCTACTTGAAGGTGGAGAGTGGGAGGAAGGTGAGGATTAAAAAACTATGGGGTAGTATGCTGATTACCTGGGTGACAAAATTATCTGTGCAGCAAACCCCTGCAACATGCAATTTACTCACGTAACAAACCTGCACATATACTCCTTGAACTTAAAAATTCAGTTCTCAATGACACCTGTCACCATGACTCTATGTTAGATACACTGCCCGGACTCACCATGTGTGAATGCATCTCAGTCCACATGTGGCAGGCAGGTGTCTAGATGGGCAATGCCTGCTGGGAGCTCTACTGCCTGAAATATGGGACTCAGCTTGATGGACAGATGCCCAGTGACAAGGTCGTTGTTGGAGAGGATGACTTCTTCATCACCTTCTTCTGTGAAACCGGTACTGGAAAACATATGCCCTGGCCAGATTTTGTGGATGTGGAGCCTGTGGTCATTGATGAGATCTGATGTCCCAAACTGACAGCTCTTCCACCCAGAGCAACTCATTACTGGGAAAGAGGATGCTGCCAACAACTATGCCCGTGGTCACTATACCATTGGCTAGGGGACCACTGACCTGGTGTTGGACCACATCTGCGAGCTTCTGACCACTGCACAGAACTTCAGGGCTTCCTGGTGTTCCACTGCTTTGTCTGGGGCACTGGCTCTGGCTTCACCTTACTCCGCATGGAGTGGCTCTCTGTTGACTATGGCAAGAAATCCAAGCTGGAATTTTTTACCTACTCAGCCCCCACAGCTGTCTATAATTGTGGTCCAGCCCTAGAATTTCATTCTGATCACTCACACTACCCTGGAGCACTCAGACTGTGCCTTCATGGTGGACAATGAAGCCACCTATAACATCTGCCGCTGCAACCTGGACATCGAGCATCCAACCTCAACCAACCTCAGCTGCCTGATTGCCAAATCATCTCCTCCATCACATCTCCTCTGCACTTTGATGGGCCCCTCAACGTGGACCTGATGAAGTTCCAGACCAACCTGGCACCTTACCCTCACATCCACTTCCCCCTGGCCACCTATTCACTCATCATCTCTGTAGAGAAGGTATACCACGAACAGCTGTTGGTTGCCAAGATCCCCGATGCCTGCTTCGAGCTTACCAACCAGATGGTGAAGTATGACTCCCGGCGTGGCAAGTACATGGGCTGCTGCCTGCTGTACAATGGAGACGAGATGTTCAAGGATGTTTACACTGCCATTGCCACCATCGAGACCAAACGTAGCATTCAGTTTGTGGACTGGTTCCCCATGGGCTTCAAGGTTGGTATCAACTCCCAGCAGCCCACTGTGGCGCCTGGTGGTGATCTGGCCAAGGTGCAGCATGCCTTGTGCATGCTGAGCAACACGATCACTATCGCTGAGGCCTGGGTCTGCCTGGGCCACAAGTTCAACTTGATGTATGCCAAGAGGTCGTTTGTGCACTGGGATGTGGGCAAGGGCATGGAGGAGGGAGAGTTCTCTGAGGCCCTGGAGGATATGGGTGCCCTGGAGAAGGATTATGAGAAAGTAGGCATCAACTTCTATGAGGACAAGTATAAGGGAGACTAGAACAACTGCCTGGAGCCTATTTACTGTGTTTATTGCAAAACTTTAGGAATAAACAGTCTCCCTGCATGATTAAGAAAATAAAATAAAATAGAAGTTCGAAGAAAAAAATCTTCTGCTTGTTTTAAATCAACAAAAATTAATCATTCACCTTTAATTTTGATATTTGTAACTCCCCTTTTTGCATACTTTGTATTAGCTTATCTCTTTTGAATGTTATTACGATATATTGGAATTTCACATACTCAACTATTTCAATTAACCATTCTTCCCTTTTATTCTTTCCATCCCTCCCCTCCTTATGCTTCCTGTTGAAATGAAGTACTTTTAAATTTATTGGTTTTAATTAATTAATGCATTTTTTAACTTTTAGGTTTGGGGGTACATGTGAAGGTTTGTTACACAAGTAAAGACGTGTCATGGGGGTTCATTGTACGTATTATTTCATCACCCTGGTATTAAGCCTAGTATCCAATAACTAGTTATCTTTTCTGCTCCTCCCCCTCCTTCCACCCCCACCCTTAAGTAGACCCCAGTGTCTGTTGTTTCCTTCTTTGTGTTCATAAATTGTTATCATTTAGCTCCCATTTATAAGTGAGAATATGTGGTATTTGGTTTTCTGTTCCTGCATTAGCTTGCTAAGGATAATAGCCTCCAGCTCCATTCATGTTCCTGCAAAATACATGATCTCATTCTTTTTTATGGCTGCATAGTATTCTGTGGTATATATGTACCACATTTTCTTTATCTAATCTGTCATTGATGGGCATTTAGGCTGATTCTTTTTCTTTGCTATTGTGAATAGTGCTGCAGTGAACATTTGTATACATGTGAAATGTGGAACGTTGCACATGAGTGTGTGAAATTCCAATAATTCATGGTCTTTATGGTATGATTTATATTCCTCTGGGTATATACCCAATAATGGGATTGATAGGTTGAATGGTAGTTCTGCTTTTAGCTTTTTGAGGAATCACCATACTACTTTCCACAATGTTTGAACTAATTTACACTCCCATCAACAGTGTATCAGTGTTCAATTTTCTCCTGAGTCTTGCCAGCACCTGTTATTTTTTGACTTTTTAGTAATAGTCATTCTGACTAGTGTGAGATGGTATCTCATTGTGGTTTTGATTTGCATTTCTCTAATGATCAGGGATACTGAGCTTTTTTCATATGCTTCTTGGCTGTACTTCCTTTGAGAAGTGTCTGTTCATGTCCTGTGGCCACTTTTTAATGGGGTTGTTTGTTTTTCTCTTGTAAATTTTTTAAGTTCCTTATAGATGATGGAACTTTGTCAGATGCGTAGTTTGCAAAATTTTTCTCCCATTCTGTAGGCTGTCTGTTTACTCTGTCGAGAGTTTCTTTTTTTGTTGTTGTTATTATTATACTTTAAGTTCTAGGGTATATGTGCACAACGTGCAGGCTTGTCACATATGTATACACATGCCATGTTGGTGTGCTGCACCCATTAACTTGTCATTTACATTAGGTATATCTCCTAATGCTATCCCTCCCCCCCCCCCCTCCCCACAATAGGACCCGGTGTGTGATGTTCCCCTTCCTGTGTCCAAGTGATCTCATTGTTCAATTCCCACCTATGAGTGAGAACATGCGGTATTTGGTTTTCTGTTCTTGCGATAGTTTGCTGAGAATGATGGTTTCCAGTTTCATCCATGTCCCTACAAAGGACACAAACTCATCCTTTTTTATGGCTGCCTAGTATTCCATGGTGTCTATGTGCCACATTTTCTTAATCCAGTCTGTCACTGATGGACATTTGGGTTGATTCCAAGTCTTTGCTATTGTGAATAGTGCTGCAATAAACATACGTGTGCATGTGTCTTTATAGCAGCATGACTTATAATCCTTTGGGTATATACCCAGTAATGGGATGGCTGGGTCATATGGTACTTCTAGTTCTAGATCCTTGAGGAATCGCCACACTGTCTTCCACAATGGTTGAACTAATTTACAGTACCACTAACAGTATAAAAGTTTTCCTGTTTCTCCCCATCCTCATCAGTATCTGTTGTTTCCAGACTTTTTAATGATCACCATTTTAACTGGCATGAAATGGTATCTCATTGTGGTTTTGATTTACATTTGTCTAATGACAAGTGATGATGAGCTTTTATTCGTGTTTGCTGGCCACATAAATGTTGTCTTTTGAGAAGTGTCTGTTCATATCCTTTGCCCACTTTTTGATGGGGTTGTTTGTTTTTTTCTGGTAAATTTGTTTAAGTTCCTTGTACATTCTGGATATTAGACCTTTGTCAGATGGGTAGCTTGCAAAAATTTTCTCCCATTCTGTAGATTGCCTGTTCACTCTGATGATAGTTTCTTTTGATGTGCAGAAGCTCTTGAGTTTGATTAGATCTCATTTGTCAATTTTGGCCTTTGTTGCCATTGCTTTTGGTGTTTGAGTCATGAAGTCTTTGCCCATGCCTATGTCCTGAATGGTATCGCCTAGGTTTTCTTCTAGGGTTTTTATGGTTTTAGACTTACATTTAAGTATCTAATCCATCTTTAGTTAATTTTTGTATTAAGTGTAAAGAAGGGGTTCAGTTTCTGTCTTCTGCATGTGGCTAGCCAGTTTTTCCAGCACCATTTATTAAATTGGGAATCCTTTTCCCATTGCTTGTTTTTGTCAGGTTTGTCAAAGATCAGATGGTTGTAGATGTGTGGTGTTATTTCTGAGGTCTCTGTTCTTTTCCATTGGTCTATATATCTGCTTTGGTACCAATGCCATGCTGTTTTGGTTATTGCAACCTTGTAGTATAGTTTGAAGCTAGGTAGCGTGATGCCTCCAGCTTTGTTCTTTTTGCTTAAGATTGTCTTGGCTATATGGGCTCTTTTTTGGTTCCATATGAAATTTAAAGTAGTTTTTTCTAATTCTGTGAAGAGAGTCACTGGTAGCTTGATGGGAATAGCATTGAATCTATGAATTACTTTGGGCAGTATGGCTATTTTCACAATATTGATTCTTCCTATCCACGTGTGCTCTAATCTTTATTATTTATTTTCTTCTACTGATTTGGGGTTTGGTTTGCTCTTGCTTTTCCAGTTCTTTAAGATGCATCATGAGGTTGTTTCTTTCAACTCATTCTACTTTTTTGATGTAGACACTTATAGCTATAAATATACCTCTTAGTACTTCTTTTGCTGTATCCCGTAGGTTTTGATATGTTGTGTTTCCATTATCATTTGTTTCAAGAAATGTTTAAATTTCCTTCTTCATTTATTTATTTATTGACCCACTTGCACTCAGGAGCATATTGTTTAATTTCCACATGTTGATATGATTTTCAAAATTCCTCTTGTTATTGATTTCTAGTTGTATTCCATGTGGCCAGATAAGACCCTTGATATAATTTCAATTTTTATGACTTTTTTCAGGCTTGTTTTGTGGCTTAAGATATGGTCTATCCTTAAGAAGTATCCATGTGCGTATTCTTCAGCCATTGGATGAAATGTTTCATAAGTATCCATTAGGTCCATTTGTTCTACAATGCAGATTAAGTCCAATGTCTCATTGTTTATATTCTGTCAGGATGATCTGTCCATTGCAGAAAGTGGGAAGTTGAAGTCTCCAGTTATTAATATAATTGTATTGGGATCTATCTCTCTCTTTATTAATATTTGCTTTATATACCTGGGTGTGTATATATTTACAATTGTTATGTTCTCTTGCTGAATGAGCCCTTAATCATTATATAATTACCTTCTTTGTCTCTTTTTAGACTTTTGCCTTAAAATCTGTTTTCTCTGATAAGTGTATCTACTCCTGCTCTTTCTTACTTTCCATTGGCATAGAATATTGTTTCCATCCCTTTGTTTTCAGTCTGTGTATCTTTATAAATACAGTGGATTTCTTGTAAGCAACAGATCATTGAGTCCTGTTTTTAATCCATTCAGGAACTCTCTGTCTTTTGATTGGGCAGTTTAGTTCATTTACCTTAAATGTTATTTTTTATTTTAAAAAAAGACTTACTTCTGTCATTTTGTTATTTGGTTTTTGGTTGTTTTGTGGTATTATCTTCCTTCTCTCCTTGCTTCCTGTGTTCCTTTTGGTGAAGATGACTTTCTCTGGTGATATGTTATAATCTCTTACTTTTCATTCTTTGTGTACCTGTTGTATGTTTTTCAATTTGAGGTTACCATGAGGCTTGCAAATAATATCTTTAACCCATAATTTTAAACCAATGACATTGTAACAGTAATTGCATAAACAAATAAGCAAAGAGAAAACTAATAAAATGTCTACACTGTAACTTTGTCCCCTGGCTTTTTAACCTTTTCTTGTTTTTATTTATATCTTATTGTATTTTCCATGTCTGAAATTTATTCATTATTTTTTATTGTTTCATCTTGTAATCTTCCTACTCAAAATACAAGTAGTTTAGGCACCATAATTACAGTGCAATTACAGTGTTATACTATTCCGTGTTTTTCTGTGTACTTACTTTTGCCATTGAATTTTGTGCATTCAGATGATGTATTCCTGCTCATCAATGTCATTTTCTTTCAGATTGAAGAAATCTCTTTGACATTTCTTGTAGGACAGGTCTGGTGGTGATGAAATCTCTCAGTATTTGTTTTTCTAGGAAAGTCTTTATTTCTCCATCATATTTGAGGCTATTTTTTCGCTGGAATACTACTCTAGGATAAAAGGGTTTTTCCCTCCTTCGGCTCTTAAAATATATCATGCTTGTTTCTCCTGGTCTTTACATTTTCCACTGCAATGTCTGTTACCAAATGTATAGGAGCTCCACTGCATGTTATTTGTTCCTTTTCTCTTGCTGCTTTTAGAATTTTTTCTTTATCATTGGTTTTTGGGAGTCTATTAAAAATCCTTGAGGAAGTCTCTTTTTTTGCAACACTAATATATTGCAGTTTAATAAAAACATAGCTTATACAGTTCATTGAAAAAGTATTTTAATACAAACACCACTTTTACACAAAACCAAATGTTGATATTCTCATTTTTAAAAATTCTTGGTTTTTCTAAAATGATAAGATGATACTGCAATAAAGATTGCTTCACATTTTCGAGTTTCTTGATCTGTGCATGTCACAAATAAAGATCCAGATTTGTTCTTTTTGCATAGTCTTGCTTTGGCCATGCAGGCTCTCTTTTGGTTCCATGTGAATTATAGAATTGTTTTTTCTAATTCTGTGAAGAACGATGGTGTTATTTTCATAGGAATTGCGTTGGATTTGTAGATTGCTTTTGGCAGTATAGTCATTTTCACAATATTGATTCTACCCATCCATGAACATGGGATGTGTTTCCATTTGTTTGTGTCATCTATGATTTCTTTCAGCAGTGTTTTGTAGCTTTCCTTATAGGGATCTTTTGCCACCTTGGTTAGTTTATTCCTAAGTATTTTAATATTTTTGCAGCTATTATAAAAGGGGTTGGGTTCTTGATTAGATTCTTCACTTGGTCGCTGTTGGTGTATAGAAGAGCAACTGATTAGTGTACATTAATTTTGTATCTGGAAACTTTGCTGCATTCTTTTATTAGTTCTAGGAACTTTCTGGAGAAGTCTCTAGTGTTTTCAAGGTAAACAATCATATCATCAGCAAACAGTGACAGTTTGACTTTCAGTAATATGCTGAAGAGGAGTGGTGAGAGTGGGCATCTTTGTCTTATTCCAGTTCTCAGAGGGAATGCTTTCAACTTTTCCCCATTCAGTATTATGTTGGCTGTGGGTTTGTCATAGATGGCTTTTTTTTTTTTTTTTTTTTTTGAGGCGGTCTCTGTCACCAGGCTGGAGTGCAGTGGCGGATCTCAGCTCACTGCAAGCGCCTTGCGCCTCCCGGGTTCTCGCCATTCTCCTGCCTCCAGCCTCGAGTAGCTGGGACTGCAGAAGCCCGCCACCTCGCCCGGCTAGTTTTTGTATTTTTAGTAGAGAGCGGGGTTTCACCGTGTTAGCCAGGATGGTCTCGATCTCCTGACCTGAAGTGATCAGCCCGTCCGCCTCTAAAGTGCTGGGATTACAGGCTTGAGCCACCGCGCCCGGCCAGATGGCTTTTATTACACTGATGTATGTCCTTTGTATGCCAATTTTGCTGAGAGTTTCAATTATAAAAAGATGTTGAATTTTGTCAAATGCTTTTCCTGCTATTAGTCTAATGGGCTTCCCTTTTTGGGTAACCCGATCTTTCTCTCTGGTTGCCCTTAACATTTTTTCCTTGGTGAATATGAAGATTATGTGTCTTGGGGTTACTCTTCTTGAGGGGTATCTTTGTGGTGCTCTCTGTATTTCCTGAATTTGAATGTTGGCCTGTCTTTCTAGGTTGGGGAAGTTCTCGTGAATAATATTCTGAAGAGTGTTTTTCAACTTGGTTCCATTCTCCCCATCACTTTCAGATACCCCAAGCAAACGTGGGTTTGGTCTTTTCACATAGTCCCATATTTATTGGAGACTGTATTCATTCCTTTTCATTCTTTTTTCTCTAATCTTGTCTTCTCGCTTTATTTCATCAAGTTGATCTTCAATCTCTGATATCCTTTCTTCTGTTTGATCAATTTGGCTATTGATACTTGTGTATGCTTCACAAAGTTCTCGTGCTGTGTTTTTCAGTTCCATCGGGTCATTTATGTTCTTCTCTAAACTGGTTATTCTAGTTAGCAATTCCTCTAACGTTTTTTCAAGGTTCTTAGCTTGAGATGTGAGGTATCATTCCAGTCATCATGCTATTTGTCACATGTATGCCTTGGTTTTTTGTTTTTTGTTTTTTCTTTTTTTAATTCTATTTTTGTTTTATAGGTCCTGTGAGATTTAGGCTTTAAAGAGGTTCTATTTTGATGTGTTTCCAGGATTTGTTTCAATATTTAGAGATCTTTTTAGCAGTTCTTGTAGGGGTGGCTTGGTAATGGTGAATTCTCTCAGCATTTGTTTATCTGAAAAAGACTATCTTTCCTTCATATGAGATGCTTAGTTTCACTGGATACAAAATTCTTGGCTGATAATTGTCTTGTTTGAAGAGGCTGAAGATGGGACCCCAATCCCTTCTAGATTGTTGGGTTTCTTCTGAGAAATCTTCTGTTAATCTGATAGGTTTTCCCTTATAGGTTACCTGGTGCTTTTGTCTCACAGCTCTTAAGCTTCTTTCCTTCATCTTAACTTTAGATAACCTGATGACAATGTGCCTAGGCGATTATCTATTTGAGATGAATTTCCCATTAGTTCTTTGTGCTTCTTATATTTGCATGTCTGATTCTCTCTAGCAAGGCTGGAGAAGTTTTCCTCAATTATTCCCCCAAATATGTTTTCCAAACTTTTAGATTTCTCTTCTTACTCAGGAACACCAAATATTCTTAGGTTTGGTCATTTCGCATAATCCCAGACTTTTTGGAGGCTTTGTTCATATTTTCTTGTTCTTTCTTTCTTTATTTATTTGTGTTTGTTAGATTGGGTTAATTTGAAGATCTTGTCTTTGAGCTCTGAATTTTTTTCTTCTACTTGTTCAGTTCTATTGCTGAGGCTTTCCAGAGCATTTTGCATTTCTATAAGTATGTCCAACATTTTCTGAAGTTTCTATTGCTTTTTCTTTAGGCTATCTATTTCCTTGAATATTTCTCCCTTCACTTCTTGTATCAATTTTTATTTTTTATTTCCCTGCCTTGGGCTTTGCCTTTCTCTGGTGCCTCCCTGATTAGCTTAATAACTAACCTCTTGAATTCTTTTTCAGGTAAATCAAGAATTTGTTCTTGGTTTGGATCCATTGCTGGTGAGCTAGTGTAATGTTGGGGGGTTGTTTAAGAGCCTTGTTTTGTCATTTTACCAGAGTTGCTTTTCTGATTCCTTCTCATTTGGGTAGGTCTAGGGCTAAAGGCTGTTGTTCAGGTTATTTTGTCCCATGGTGTTCCCTTGATGGAGTGCTCTCTCCCTTTTTCTAGGGATGTGGCTTCCTGAGAGCTGAGCTGCAGTGATTGTTATCTCACTTCTGGGTCTAGCCATCTAACAAGTCTACCAGGCTCCGGGCTGGTACTGGTGATTGTCTGCACAGAGTCCTGTGATTTGAACTGTCTATTGGTCTCTTAGCCATGGATACCAGCACCTGTTCCAGTGGTGTTGGCAGGGGGTTGAAATTGCCTCTATGCGGGTTCTTAGATTTGGTGGTTTAATGTGCTATTTTTGTGCTGGTTGGCCTCCTGGATGGCGGTGGAACTTTCCAGAGAGCATCAGCTGTGGAGAGAAACCAGCAGTGAGTGGAACCCTAGAACTCCCAAGAGTATATATGCCTTTTGTCTTCGGAAGTTGGGTAGGGAAAGGCTATCAGGTGGGGGCAGGACTAGGCATGTCTGAGCTCAGACTCTCCTTGGGTGGGTCTTGCTGCAGCTGCTGTTGGGGATAGGGGTAAGGTTCCCAGGTCAAAGGAGTTGTATATTTAGGAGTATTGTGGCTGCCTCTGCTGAGTAATGCAGGTTGTCAGGGAAGTGGGGGAAAGCCGACAGTCACAGGCCTCGCCAAGCTCCCACACAATCCAAAGAGCCAGTCTCACTCCCATTGTGCCCCACTAACAGCACCGAGTCTGTTTTCCAGGCAGTGAGAGAGCAGGGCTTTAGAACTTTCCCCAGGCTGCCCACCTCCCAGCTGCAAAAGAAAAGGGCTTTAGTTCTTCCCCTGCCTGTGGAGTCTGCAGGCCAAATTCGCACTCTCTCCCAAGTTCTGACCAGGAGGCTTCCCATCCAGTTCAAATTATCACAAAGTTCACCTGGAGATATCCTTCTTCCTGTGACATTTCTCTGCCTCTGTCCACAGCCCCCCACAAAGGATCCCTGTAGTGCCAGGCAGTAATGGCCGGCTTGGGGGCCCAGCAAGCTCCCAGGGCCTTTCCTGCTGCTTCCTCTACCCCTGTGTTTCTCTCGGCTCTCAATTAACTCAGCTCCAGGTAAAGTCAGAAACCTGTGAACTAGACCTTCAGTTTCCCCAGTGGGGGTGTGTGTTTGGGGGTGAAGGATCTCCCTTTTCTACTTCTGCAGTTTGGGCACTCATAGTACTTGGGGTATCTCCTGGTTCCCGCAGGAGCAGTCTGCTTCCTTCAAAGGGTCTGTGGGTCTTCTCAGGATTCCCGTTTTGTACCTGCAGCTGTTCTGGAGCTAAAATTCATGATACAAGCCTCCAAACACTGATCTCCAATTGCATTTTCAACTCCAAAATTTCTGCTTCATTATTTTTAATTATTTCAATTTCTTTGTTAAATTTATCTGATAAAATTCTGATTGTTTTCTCTGTGTTATCTTTAATTTCATAGATTTTCCTCAAAAGAGCTATTTTGAATTCTCTGTGTGAAAGGTCACATCTCTCTGTCTCTGCAGGATTGGTCCCTAATGCCTTATTTAGTTTACTTGGTGAGATAATGTTTTCTGGATGGTGTTGATGCTTGTGGATGTTCATCAGTGTCTGTGCACTGAAAACTTAGGTATTTATTGTAGTCTTCACAGTCTGAGTTTGTTTGTACACATATTTCTTGGGAAAGTTTTCCATGTATGCAAAGGGACTGTGGTGATTTGATCTGTTTCTCATCACTGCAGACATATATTCATTAGGAGAGACCCCAAGGCCAGTAATGCTGCGGTTCTTGCAGACTCACAGATATACCAACATCATGGTCATGGATAACATCCAGAAGAATTATCTGGATTACCAGGCAGATGCTTTTGTTCTCTTCCCTTACTTTCTTTTTTTGTTTGTTTTTTGTTTATGTTTTGCTTTATTATTTTTATTATTTTTATTTTTTTCTTTTATTTATTTATTTATTTATTTATTATTATTACACTTTAAGTTCTAGGGTACATGTGCATAACGTGCAGGTTTGTTACATATGTATACTTGTGTCATGTTGGTGTGCTGCACCCATCAACTCATCAGCACCCATCAACTCGTCATTTACATCAGGTATAACTCCCAATGCAATCCCTCCCCCCCTCCCCCCTCCCCATGATAGGCCCCGGTGTGTGATGTCCCCCTTCCCGAGTCCAAGTGATCTCATTGTTCAGTTCCCACCTATGAGTGAGAACATGCGGTGTTTGGTTTTCTGTTCTTGTGATAGTTTGCTAAGAATGATGGTTTCCAGCTGCATCCATGTCCCTACAAAGGACACAAACTCATCCTTTTTTATGGCTGCATAGTATTCCGTGGTGTATATGTGCCACATTTTCTTAATCCAGTCTGTCACTGATGGACATTTGGGTTGATTCCAAGTCTTTGCTATTATGAATAGTGCCGCAATAAACATACGTGTGCATGTGTCTTTATAGCAGCATGATTTATAATCCTTTGGGTATATACCCAGTAATGGGATGGCTGGGTCATATGGTACATCTAGTTCTAGATCCTTGAGGAATCGCCATACTGTTTTCCATAATGGTTGAACTAGTTTACAATCCCACCAACAGTGTAAAAGTGTTCCTATTTCTCCACATCCTCTCCAGCACCTGTTGTTTCCTGACTTTTTAATGATCGCCATTCTAACTGGTGTGAGATGGTATCTCATTGTGGTTTTGATTTGCATTTCTCTGATGGCCAGTGATGATGAGCATTTTTTCATGTGTCTGTTGGCTGTATGAATGTCTTCTTTTGAGAAATGTCTGTTCATATCCTTTGCCCACTTTTTGATGGGGTTGTTTGTTTTTTTCTTGTAAATTTGTTTGAGTTCTTTGTAGGTTCTGAATATTAGCCCTTTGTCAGATGAGTAGATTGCAAAAATTTTCTCCCATTCTGTAGGTTGCCTGTTCACTCTGATGGTAGTTTCTTTTGCTGTGCAGAAGCTCTTTAGTTTAATGAGATCCCATTTGTCAATTTTGGCTTTTGCTGCCGTTGCTTTTGGTGTTTTAGACATGAAGTCTTTGCCCATGCCTATGTCCTGAATGGTACTACCTAGGTTTTCCTCTAGGATTTTTATGGTATTAGGTCTAACATTTAAGTCTCTAATCCATCTTGAATTAATTTTCGTATAAGGAGTAAGGAAAGGATCCAGTTTCAGCTTTCTACTTATGGCTAGCCAATTTTCCCAGCACCATTTATTAAATAGGGAATCCTTTCCCCATTTCTTGTTTCTTTCAGGTTTGTTAAAGATCAGATGGCTGTAGATGTGTGGTATTATTTCTGAGGACTCGGTTCTGTTCCATTGGTCTATATCTCTGTTTTGGTACCAGTACCATGCTGTTTTGGTTACTGTAGCCTTGTAGTATAGTTTGAAGTCAGGTAGTGTGATGCCTCCAGCTTTGTTCTTTTGACTTAGGATTGTCTTGGAGATGCGGGCTCTTTTTTGGTTCCATATGAACTTTAAAGCAGTTTTTTCCAATTCTGTGAAGAAACTCATTGGTAGCTTGATGGGGATGGCATTGAATCTATAAATAACCTTGGGCAGTGTGGCCATTTTCACGATATTGATTCTTCCTATCCATGAGCATGGTATGTTCTTCCATTTGTTTGTGTCCTCTTTTATTTCACTGAGCAGTGGTTTGTAGTTCTCCTTGAAGAGGTCTTTTACATCCCTTGTAAGTTGGATTCCTAGGTATTTTATTCTCTTTGAAGCAATTGTGAATGGAAGTTCATTCATGATTTGGCTCTCTGTTTGTCTGTTACTGGTGTATAAGAATGCTTGTGATTTTTGCACATTAATTTTGTATCCTGAGACTTTGCTGAAGTTGCTTATCAGCTTAAGGAGATTTTGGGCTGAGACAATGGGGTTTTCTAAATATACAATCATGTCATCTGCAAACAGGGACAATTTGACTTCTTCTTTTCCTAACTGAATACCCCTGATTTCTTTCTCTTGCCTAATTGCCCTAGCCAGAACTTCCAACACTATGTTGAATAGGAGTGGTGAGAGAGGGCATCCCTGTCTTGTGCCAGTTTTCAAAGGGAATTTTTCCAGTTTTTGCCCATTCAGTATGATATTGGCTGTGGGTTTGTCATAAATAGCTCTTATTATTTTGAGGTACGTTCCATCAATACCGAATTTATTGAGCGTTTTTAGCATGAAGGGCTGTTGAATTTTGTCAAAAGCCTTTTCTGCATCTATTGAGATAATCATGTGGTTCTTGTCTTTGGTTCTGTTTATATGCTGGATTATGTTTATTGATTTGCGAATGTTGAACCAGCCTTGCATCCCAGGGATGAAGCCCACTTGATCATGGTGGATAAGATTTTTGATGTGCTGCTGAATCCAGTTTGCCAGTATTTTATTGAGGATTTTTGCATCGATGTTCATCAGGGATATTGGTCTAAAATTATCTTTTTTTGTTGTGTCTCTGCCAGGCTTTGGTATCAGGATGATGTTGGCCTCATAAAATGAGTTAGGGAGGATTCCCTCTTTTTCTATTGATTGGAATAGTTTCAGAAGGAATGGTACCAGCTCCTCCTTGTACCTCTGGTAGAATTCAGCTATGAATCCATCTGGTCCTGGACTTTTTTTGGTTGGTAGGCTATTAATTATTGCCTCAATTTCAGAGCCTGCTATTGGTCTATTCAGGGATTCAACTTCTTCCTGGATTAGTCTTGGAAGAGTGTAAGTGTCCAGGAAATTATCCATTTCTTCTAGATTTTCTAGTTTATTTGCGTAGAGGTGTTCATAGTATTCTCTGATGGTAGTTTGTATTTCTGTGGGGTCGGTGGTGATATCCCCTTTATCATTTTTAATTGCGTCGATTTGATTCTTCTCTCTCTTCTTCTTTATTAGTCTTGCTAGCAGTCTGTCAATTTTGTTGATCTTTTCAAAAAACCAACTCCTGGATTCATTGATTTTTTGGAGGGTTTTTTGTGTCTCTATCTCCTTCAGTTCTGCTCTGATCTTAGTTATTTCTTGCCTTCTGCTAGCTTTCGAATGTGTTTGCTCTTGCTTCTCTAGTTCTTTTAATTGCGATGTTAGAGTGTCAATTTTAGATCTTTCCTGCTTTCTCTTGTGGGCATTTAGTGCTATAAATTTCCCTCTACACACTGCTTTAAATGTGTCCCAGAGATTCTGGTATGTTGTATCTTTGTTCTCATTGGTTTCAAAGAACATCTTTATTTCTGCCTTCATTTCGTTATGTACCCAGTAGTCATTCAGGAGCAGGTTGTTCAGTTTCCATGTAGTTGAGCGGTTTTGATTGAGTTTCTTAGTCCTGAGTTCTAGTTTGATTGCACTGTGGTCTGAGAGACAGTTTGTTATAATTTCTGTTCTTGTACATTTGCTGAGGAGTGCTTTACTTCCAATTATGTGGTCAATTTTGGAATAAGTGCAATGTGGTGCTGAGAAGAATGTATATTCTGTTGATTTGGGGTGGAGAGTTCTATAGATGTCTATTAGGTCTGCTTGCTGCAGAGATGAGTTCAATTCCTGGATATCCTTGTTAACTTTCTGTCTCGTTGATCTGTCTAATGTTGACAGTGGAGTGTTGAAGTCTCCCATTATTATTGTATGGGAGTCTAAGTCTCGTTGTAAGTCTCTAAGGACTTGCTTTATGAATCTGGGTGCTCCTGTATTGGGTGCATATATATTTAGGATAGTTATCTCTTCCTGTTGAATTGATCCCTTTACCATTATGTAATGGCCTTCTTTGTCTCTTTTGATCTTTGATGGTTTAAAGTCTATTTTATCAGAGACTAGTATTGCAACCCCTGCTTTTTTTTGTTCTCCATTTGCTTGGTAAATCTTCCTCTATCCCTTTATTTTGAGCCTATGTATGTCTCTGCATGTGAGATGGGTCTCCTGAATACAGCAGACTGATGGGTCTTGACTCTTTATCCAGTTTGCCAGTCTGTGTCTTTTAATTGGAGCATTTAGTCCATTTACATTTAAGGTTAATATTGTTTGTGTGAACTTGATCCTGCCATTATGATATTAACTGGTTATTTTGCTCGTTAGTTGATGCAGTTTCTTCCTAGCCTTGATGGTCTTTACATTTTGGCATGTTTTTGCAATGGCTGGTACCGGTTGTTCCTTTCCATGTTTAGTGCTTCCTTCAGGGTCTCTTGTAAGGCAGGCCTAGTGGTGACAAAATCTCTAAGCATTTGCTTATCTGTAAAGGATTTTATTTCTCCTTCACTTATGAAACTTAGTTTGGCTGGATATGAAATTCTGGGTTTAAAATTCTTTTCTTTAAGAATGTTGAATATTGGCCCCCACTCTCTTCTGGCTTGGAGAGTTTCTGCCGAGAGATCTGCTGTGAGTCTGATGGGCTTCCCTTTGTGGGTAACCCAACCTTTCTCTCTGGCTGCCCTTAAGATTTTTTCCTTCATTTCAACTTTGGTGAATCTGGCAATTATGTGTCTTGGAGTTGCTCTTCTTGAGGAGTATCTTTGTGGTGTTCTCTGTATTTCCTGGATTTGAATGTTGGCCTGCCCTACTAGGTTGGGGAAGTTCTCCTGGATGATATCCTGAAGAGTGTTTTCCAACTTGGTTCCATTTTCCCCCTTACTTTCAGGCACCCCAATCAGACGTAGATTTGGTCTTTTTACCTAATCCCATACTTCTTGCAGGCTTTGTTCATTTCTTTTTCTTCTTTTTTCTTTTGGTTTCTCTTCTCGCTTCATTTCATTCATTTGATCCTCAATCGCTGATACTCTTTCTTCCAGTTGATCGAGTCGGTTACTGAAGCTTGTGCATTTGTCACGTATTTCTCGTGTCATGGTTTTCATCTCTTTCATTTCGTTTATGACCTTCTCTGCATTAATTACTCTGGCTATCAATTCTTCCACTTTTTTTTCAAGATTTTTAGTTTCTTTGCGCTGGGTACGTAATTCCTCCTTTAGCTCTGAGAAGTTTGATGGACTGAAGCCTTCTTCTCTCATCTCGTCAAAGTCATTCTCCGTCCAGCTTTGATCCATTGCTGGCGATGAGCTGCGCTCCTTTGCCGGGGGAGATGCACTCTTATTTTTTGAATTTCCAGCTTTTCTGCCCTGCTTTTTCCCCATCTTTGTGGTTTTATCTGCCTCTGGTCTTTGTTGATGGTGACGTACTGATGGGTTTTGGTGTAGGTGTCCTTCCTGTTTGATAGTTTTCCTTCTAACAGTCAGGGCCTTCAGCTGTAGGTCTGTTGGAGATTGCTTGAGGTCCACTCCAGACCCTGTTTGCCTGGGTATCAGCAGCAGAGGCTGCAGAAGATAGAATATTGCTGAACAGTGAGTGTGCCTGTCTGATTCTTGCTTTGGAAGCTTCCTCTCAGGGGTGTACCCCACCCTGTGAGGTGTGGGGTGTCAGACTGCCCCTAGTGGGGGATGTCTCCCAGTTAGGCTACTCAGGGGTCAGGGACCCACTTGAGCAGGCAGTCTGTCCCTTCTCAGATCTCAACCTCCGTGTTGGGAGATCCACTGCTCTCTTCAAAGCTGTCAGACAGAGTCGTTTGCGTCTGCAGAGGTTTCTGCTGCTTTTGTTGTTGTTTAGCTGTGCCCTGTCCCCAGAGGTGGAGTCTACAGAGACAGGCAGGTTTCCTTGAGCTGCTGTGAGCTCCACCCAGTTTGAGCTTCCCAGCGGCTTTGTTTACCTACTTAAGTCTCAGCAATGGCGGGCGCGCCTCCCCCAGCCTAGCTGCTGCCTTGCGGTTAGATCGCAGACTGCTGTGCTAGCAATGAGGGAGGCTCCGTGGGCGTGGGACCCTCCCAGCCAGGTGTGGGATATAATCTCCTGGTGTGCCCATTTGCTTTAAGTGCGGTATTGGGGTGGGAGTTACCCGATTTTCCAGGTGTTGTGTGTCTCAGTTCCCCTGGCTAGGAAAAGGGATTCCCTTCCCCCTTGCACTTCCCAGGTGAGGCGATGCCTCGCCCTGCTTCAGCTCTCGCTGGTCGGCACCGATTGTCCAGCACTCCCTAGTGAGATGAACCCAGTACCTCAGTTGAAAATGCAGAAATCACCGGTCTTCTGTGTCGCTCGCGCTGGGAGTTGGAGACTGGAGCTGTTCCTATTCAGCCATCTTGCTCTGCCCCCCTCTTCCCTTACTTTCTCTGAAAGAAATGGGAGTTTTGTCTCTACTGAGCTGCCTGGAGCTGGGGGAGGGGTAACACAAGCACCCCTGTGGCCACCACCACTGGAACTGCACGGCATCAGACCTGAAGCCAGTATAGCACTGGGTATCCCCCAAGGCCCATAGTAATCACTGCCTGGCTACTGCCTAGGTTTGCCCAAGGCCCTAGGGCCCTACAGCCAGCAGGTGTCAAAGCTGGCTAGGTTCATGTTATTCCCTTCATGGTCGCAAGTTCCCCACAACCACAGGTGGGTCTATAGATGCCATGGAGCAACCAGGGTCTAGAGTCAGAAACCTTTGAAATCTATCTGGTGTTTTATTTTACTGTGGCTGACCTGGCAACCCAAGGCACAAAAGAAAGTCTTTTCCACTCTTCCCACCCTTTTCGGTAAGCAGAGGAGTCATCTCATGGCCACCACCACCCCAGGTTTATGGTAAGTACTATGTCGTTATTGCCGATGTGCACTCAAGGTCTAAGTGTTCTTCAGTTAGCTTGTGGTAAATGCTGCTTCCAGGACTGAGAATTACCTTTCAGGGAAATGGGCTCCCCTCTGGCCCAGAGCAGGTCCAAAACTGCCATCCAAGAGCCCAGGCTTGGATTTATGGACCCCAAGACCCCACTTGGTGTTCTATCCTACTGTGACTGAGTTGGTACCTAAGCTGCAAGGCAAAGCCCCCTTTAATCTTGCCTCTTTTTCTCAAGTAGAAGGAGTGTCTCCCCTTAATTATCACAGCTGGAAATGTGCCAGGTCACACTTGAAGCCAGCACAATGCAGAGTCTCTCACCCAAGGCCAATTGAGTGAACTACCTGACCACCACTGATGATTATTGAGGACCCAAAGTTTTTTAGTCAGCAGGTGATGAATCCTGTCAGGCCTGGGTCCTTCCCTTCAAGGCAGTAGGTTCCCTTCTGCCCCTGGAGATGTCTGGAGATGTCATCTGGGAGCTATGTCCTGGAATGCAGGCACCAGGACCCTATTCTACTGTGACTGAAATAGTATCCATGTTGCAAGACAAAGTCCTCTTTATTCTTCCCTCTCCTCTCCTCAAGTCAAAGGGAGAATTCTCTCCTGGAGCTGCAAGCTGCTGGGCTCTCACTAGATCACAGGTCCCCCGAGTTCACTGACCCGAGGCCCAGCACAGCACCAGGGTTTGCCTAGGAATAGCAGTCCTTGTAGCCAAGACTGTCTTTTAAGTTTATTTAAGACCCCATAGCCCTTTAGTCCATGACGGTGAGGCTTGCCAGAACCCAGATTCTGACCACTGGGATGGGCAATTCTCCTCTGGCTAGAGCTGGTCTAAATTATCCCTCCATGGTTGCTGGCTGAGTTCTGTCTGGTGCTGCTTTCCTCTGTGACAGGGCAGCACTGAGTTCCAATGCAAAGTCCCACAATGCTCTCTATCCCCTAAGCACACAAAGATTCTCTGCACCAGGCAGCCACTGCTGGGAGATGGGCAGGGTTGGCATTGGCAATTCAAGACAGTCTTTCCTACTCTCTTCAGTGCCTCTTTCAGTCATATGAAATTAAAACCAAGTACTGTGATCTCCCACCTTATTTTTGGCTCTTATGAAGCTGCTTTTTGTGTGTAGATAATTGTTAAATTTTCTGTTCCTGTGGGAAAGATGACCTTAGAGGCTTCTACTCAGCCAACTCGCTCCTCCTCCTCATTCTGTGTTATTATTTCTTCAAATAAACTTTCTACTTCAGTGTATGCATCCGTATTAAGGCAAATAATTTAGACTTTAAAATACTTTATCATAAGGTATTTTTGCAGGCCTCATATTAATCACAAAGCAAAAAATCTCTAATAGACACATAAAAATGAAAAGCAAGAAATTAAAACATACTACTGCACAAAGTCACTTACACACAAAAAAGAAAGGAAGAAGGTATAGAGAGGACTTACAAAGTAACCACAGAACAAATAACAAAATGGCAGTTATAAATTCTTACTTATTAATCACATTGAATGTACATGGACTAAATTCTCCAATTAAAAGTTATGGAGTAGCTAAATGGGTTAAAAAACAAGACCCAATTCTAAGTTCCTACAAGTGATGTACTTCGCCTGTAAAATCACACCTGCACTAGAAATGAATGGCTGGAAAAAGATAGTCCATGCAAACAGAGGTCAAAAAAGAGCAGAAGCTGCTATGGTGATATCAAATAAAATAGATTTCACATCAATACTGTAAAAACAGACAAAGGAGATCATTATATAATGATAAAGGGGTCAATTCAGTAAGAACATATAAAAATTGTAAATGTATGTGTTATCAACATGGGAACACCTAGATATATAAAGTAAATATTGCTAGAACTAAAGAAAGAGATAGACCCCAGTACAAAAATGGTTGGGAATTTCAACAATCAACATTCTGCATTGATAAGTTCCTCTAGATGGAAAATCAAAAAAGAAGCATTGGACTTTATTTTCATGATAGATGAAATGGACTTAATAAACACAGAACATTTTACTCAACAAATACAGGATGTACATTCTTCTCATCAGCACATGCAACATTCTTTAGATAGACCATGTTAGAACAGAAAACTTCTCAGGAAATTTTAAAATTTCAGTCATATCAAGTTACCTTTTCTGATCACATTGGAATAAAATAATAACAAAAGGAATTTTGAAAAATATACAAATACCTGAAAATTAAACAATATGCTCCTAAATGACAAATGGGTCAATCAAGAAATTAAGAAGAAAATTAAAAATTTCTTTATATTGTGGAAACACAATATACCAAACCTTTGAGATATGACAAAAGAAGCAGTAACAGGTATGTTTACAGAAATAAACACCTACCTCAAAACAGTAGAAAGACTTCAAATAGCCTAGGATGCACCTTAAAGAGTAAAACTAAAACAACAAATGAGACCCAAAATTAGTAGCAGGAAAGAAATAATAAAGATCAGTGCAAGAAATAAATGAAATTGACACAAAAAATACAAAAGTCAAAAGTTGTTTTGTGAAAAATAAACAACATCAACAAACCTTTATGCAAGCTAAGAAAAAAATAGAGGAAACAAAAATAAATCAAACTGATGATAAAAAAGAGACATTACAACTGACATAACAGAAATTCAATGGATCATTAGAGGCTATTATGAGCAATTTTATGCCAATAAATGGAAAACCCTAGAATAGGTGGATAAATTTTTTGTGACACATAGAACATTGATTGAACCAAGTTGACACATTAAGAAATACAACCATGAACAGAGCAATAACCAGCAGCAAGATACCAGCAGTAATAAAAAGTCCCCCATCAAAGAACAATCGAGAACCTGATAGCTTCAGAACAACTAAATTCTACCAAACATTTAAAGAACTCATACCTATTGTACTCAAACTATTTGAGAAAATAAAGGAGGGGGGAATACTTTCAAACTCATTTCACAAGGCCAGAATTACCCTGATGCCAAAACCAGAAACAAACACACACAAAAAAGAAAACATCACTGATGAACATAGGTGTAAAAATCCTCCACAAAATAGTAGCAAACAAAATTTTAAAACACATTAAAGAGATCATTCATCACGATCAAGTGTGATTCATCCCAGGGATGCAGGAATGGTTCTGCAGAGCCAAGTCCATAAACATAAAACATAACATTAGTAGAATCAATGTTATATAATCATTTCAACAGATGCCAAAAGCAACTGATAAAATTCAAATTCTCTTTATGATAAAAGCTCTCAACAAACTAAGCATAAAAGGAAAATACCTCAAAACAATAAGATAATATGTAATAAACCCACAGGTAGCATCATAGAGAATGGGGAAAAAAATGAAAACTCTACTTCTAAGATCATGTAAAAGACAAGTATGCCCACTTTCACCACTTTTACTCAATATAGTAGTGGAAGTCCCACCCAGAGCAACTAGGCAAGAGAAAAAAATAAAGGGAATCCATATTGGAAAGGAAGAAATCAAAATGTCCTCATTTACATATGATATGATTTTATATTTACAAAAACCTAAAGACTCACTCAAAAATCTATCTGAATAAACAAAAAATTCAGTAAAGTTGCAGGATACAAAATCAACATAAAACATAATTAACATAACTATATTTCAATAAAGAGCAATCTGAAAAACAAATTAAGAAAGCAATCTCATTTGCAATTTGTTACAAGAAGTAAAATACCCAGTAATAAACTACACCAAAGAAATGAAAGATTTCTACAATGAAAACAATAAAACATTGATGAAACAAATTGAAGCGATACAAAAAATAGAGAGACATCCTGTGTGCATGGATTAGAAGAATCAATATTGTTAAAATGTCCCTATTACCCAAAGCAATCTACAGATTCAATGCAATCTCTATCAAAATACCGACATTCTTCACAGAATTTTTTTTAGTCCTAAAATTTACACAAAATCAAAAAAGACCCATAAAGCCAAAGAAATCCTAAGCAAAAAGAACAAAGCTGGGGTGGCTGAGCTAATTTGCATTCCCACCAGCAGTTTATTAGTGTTCCCTTTTCTCCACAACCTCAACAGCATGTTAATTTTTGACTTTTTAATAACAGCCATTCTGACTGGTGTGAGACGCTATCTCATTATTGTTTTGATTTGTATTTCTCAAATGATTAATGCTATTATAAGTTTTTTTATATGCTTGTTGGCCATGTGTATGTCTTCTCTGGAGAACTGTCAGTTCATATCCTTTGCCCATTTTTAATGGGTTTGTTTGTTCATTTGTTTGTTTGTTTTTTGATTGTTGCTTTATTTGAGTCCCTTATAGATTCCAAACATTAGACCTTTGTCAAATGCATAACCTGCAACTATTTCTTCCCATTCTGTAGGTTGTCTGTTTACTCTGGTGTTAGCTTCCTTTGCTGTTCAGACGCTCCTTGGTTTAATTAGTTCCCACTTTTCAATTTTTGGTTTTGTTGCAATTGCTTTTGGAGTCTTTATCAAAAAATCTTTGCCAGGACTGATGTCCAGCGTGGTATTTCCTCTTTTCTTCTGTGTTTTTAACACTTTTACATCTTACATTTAAGTCTTTAATCCATTTTGAGTTGAATTTTGTATATGGTCAAAGGAAGGGGTCTAGTTTCAAAATTTTGCCTATGACTAGCCAGTTATCCAAGCACCGTTTATTGAATAGGGAGTCTTTCCCCATTGCTTACTTTTTTCAGCTTTGTTGAAGATCAGGCAGTTGTAGGTATGTGGCTTTATTTCTGGGTTATCTAATTAATGTGTTGCATTGGTCTATATATCTGCTCTTGTGCCAGTATCATGCTGTTTTCAATACTGTAGCTTTGTTGTGTAGTTTGAAATCAGGTAGTGTGATGCCTCTCACTCTGTTCCTTTTGCTTAGGATTGATTTGGCTATTTGGGCTCCACTGCGACATTTACCCATGTTAACAAACCTACATGTGTACCCCAAACCTAAAATGAAAGTTGAAAAAAATAATAATAAAGTTTTTTAACCAAATGTAAAATTATGTTTTAAAAGATCACATAATTAGTAAATAGTACATACAGAACTTGAACACTAATCTGACATTAAATGTTGCACTTATAGCCATTATACCATATTACTTTCCTTTTAAACTATACTGTCTTCACTCAATATGTAATTATTTTGGAAGTTAAGTACACTAAAATTCCCATAAACACTAACATTTTTAGACTATTTGTATGTTTGCTCACATTTCACCATTTTTTGAAGTTCACACATGTACATGCTCATCAACTTATGTTTCAGCTTCCCTGAAGGAAGATTTAAGGAGAAGAAAAACACTTTCCAAAATATATCAATACAAAAGATTGTTATAAAAAGTCAATGACTTATAATTGACAATTGGATAAATGGACAGATTCTAAGAATTTCAGACTATTAAGTGAAATTAATATAGTCAGAAGACTATAAACCAAATAAATATATAAAAGTAAAAAAGAATTCCATATTAATACATTTTCTAATTACATTATCAAAGAAAATAGAGAATTTTGAAAGCAGCAAGATAAAGTAACTTGTTGCATACTAAGAGAACGTCCTCCATAAGACAATTGGGGGATGGCAGGTTTCTGCAGAAACCTTGTAGGCCAACAGAGAGTGGGATGATATGTCCAGAGAGATGAAAAAATAAAATGCTAACAAAAATTAATGTATCTTACACACCATCCCTCAATAACGAAAAGAAATACTTTCCCACACAAACAAAAGTTGAGCGAGTCTGTCAGCACCCTACTTCCATTATTATTTCCAAAGGGAAACCTTGAACTTTAAAAAATGGGACTAAAGAGCAGCATGAGAACATAGGAACGTATAAAGCTCACTGATAAATGACTAATATGAAAAGTCTAGTACTAATATTATACTCAACAATAAAAAACTGAAAACTCTTCCTTTAAGATCAAGAACAAGATAAGGATTCTACTCTCACCACTTCTATTCAGTATAGTACTTGAAATCCTAACAAGAGCAATTAGGGAAGAAAAAGAGATAAAAAGATAAGAAAAGGATATAAAATATGAAGTGTTTTATGGAGAATTAAACACATAAAAAATGAAATAGTATCTTATACCTATTAGGATTATCATTATCAAAAATAAATAAATAAACAAGAAATAAGAAGTGTTCAAAGGATGTGGGGAAATTGGAACCCTTGTATACTGTTTGTGGCCATATAAAATGCTACGCCCACCATGAAGATACTATGGAGGTTAGAACTACCATATGATTCGGTATTCTCACTTATGGGATCTCAATTCTTCAAAAAAAGAATTGAAATCAGTATTTGGAAGAGATATTTGCACTCCCATATGTTCATTGCAGCATTATTCACAATTGCCAAAATATGGAAGCAACTTAACTATTATTTACATATGAATGAATAAGCAAACTATGTTATATACATATAATGGAATATTAGCCTCAAAAAAGAAAGAAAAAGGTCATACCCAACGGCTATGAACCTTGGGCTAGCACAGAAGAACAAACACTGTCTGATTTCACTTATATGAGATATCTAAAAAAGTCAATGCATAGAAGCAGAAAGTAGAATGGTGGTTTTCTGGGACGGGGGCAGAGGGGAATAGGGAGTTGTCATTTAAAGGCATAAAGTATCAGTTATGCAAGATGCAAATGTCTCGGAAATCTGCTGTTCAACATTATGCTTACAGTTAATACTGGACTATACCTAAATATGTGTTAAGTAGGTAAATCTCATGTTACGTATTTTTATCACAATATTTTAAAAATAAATAAGTGTTTTGAGAGCCCCCAGCTAAATTCAGATTTCAGTACCAGAGTGGTTAAAAACCCTGCCCTAAAAAGGAAAGGAATGGGAGCTGGATGTAGGGGTTTACAGTGTTCACACAACACTTTTCCTTCAGTGGATGGCCTGATGCCTAGTTGTTAGACCCGTGACCAGGGGAACCTTCACACAGGAAACTTGTTTATACTGGCAGATGCCCTTGGGGCTCTTATCTGACCCATGTCCAGTTTATGTCTGCCTGACCACTGCTCTGGCTCTGGTTGCCTGACACTGTGTTCTCACTGCAGTCCTAGGGAAAACCCAGCCTGAAACAGCCCCTAATTTTTCAGACAGAAAACGTAAATTCAGTACACCACCGCAAGAGGAAACAAATTCAAAGCCGTCTACTTGCAGATCCTGGGAAAGGAGAGAATAATGAATTGGGAGGGCAGCGTTCTGTCCCCGGGTCAGATGAGGTGGAAATGAAGAAACTGGCAGAGAGACCAAAATCTCGGAAATCACCACTAAAGAACTTATCCGTGTAACCAAACACCACCTGTTCCCCAAAAGCTATTGAAATAACAACAACAACAATCATAATAAAAGGAATACATGGCAACTAGCAGTTTATGTAAGGAAATCAGGTGTGGGTCACTTAAAGTTTGCAGGCAAATGCCTGAATAGTTCATTCAAAGGAAGCAACAGGAAAGCAGGGAACCCAGTCAGCTAGCCAGGAGAGATGCCTCTAAGTTATCTCTGGCGTCTGGCTTGAGCCATTTGGAAGTGGCGTAAGAACTAGAAACTGTGTCAAGGGTGACTAAACCCTGCTGTGGTGTGAGAAAGTTAAACTTGTAATCAAAATGAATGATGAGACAACATAAAATCGTAAGAATTCCCTCCAATAAGATACATATGTATACTGAATACATAATAAAAATTATTGACTCCTTTCTATGCTAATAAAACCATCACGAGGTTATATGCCATTAAACATAAGTAATATAAAAATAGGTTTCCTTGTTCCATTCTGGATTTACTACACAGGACCACCTACACAGTGAATGCTGTGGATATACAATCTGTCACTCAATAAGTTGTACATTTTAGTGACATTTCTGATTGTAATGGAGGTAAATGGACATTTCAGCTCCTGAGGTACTCACTGGGAGTTTGACTAATATCTGTAAATTTTTACTTTTAATTTTATGGCCCTCAGGATAGTGAATTGTCTTGCAGTGGTTTTTGTTGTCATGTGAGCAAATTGGCTTTAGAATACTAATAAAAGCAATTAGTTATAATAAATAAATAAATAAGTAAATCCCAGGCCCTATAGTTTAATCATCCATAAAACACTTGCTGTCTTCCAAAAAATTTTTTTTTTTTTTTTTTTTGAGGCGGAGTCTCGCTCTGCCGCCCAGGCTGGAGTGCAGTGGCCGGATCTCAGCTCACTGCAAGCTCCGCCTCCCGGGTTCACGCCATCCTCCTGCCTCAGCCTCCCGAGCAGCTGGGACTACAGGCGCCCGCCACCTCGCCCGGCTAGTTTTCTGTCTTTTTTAGTAGAGACGGGGTTTCACCGTGTTAGCCAGGATGGTCTCGATCTCCTGACCTCGTGATCCGCCCGTCTCGGCCTCCCAAAGTGCTGGGATTACAGGCTTGAGCCACCGCGCCCGGCTGTCTTCCAAAAAATTAATGACAATTATGACCATCATCATCTTACCATCATTTTATGGTAATTTAAAACTCAACATATTGTGGTATCTTCAGTTCTCTTTGACACTTATTTTAGCTTTGAGAGACAGAACTTGGTGGTTGAAATATGAGTTTGAGACGTGGTGTGCTTTTGCGGAGGAAGGTGGTACCATTTTCAAATGGAACTCTCTTCTTTTCCCACACCTTTAGTCATCATCTTTGTAGGTAGTATAAGACTTTTGTTTCATTTTTATCAAATAGAAGCTACCAAAGGTACCTTTGACAACTCCTCAGAAATTATCATGCTTCATAAGACGCAGTCTGTAACCCTTTCTGAACATATTTAAGCGTCTAACTTCCAGCCTCTTGTCTAGTATTAATAACTTCTTCACAAAGAGTTCCATAATGTTCTCATTGTCACTTAATAGATTTTTAAAAATCACATTGCAAGAAAATATTCCACGCAATAGACCCAGCCTTTATACTTTAACAATCCCTAGCTGCCTGGGCCAATATTATTCTCATTTGTAGGATGGAGGCTGCACGGATTATAATATGTGCCTTTCCTTTTTAATCACCACAGATTTGCAAACTTCATGGCCTATTTAGGCCTTAATCTCAACGTCCAGCATCTGGGGAATAATGTTTTCCTGTTGCAGACTCTCTTTGGTGCAGTCATCCTCTTGGCCAATTGTGTTGCACCTTGGGCACTGAAATACACGAACCGTCGAGCAAGCCAGATGCTTCCCATGTTCCTCCTGGCAATCTGCCTTCTGGCCATCATACTTGTGCCACAAGGTGAGAAAAGATCACAGGTGGAAGAAAGAAAATGCCTTTCCCTCTTTTCTCAGGGATTGTACTGGTCACACCTATCTGAAGCCAGAAGGAAAGGGAGAATTGGGTTCTCAGGATTTCCTGACAACAATCTGGGGATTTGGGACAGAGTCTGCCAGAAGTTGCTGGAAAACGAGTTAAAGATGAGTAAAGGTTGGCTCTATTATATGGTTGTCCTCATTATATTCAAGAAATACTAAGAAACTGAAGCCATTTATTTCTGACGGTTTCTCTACAACAGCAATCACTTACTTACTCTTTGGCCGATCAAACTTTAAATGTGTATTGAGGTATAGGCCTTGTCATTGTTTCCCAACATGAGGACATAATACTACTACTTCCTCTGTCCGGGCTCTTTCTTATTACTACAGCTTCAGTGACAAAGTATCCCAATTCCCATGTATCTACTTGTGGGCCTTGTATTAGGTCACCTTAACTACAATCCTGGTTTAGGGGAGTCATCTTGACTTCAAGGGAACAAAAGTGCCCCATCTTTATGTAAAGAACTGTACGGTAGAAATGAAGAAATTGTCAGTTAATAGCCTCTTGTAGATTCTATTTTAAGAAATTAACTGATCATATGTAATAAGTAAGGGAACCCAGGTGGCCACCAGTCTTCACCTAACTCTTAGTGTAGTAATGTATTTAACAGGATCCCAGATTGGTGTGCTCCACTCCCCTTCTTGAATGCCAGCAATGATCCAAGTGTGCTACAAAGCAACAGAACCCTCCAGTGTCATGAGGCTATTACAGGATTTCTTCAGCTGGATAGAAACAAGGCTCTGAAACTTCCCTTCAATGCTTTCTAAAGTCTGACTTTTTTCCTCTTTTCGAGGTCCTTATTCCTGATCCTTAAAACACTGATACTCTCTAGCTTCTCTCCTAACATAGAACTCCTGATCTTTTATGACTCTCTTCTGCAACCCTAGCCCCATGTCAATACTGTGTATGTACCTAGGTTTTAAAGGCCAGGAGAACATGGATGGGTCTTACACTCCCAAGTATCGCACACATGACAGTTCTACCAGGTAGGCAGAGGAGTCCCTGGACGGAATAAATGAAAAAGCATTCAGCTCAACTTACATGCCTCTCTCTTGCTATGGCGTATCTCTGATATATAGTGAGAAGTGAAGTAATAGCTCAGATCCTTTTTATTCACTGTTTAAGCCACAAGGTGAAGATAAATCACATTTCTCAGCTATCAGCCACTGCACATTCTTTGCCCCTATGCAGTTTCCCGACAGTACATTTTAACCTTGCGAACACCTCCAATACAGTCCTTTTCACTTCTAGCTTGGGGGATGCTGATTCCTTCAGCTGAAATTTCCTAAGGCCTTGTGTTCTTCCTTTCTCCAGAAATGCAGACGCTGTGTGAGGTTTTGGCAACGCTGGGCTTAGGAGCGTCTTCCCTTGCCAATACCCTTGCTTTTGCCCATGGAAATGAAGTAATTCCCACCGTAATCAGGTACAAAACCTTATGTATGCTCTGTTAGGTTCAAAATGGACCTTTCTCAGATAATTGACACTTTTTGCGGGAAGAAATCTAAGACTGGTTAGTTAAGAAAATAAATTGTAACAGTCATAAACACAAATAATTATAGACCAACTTTATCTCAAGCTGACTTTTCGCCACTGTGTTAAGTCCTTTGATGTATTATAGCATCCCACATAACCTTCTGAGTCACCTAAGAGGTTGGTGCTAAAGGATAGCAGTATTTCCTAGATGATGAAAATGCATCTAATGCACTTGTGACCTGAAAAATTAATTGCCAGCAAATAAAAGTGAAAATTTCAAACACAGGAGTATTTCGTCACCTCTGTGTGTCTAAATGTTTCCCCATAATGAGAGCAAAATGATAAATCACAAATTGCCTGTGTGGATTTTTAACAGATATTCTTGTATTGCTGTTTCCACTCAAAGGGCAAGAGCTATGGGAATCAATGCAACCTTTGCTAATATTGCAGGAGCCCTGGCTCCATCATGATCATCGTGAGTGTATATTCTCCACCCCTGCCCTGGATCATCTATGGAGTCTTCCCCTTCATCTCCGGCTTTGCTTTCCTCCTCCTTCCTGAAACCAGGAACAAGCCTCTGTTTGACACCATCCAGGATGAGAAAAATGAGTGAGTAAACAGCCCAGTTGCCCCTCAGAGGATCTGTGTGCTATAGGTCTGTGCTGAGGAGGAAGGCAAGATACCATTTAGGGCCACTGTCCTCCCAAAAGGCGTAGACTGAGGGTTTTCCCATGTAATCAGTGCCTTAGGTCTGGGTACAGCCTCATGCCTTCCCACAGTGACCTCAGACATCCCCTGAGGCTCTCCAGATCACACAGACCAGCTCTGCCCAGCTTGTCAAAGGTTCGTAGTGAAGAAGCCAAAATTAGGTCTCCTCTTCCCTCCCTGCCCTAGTGTGATATGCACACTCTTGAAGGTATTTTACAAACATGCAGAGATCCAAACACCAGATTTTCATCCCTGGGGAACCCGCAAGCCAGTGGGTGTCTATAAGCTGTCTGAGACTGCCGGTGCTTACAGGCCTGACTACTAGGCCACTGAAGAATCTGTGGGAGAGTCTGCAGATGCAGGGATAGCCAATCTTTTGGCTTCCCTGGGCTACAATGGAATAAGAATTGTCTTGGGCCACACATAAAATACGCTAACACTAATAATATCTGATGAGTTAAAAAAATAATCACAAAAATACCTCATAATGTTTTAAGAAAGTTTACAAATTTGTGTTGGGCCACGTTCGAAGCCATCCTGGGCCACAAGCAACCTGTGGGCCATGGGCTGGACAAGCTTGCACCAGGTGTCCAAGGATGACAACTAGAAGGTATCCAAGCTGCCTTCCCAGATCCTAATCTGGGAGCTTCATCTTTTACTTCACAAGGTTCACTCAGTCCCTTGGGGACAGAGATATGGTTTTTACCAAAGCTAATGGACAAAGAATCAACATGCCCTAAAGAATGCAGGACTTACATGCTTAGTCCATGTCTTTTCATTTTTGTGATTTTTTGTTTGTTGGTTTCTTTGTGTTTGTTTCAGGAGAAAAGACTCCAGAGAACCAAAGCAGGAGGGTCCCAGCATGGAAGTAACACAGTTGTAAGGAATTCCGGGAGCTGACTGCTGATCAATGAGCCAAATGAAGGGAACAATCAGGACTGTTCCTAGACACTAGCAAAATCTAGAAAATAAATAACAGGGCTGGGCGCGGTGGCTCACGCCTGTAATCCCAGCACTTTGGGAGGCTGAGGCGGGCGGATCACAAGGTCAGGAGATCGAGACCACCCTGGCCAACATGGTGAAACCCTGTCTCTACTACAAAAAAAAAATACAAAACTTAGCTGGGCGTAGTGGCACATGCCTTTAATTCCAGCTACTTGGGAGACTGAGGCAGGAGAATCACTTGAACCCGGGAGGCAGAAATTGCAATGAGCCAAGATCGGGTCACTGCATTCCAGCCTGGTGACAGAGTGAGATGCTGTCTCAAAAAAAAAAGAAAGAAAGAAAGAAAGAAATTAAAATAAATAACAAGATATAGTGAATAAGTAGATTTACTTCGCAATTGTGGTACTAAATAAATATAAGCTATCTACAAATAATCATAGAAAAAGTTTGAAGAAAATTACATAACACTTTAAAATAAATCATAGTAGACTATATAGTTGCAGGTCCCTAGCAAATTTCTGGATAGGAAGATTGAATGATATTAAACACAATGTTTCTTCTTCAATTATTTGATAGAGTAACTGGTGGGATAAGTACAATGAAAAATCTGATACTTTTACAAAAACTTGAAAAATAAATTCAAATTTATCTAGGAATTAATAGTAGACATTTGGTTCAGAAAAAGGAAGATCAGGGAGTGAAAATGTGACTGTCAGGTAAGTGGGGTAGATACACAGAGCTTTATCGTAAGTTGTAATATTCATAACATTGTTAGCAGATGCATTTACAAAACAAAGAAATTCAAAAGTAGACTTTAGTATGTATAACATCTAATGTGTAACAATTTCAGCATTGTACATTCTTAGAGGAAACACCAAATTATGGAATAAATAGCATTAGCCAACGAATCAGAAATACATGACTAACAATTCAGCTTTATATCCTGCATTAGTCAGGGTTATCTAAAGGAACAGAAATAATAGGATATATGTGTACATGAAAGTGAGTTTATTAGGAGAACTGACTCACACAGTCACGGGATGAAGTCCCACACTAGACCATCTGCAAGCTGAGGAGCCAAGAAGCCAGTGTGAGTCCCAAAACCCCAAAAGTAGGGAAGCCGACCATGCAGCCTTCAGTCTGTGGCCAAAAGCCTGAGAACCCCTGGCAAATCACTGGTGTAAGTCCAAGAGTTCAAAAGCTGAAGAGCTTGAAGTCGGATGTTTGAGGGCAGGAAGTATCCAGCAGGGGAGAAAGATGAAGGCCAGAAGACTCAGCAAGTCTGCCCTTTCCCTCTTCTTCTGCCTGCTTTATTCTAGCTGCACTGGCAGCTGATACGATGGTGTCCCCCCAGACTAAGGGTGGGTCTGCCTCTCCCAGTCCACTGACTCAAACAAGGATGCCCACTTTTACCACGTTTATGCAACATAATATCGAAAGTCCCAGTCAGAGCAATTAGGCAAGAGAAACAAATCAAGGGCATCCAAATTGGAAAGGAAGAGGTCAAATTCTCTTGTTTGCAGAAGATAATTTTTTATGGGAGTTTAATCTTTTCACTGACAAGTAAGCTTTATTATGTGTCAAATCAACACTTTAGTTTTTTTTATTGACACATTGTGACAATGTATGGAATGAGTAATAAGCCAGGGTAATTTGGGATATCCATCACCATGCTTGTATGCATGTTTATCATTTTTAGGTGTTGTTATCATTTCCAGTCTTCTCTTCTAGTTACTTTGCAATATACTTAATAATATTGCTACATATGGTCATCCTAGTCTGCTATCAAACATTAGGATGATTTCTTCAATCTAACTGCATGTTTGTATCCATAAACAACCTCTCTTCTCCTCCCTTTCCCAGTTCCTGATATCTATCCTATTCTTGATGTCCATGAGATCCAGTTTTTAGCTCCCACATTTGAGTAAGAACATGTGGCATTTATCTTTTTGTGCCTCCCTTATGTCACTTATCATAATGACACCCAGTTCCATCCATGTTGCTGGAAAAGGATTCCACTCTTTTTACTGGCTGAATAGTGTATGTGTATATATGTGTATGGGTATGTGTGTGGATATGGGTACGTATGAGTGTGGGTGTAGGTGTGTATCCAGAAAACAAATAGTGCGTATAAACACGTACATATGCATGCGTGCATGCACACACACACACACCCACACCCACACCATTTTTCTTTTCCAGTCAGTCATTGATGAACACTTAGGTTGATTCCATATCTGTGCTACTGGGAATAGCATTGTGATAAACCTGGGAGTCAAAGGTATCCCTTTGAAACAATAATTTCATTTCTTTTGGATAGATACCCTGTAGTGGGATCGCTGCATCATGTGGTAGTTCTAGTTTTAGTTTTTCTGAGAAATATCCATACTGTTTTCCATTATGGTTGCACTATTTTACATTCCCACCATGTCTAAGAGTACCCTTTTCTCTGCACCCTCACCAGCATCTGGGGGGGTGTGTGTGTGTCTGTGTGAGTGTGTGTGTATCTGTCTTTTTAATAATAAACATTCTGTGATGAGATAATATCTCATTGTGGTTTTGATTTACAATCCCTGATAATTAGTGTTGAGCATTTTTCATATACTATTGGTCATTTGTATGTCTTCTTTTGAAAAATATTGTCCATTTTTAGTGGGATTGTTTGGTTTTCTGTAGTTGAATTGTTATTCTTGTATAGAATACCTATTAGTCCCCTTAGGATGAGCACTTTGCAAATGGCTTCTCCCATTCGAGTGACTTGCACTTCCCTTATAATAGGTGATGTTGAGCAGATTTTCATATACCTATTAGCCATTTGCACATCTTTTTTTAGGTAAGATTTTATTTATTATGATGGGTGTGCTTGCCTGTTCATAAGTTCATTCCAGTCTGGAACACAGGAAAATAATTCTACCTGCATAGCTGCTGCACCATTCAGCCCATTTCTTTCCTTTGTTTTTAACTGGGTTAAGATAGAAAACCCTAGTTCACACTAACTAGTTGTTGTGAGTGGTAGTAATAGCAGGACACTCTTTTGACTTAACAATGGAAAGTCATCCTTTACCTTAATCCAAAATGCTGATAAACTTAAGGTCTCATAATCATTCTTTAATGTATATGAAGAACTAAGCTGCCCTAATTCATTCTCTTCTTCAGGCATCAAGTTTAGCTCAATTATTGATTCAGGGTTTCGAAAAGCAGATGGATCTTTTACCCAACAGTTTTCCCTTAATGTTTCAAATTTTTCTTCTGGAAAGAAATGGTTAAAAGTTTGAGATAAGTCACTTCCAAGATGGCTGAATAGGAACAGCTTCAGTCTACAGCTCTCAGTGAGATCGATGCAGAAGACGGGTGATTTCTGCATTTCCAGCTGAGGTACCTGGTTCATCTCATTGGGACTGGTTGGACAGTGGGTGCAGCCCATAGATGGTGAGCCAAAGCAGGGCAGGGCATCACCTCACCCGGGAAGTGCAAGGGGTTGGAGGATTTCCCTTTCCTAGTCAAGGGAAGCTGTGAGTGACTGTACCTGGAGGAACAGTACACTTCTGCCCAAATACTGCACTTTTCCGAGGGTCATTGCAACCAGCAGACCAGGAGATTCCCTCCCGAGCCTGACTAGGCAGGTCCCATGCCCACGGAGTCTTGCTCGCTGCTAGCGCAGCAGTCTGAGATCAATCTGGGATGCTGGAGCTTGGCGGGGAGAGGAGAGGGGCATCCGCCACTGCTGAGGCTTGAGTAGACGGTTCTATGTTCACAGTGTAAACAAAGCAGCAGGGAAGTTCGAACTGAGCAGAGCCCACTGCAGCTCAGCAAGGCCTACTGCCTCTCTATATTCCGCCTCTGGGGGCAGGGCATAGCTGAACAAAAGGCAGGAGACAGCTTCTGCAGATTTAAACCTCCCTGCCTGACAATTCTGAAGAGAGCAGTGGTTCTTCCAGCACGGCGTTCGAGCTCCAATAACAGACTGCCTACTCACGTGGGTCCCTGACCCCTGTGATTCCTGATGGGGAGACACCTCCCAGTGGGGGCCGACAGACGTCTCATACAGATGGGTGCCCCTCTGGGACAAAACTTCCAGAGGAAGGATCAGGCAGAAATATTTGCTGTTCTGCAGCCTCTGCTGGTAATACCCAGGAAAACAGGGTCTGGAGTGGACCTCCAGCAAACCCCAACAGACCTGCAGCTGAGGGGCCTAACTGTTAGAAGGAAAGCTAACCAACAGAAAGGAATAGCATCAACATCAACAAAAAGGACGTCCACACCAAAACCCCATACATTGGTCACCAACATCAAAGACCAAAGATAGATAAAACCACAAAAATGGGGAGAAACCAGAGCAGAAAGGCTGAAAATTCCAAAAACCAGAACACCTCTTCTCCTCCAAAGGAACACAACTACTTGCCAGCAAGGGAACAAAACTGGATGGAGAATAAGTTTGACAAGTTGACAGAGATAGGCATCAGAAGGTTGGTAATAACAAACTTCTCTGAGCTAAAGGAGCATGTTATAACCCATTGCAAGGAAACTAAACCTTGAAAAAAGGTTAGACGAATGGCTAACTAGAATAACCAGTGTAGAGAAGAGCTTAAATGACCTGATGGAGCTGAAAACCCCAGTACGAGACCTTCACGAAGCATACACAAGCTTCAACAGCCAATTCCATCAAGTAGAAGAAAGGATATCAATGATTGAAGATCAAATTAATGAAATAAAGTGAGAAGACAAGATTAGAGAAAAAAGGGTGAAAAGAAACAAACAAAGCCTCCAAGAAACATGAGACTATATGAAAAGACCAAATCTGTGTTTGATTGGTGTACCTGAAAGTGACGGAGAGAATGGAACCAAGTTAGAAAACACTCTTCAGGGTATTATCCAGGAGAACTTCCCCAACCTAGCAAGGCAGGCCAACATTCAAATTCAGGAAGTACAGAGAACACCACAAAGACACTCCTCTAGAAGAGCAACCTCAAGACACATAATCATCACATTCACCAAGGTTGAGATGAAGGAAAAAATGTTAAGTGCAGCCAGAGAGAAAGGCCAGGTTACCCACAAAGGGAAGCCCATCAGACTAACAGTGGATCTCTCTGCAGAAACCTACAAGCCAGAAGAGAGTGGGGGCCAATATTCAGCATTCCTAAAGAAAATAATTTTCAATCCAGAATTTCATATCCAGCCAAACTAAGCTTCATAAGTGAGGAAGAAATAAAATTCTTTCCAGACAAGCAAATGCTGAGGGATTTTGTCACCATCAGGCATGCCTTAAAGAGTTCCTGAAGGAAGCACTAAATATGGAAAGGAAAAACTGGTACCAGCCACTGCAAAAAACAAACCAAAATGTAAAGACCATTGACACTATGAAGAAACCACATCAACTAATGCGGAAAATAACCAGCTAGCATCACAATGGCAGGACCATATTCACATATAACAATATTAACATTAAATGTAAGTGGGCTAAATGCCCCAATTAATAGGCACAGATGGGCAAATTGGATAAAGAGTCAAGACCCATCAGTGTGCTGTATTCAGGAGACCCATCTCACATGTAAAGACACACATAGGCTCAAAATAAAGGGATGGAGAAATATTTACCAAGCAAATGGAAAGAAAAAAAGCAGGGTTTACAATCCTAGTCTCTGATAAAACAGATTTTAAACCAACAAAGATCAAAAAAGACAAAGAAGTGCATTAAATAATGGTAAAGGGATAAATTCAACAAAAAGAGCTAACTATCCAAAATATATATATACCCAATATAGGAGCACCCAGATTCATAAAGCAAGTTCTTAGAGACCTACAAAGAGACTTAGACTCCCATACAATAATAGTGGGAGACTTTAACACCCCACTGTCAATATTAGACAGACCAATGAGACAGAAAATTAACAAGGATATTCAGGACTTCAACTCAGCTCTGGACAGGCAGACCTAATAGACATCTACAGAACTCTCCACCTCAAATCAACAGAATATACATTCTTCTCAGCACCACATAGCACTCATTCTAAAATCCACCACATAATTGGAAATAAAACACTCCTCAGCAAATGCAAAAACAGAAATCATAACAAATAGTCTCTCAGACCACAGTGCAATCAAATTAGAACTCAGGATTAAGAAATTCACTCAAAACCACACAACTACCTGGAAACTGAACAACCTACTCCTGAATGACTACTGGGTAAATATCAAAATTAAGGCAGAAATAAAAAAGTTATTTGAAATGAATGAGAGCAAAGACACAACATACCAGAATCTCTGGGACACAGCTAAAGCACTATTAGAGGGAAATTTATAGCACTAAATGCCCACAGGAGAAAGCAGGAAAGATCTGAAATCAACACCCCAATATCACAATTAGAAGAACTAGAGAGAAACAAGAGCAAACAAATTCAAAAGCTAGCAGAAGAGAAATAACTAAGATCAGAGAAGAATAGAAGGAGATAGCGATACAAAAACCTCTTTAAAACATCAATGAATCTGGGAACTGGTTTTTTTTTTTTTAAAAAAAAGATTGACAAAATAGATAGACTGCTGGCCAAACTAATAAAGAGAGAAAAAATCAAATAGGCAAAATAAAAAATGATAAAGGAGAGATCACCACTGACCCCACAGAAATACAAACTACCATCAGAGAATACTATAAACACCTCAATGCAAATAAAATAGAAAATCTAGAATAATGAATAAATTCCTGGACTCATGCACCTCCTAAGACTAAATCAGGAAGAAGTTGAATCCCTGAATAGACAAATAACAAGTTCTGAAATTGAGGCAGTAATTAATAGCCTACCAACCAAAAAAAGCCCAGGACCAGATGGATTCACACCCAAATTCTACCAGAGATACAAAGAGGAGCTGGTACCATTCCTTCTGAAACTATTCCAATCAATAGAAAAAGAAAAAATCCTCCTTAACTCATTTTATGAGGCGAGCATCATCCTCATGCCAAAACCTAGCAGAGACACACACACAAAATAATTTCAGGCCAATATTCTTGAAGAAGATCCATGTGAAAATCCTCAATAAAATACCGGCAAACGGCATCCAGCAGCACATTAAAAAGCTTATCCACGACGATCAAGTTGGCTTCATCCCTGGGGTGCAAGGCTGCTTCAACATACACAAATCAATAAATGTAATCCATCACATAAACAGAACCAATGACAAAAATCACATGATTATCTCAATAGATGTGGAAAAGGCCTTCAATAAAATTCAACACCCCTTCATGCTAAAAACACTCAATAAACTTGGTATTGATTAAACACATCTCAAAATAATAAGAGCTATTTATGACAAACCTACAGCCAATATCATATTGAATGGGCAAACACTGGAAGCATTCCCTTTAAAAACTGGCACAAGACAAGTATGCCCTCTCTCACTACTCCTACTCAGTGTAGTATTGGAAGTTCTCGCCAGGGCAATCAGGCAAGAGAAAGAAATAAATGGTATTCAAATAGGAAAAGAGGAAGTCAGATTGTCTCTGTTTGCAGATGACATTATTCTATATTTAGAAAACCCCATGGTCTCAGCCCGAAAAACTCCTTAAGCTGGAAAACAACTTCAGCAAAGTCTCAGGATACAAAATCGATGTGAAAAATCACGAGCATCCCTATACACCAATAATAGACAAGCAGAGAGCCAAATAATGAGTGAACTCCCATTCACAATTGCTACAAAGAAAATAAAATACCTAGGAATACAACTTACAAAGGATATGAAGGACCTCTTCAAGAAGAACTACAAACCACTGCTCAAGGAAATAAGAGAGGACACAAATGAAAAAACATTCCATGCTCGGGGTAGGAAGAATCAATATTGTGAAAATGGCCATAATGCCCAAAGTAATCTATACATTCAATGCTATCCCCATCAAGCTACTACTGACTTTTTTCACAGAATTAGAAAAAAACTACTTTAAAGTTCATATGGTACCAAAAAAGAGCCCATATAGCCAAGACAATCCTAAACAAAAAGAACAAAGCTAGAGGCATCACGCTACCTGACTTCAAACTATACTACAAGACTAAAGTAACCAAAGCAACATGGTACTGGTACCAAAACAGATATATAGACCAACGGAATAGAACAGAGGCCTCAGAATAACACTACACATCTACAACCATCTGATCTTTGACAAACCTGACAGAAATAAGCAATGGGGAAAGGATTCCCTATTCAATAAGTGGTGCTGGGAAAACTGTCTAGCCATATGCAGAAAACAGAAGCTGGACCCCTTCTTTACACCTTATACAAAAATGAGCTCAAGATGGATTAAAGATTTAAATGTAAGAACTAAAACCATAAAAAACCCTAGAAGAAAACCTAGGCAATACCATTCAGGACATAGGCATGGGCAAAGACTTCATGACTAAAACACCGAACGCAGTTGCAACAAAAGCCAAAATTGACAAATGGGATCCAATTAAACTAAGAGCTTCTGCACAGCAAAAGAAACGATCATCAGAGTGAACAGGGAACCTACAGAATGGGAGAAAACTTTTGCAATCTATCCATCTGACAAAGGGCTAATATCCAGAATCTACAAGGAACTTAAACAAATTTACAAGAAAAAAAAAACCTCATCAAAAAATGGGCAAAGGATATGAACAGGCACTCCACAAAAGAAGACATTTATGTGGCCAACAAACATATGAAAAAAAGCTCATCATCACCAGTCATTAGAGAAATGCAAATCAAAACCACAATGAGATACCATCTCATGCCAATTAGAATGGTGATCGTTAAAATGTCAGGAAACAACAGATGCTGGCAAGGATGCGGAGAAATAGGAATGCTTTTACACTGTTGGTAGGAGTGTAAATTAGTTCAACCATTGTGGAAGACAGTGTGGCGATTCCTCAAGGATCTATAACTAGAAATACCATTTGACCCAGCAATCCCATTACTGGGTATATACCCAAAGGATTATAAACCATTCTACTATAAAGACACATGTGCATGTATGTTTATTGTAGCACTATTCACAATAGCAAAGACTTGGAACCAACTCAAATGTGGCATCAATGATACACCATGGAATACTATGCAGTCATAAAAAAGAATGAGTTCATGTCCTTCTCAGGGACATGGATGAAGCTGGAAACCATCATTCTCAGCAAACTAACACAGGAACGGAAAACCAAACACTGCCTGTTTTCACTCATAAGTGGGAGCTGAATAATGAGAACGTATAGGTACAGGGAGGGGAAAATCACACACCAGGGCCTGTCAAGGGTTGGGGTACAAAGGGAGGGATAACATTAGGAGAAATACCTAATGTAGATGACAGGTTGATGTGTGCGGCAAACCACCATGGCACATGTATACCTATGTAACAAACCTGCACGTTCTGCACACGCACCCCAGAACTTAAAATATAATAAAAAATAAGTATGTAAATAAATAATTAATAAATAAATATGAGTAAAGTATCCATTTGGTGGTGAAGTATAATGATCATAAGTAGAAAAATTCGATTGTGGGAAGGAAGGTGGCCCATTTTTCTTTCAGTCGCTAGTGGGCGGTAGAGGCATTCTTCAGGCACCTAATTAATACTTTCATTCAGGTTATCATTCTGCATTAGGATGGCCAGTGACTTTTTTTTCATTTACTGGTGCATTATAATATTTTTTCAAATTAAATTTTATGAAAGAAAAAGAAACCAGTCTAAGAACTGATGATTATACTTTATATAAGAAGGGAAATATTTGAAATTATGTAAAATCCTATCTCCCAATTGTATTAGAGCTCCTTCAGGACAGGCATACTTGTAGCCCCTTGAAAAGAAGCTCTTTCAACAATCCTCCTCTAAGCAACATAGCTATCAATAATTTTGGACAGTCATCTTATATAAAACAATATCTAATTAATTTATTGAATTAAGTTCCCTGGACTTGGTTCCTAGACCAAAGTGGTGCCTGAAACAAATTATTTCATATGTCATCAGGTGATTTGCAGGACAAATTGGCATAAAAATCACTGTGGAAAGAGGTATCCAACTGTACTCCTTCAACTGCTCTTGTGAAAATCCAGGCTCATTCCCAATCAGCATGCTTCTAAACATGTGAACTAGTCTATCTCCTATAACTTCCTGTTATATACATTCTGCCTAGTGTAACCCCTTCATCTATCACTTCCATTTATGAATCTTGTAATCTGAGTTGGGAACTGAAACATATGAAAGAGGTTCTAGATTCCTACTTTTACCACTACCAACTCAAGCATCTAATACAAGTCACGTATTTGACAGCAGCAGTTGTAGAAACTAGTCGCCAATCTAAATTATGTCATTTGAAGGCACCAGGGACCTTCAATAGGCACATTCAGAGAGCCCCTGAATGGACTTGTACTTTCTATATTCTAATCTGTAAAGGGAAATCAGTGGATGCCTTTTTAGCAAGAGATTCACATTTCTTTTGTTTGTTCCTCTCCAGTTTTTACAATCCTCCAATTACTGACACTATTCCTCTCAAATCTGTTCTCTGACATTTGTCCTTGGATTTGGCACTGGTATTTCATTAACAGGTACTAGGTCCAGGTGAAGATGAGACTGCTCACATGCACTTCCTTAAACATGGCTCTCAAGTACAGTTTCTCTCCATCTGTAAACCTGTGAACTAAACAGATAAGCTTTCTGTCCTCTACACATTACTCAGACAGTGGAGTGATGAGCATAGTATAACTAACACAGACATTTCTATTCAAAGAGATGTCATGCAAAGTACAGAGAAGTCATTGATCCAGAACAGTTCTGAAACCCAGCTGGGCAAATGTTGCAGGTTCCATGACTAAGACCCATCCATTTCTTCCCCAAGAGTTGTTCTATATGACTCCTGGCTACATCCTCCAGGCTGTTTGTTCTGCCTTTTAAGTCATCTTTTCATTTTCATTAAAATTGACATATAGCTGAAGACATACAGTTTTCTCAGCCTGATTCTTATCAGTAATGTTTCAGGGTCCAGTGGTCTATTTTCATTGTCTACTGTCTCTGTCCATTTCTGTCCAAACTGGCTGTGTTTCTCCTGATATAATTCTATTAAAAATTAAAAATGTACTGAGTCTCCTTTGAATCTTATTGGAGGGCCCACTCATTAAGTAAAAGACATCTAAAAATCTCCCCAAGTAGGCCCATCTCCTTATTATGCTTCTATCAGAAACAATGCCCTTAAGCTTCTTACAAGTGATTTTTTTATTGAAAGAATCTGTGGGTCATAACATCAAAATATTTAGAGAGCCTTTTGAACTGAGTAATAATGTGGGGCATCATGTAAGATAGCTTTGATGATTTAACAAAGGTTTTTTTTTTAAATTTGTGTGGGTACATAGTAGGTGTATGTATTTATGGGGTACATAAGATGTTTTGATACAGGCATGAAATGTACCATAATTACATCATGGAGAATGAGGTATTCATCCCCTCAAGCATTTATTCTTTGTGTTACAAGCAATTCAACCATACTCTTTTAGTTATTTTATGATGTACAATTAACTTACTATTGACTATAGTCACTCTGTTGGGCTATCAAATACTAGCTCTTATTCATTCATTCCATTTTTTGTTCTCATTGACTATCCCTACCTCCCCTCAATCCCAGTTCTCCCACTACATTTCCCAGCCTCTGGTAACCATCCGTCTGCTCTCTATCTCCATGAGTTCAATTGTTTTGATTTTTAGATCTCACAAACAAGTGGGAACATGTGAGGCTTGTCTTGCTGCGGCTTATCTCACTTAGCATAATGACCTCCAGTTTCATTTAACGATGGATCTTTTTTAACATTCAACTCCCAACTTATTCATGTTTGACATTTCCTTCTTTTCTCTCTTTGCTTGTATTTTACTCTAAGCAGCAATATGAAACCAGGCTGTATTTTTAGCACTTTACCCAGAAATCTCCTTATCAACAACACCCAGTTCATTAGGCATGTTTTCTGCTTTCCACATACCATATGGAAGAATATTGCTAAACATCTGCCATTCACAACAAGAGGTCCTTTCCTCCAGTTTCCATGTTTTTCACATTGCTTTAAGTCTTACTCACAACTGCCTAAAAATCACAAGCTTCTAAAAATATTTTCAAGACTGTTCAAGCTTTATATAACTCTCTCATCAAAATCTTTCTAGTTGCAGACCACTGCCCACTGCCAAAGCCACTTTCACATGTATAGATATTATTAGGATAGCACTCTGCTCCCAGTATCAAAAGATGTATGAATTACCTATTGCTGCAAAACAAATCATCCCAATACCTAGCCACTTAAACAACAAACATTCACCTCACACAGTTTCTAAGGGTCTAGCATCCTAAAGCAACTTTGCCAGATACCTCTGGTTCAAGGTCTTTTATGATGTTGCAGTCAAGGTGTGAGCAGGGGTTGAATTTGTCTAAAGGACTGAGTGGTGCTGGAGGATCTGCCTCAAGATGGCTCACTCTCCAGCTGCTGTTGGAAGAAGGCCTCAGTTCCTTGACAAAAAGGCCTCTCCTCAGGGAATGTCCTCATGGCATGGCATCTTGCTTGCCTAGGAGTAAATAACCCAAGAGGCAGAGCCACCATGCCTTCTTATGACTGTCTGCAAAGCCACACACCATCACTTCTGTTTTGTTCAGTTACTCAGAAGTGAGTCACCATGTCCAGCCCACACTCAAGTAGAAGAGAATTAAGCTCTAATTTTTAAAGACAGGATTATTAAACTGTAAGTGCCTATATTTCTTTTCAAAACCACAAACTGCATCACTGTTCAACTTCTACGTTTGCCCAATCCTGTGTTCCTTCTATGCTTACAACTGTTGGTTCTAAGAGTACGCCAAATAAAACCTTCCTGCATGTACATTTCTGCCTCAGACTCTCTTTCCCAGGGAACCAACCCAAAGAAACCTATGGCAATGGCTAACACAGCAACGCTTTGGGCAAAATGGATGGGCCACCAGCAAGAGTGCTACTAATATATACAATCAAAAGAAGTTAGGAAGGATAATCAACAATTTGAGGGCAGATTCCCTGATAAAAAAATTATGATTTCTTTTTTAATTTCCACATCAGAATAGCCTCTCAGAAGCCAAAACCAGTGGATGAAGGAGAAGTTGTATTCCTAGAAGGAAGACCTCTGAAACACCAGAGTATTTGCATATTTAAATGATTCCTGCAGACCTTCTCAAATGAATCTATGCCATTTACTTGCATGAACATGCACTGGAAACATTTTGAGGACTGCTGGGCACAGAGTTCATGGTGGCATAAATATTTAGGGACTCAGAGAGTCATCATTCTGCCGTTTTAAAGCAGGAGTTTTGGGAGTGACATAATAGAGTATCACAAGCAAAGCCTGACTCACAGCAGATCCACAATCACAAAGGAGTTATTCCCCCATTCCTTCCTGAATAATAGGATTCACCATACTTGATGGCTTGCAGAACACCCACAGGTCCTTGACCTGTAGAATAAGAGCCACCATGGTGGAAAAGGTCAAGTGGAAACAAGAAAACTATATCTCACTCCCTCCCAAAATAGTAAATCAAAAATAACACTGTGTTCCTAGTGAATAACAACTTTTCTACCCTTAAAAGCTTAAAGTACACAGGGGTTGTAGTCTCCAGAATGTCTCCATCTAATTGTTTGCGGGGCCAGACTGAAGTCCATTTGAGTCTGGCCCTGAAAATAATTGACTGATTGTCTTATTCTGTTTAGTGTTGCTATAATAGAATACGTGAGGCTAAGTAATTTATAAAGAGAAGAGGTTTATTTAGCACCCAGTTAGGTGGGTTAGGAAGTTCAAGGGTCTTACCATGGCTTCTGGCAGGGGCTTTCATGCCGTGTCCTAATATGACAGAGAAGGACAAACAGGAAGTGGACATGTTTGAAGAAACAAAACCCAAGGGGCACCCTGACTTTGTAACAACCATCTCAGCCCCAGAGCTCCCCATAGCTCGGCCTTTGCTGTAATTGCATCACAGTTTGGCTTCTGCCTCTGCCCAATCCTGTTCCTCCACCTTCCCCAGTAAATTTCACGCCCACAAACCTCAGACCCAGAGTCTGTTTCACAGGGAGCCTGACCAGTAGATTCTGTATAATGCTGGACTGAAAAGAAACTATAAGAACTAAAAACCCCAAAACACATATTTTCTAAAGAGAAGGGGAAGATCTGTTAACAGGTTCTACCCACATGTCTCGCTATGAAACTTCTTTAAGGAATTCCAGCCGTGAATCTAGACAGAAGGACCAGCTGTTGTGCATTAGAGCATATTCTGGGTCCTGTTGGAAGAAAGAGCAAGGAACTAAGATTGTGAGGTGTACCGAGGTCCTGTGCTGTTTCCATCCACCTGGCGCCTTCACTTCCTTCACCACAATGTTCACATAGCTCTGGAGAACTGACCAATCACGTTATTTTGAAGCTTATGTCATGAAGCCCTAAATCCAGCTGTACTGTTTTCTATTCCAGGATTTGATAGTCACTTAAACCAGCAAGTTTCTCACTTTGCTTAAGGTATTTTGTTTGCTGTCCCTTGCAACTGAGAGAGTCCTAACACAGGTCTAGGAACAGGTCTTGTTAGCCCTGGGAGTATCTAGAGAGATTAGACTAATGAAGCCTCTAACAGGTTCATTTCTCATATTTGGAAATGGACAGATCACTAAAGCCACACACACCCTTTTCTTTCTTTACTTTTCTTAATATCATACATCTGCCAGGCTCCTTGTGTTAAGAGTCTGGGTGTATGTTCTTGACAGACAAGCCCTGATGAGCCTTGCCCACACCCCTTCCCGAGCCCCGCCTTGTAGAGCAGTAGTCCTAAGTGTGAGCCCCCAAAAGGCTGTTTAATCAATTATCTATAGGAAATTATCAGAGTGCTGTTCTCCTGTTGCCCTGTGAAGTGACAAGACTTCGGGGAAGGTGCTCAGGGCTTCAGTGGACCCCTCTCCACAGGGTACAGAGGTATGGAAGAACAGAGTCCTCGGCATCTGCATTTGAGCAAGACACAGCAATTTCTTGCTATATTTCCCTCAGCTGAGATGGTGGTAAAGTTTGCTCCCACTACAGTTGTGTCAGACTGGGCTCCCCAAGACATTAAAGCTGCCCTCCTGATAGGTTCCACTATCCAGGCAGGTTCTGCCACAGCCACAAGGATGGCAGTCTCTGTGCTACATCAGTACCAAAAGACTGATTAGCACTAAGGAGTTTCTGAGGTTCTATAGCTTTCTATTTCCTCCCTGGACTGAATTCTCACCGCAACCCTCATAAAGACGACACACTTTCTTGCTTCCACTCTTGTAAGCAGATATTGAAGGTGGAGGAACAGGATTGGGCAGAGGCAGAAGCCGAACTGTGATGCAATTACAGTAAAGGCCGAGCTATGGGGAGCTTTGGAACTCAGATGGTTGTCACAAAGTCAGGGTGCCCCTTGGGTTTTGTTTCTTCAAACACGTCCACTTCCTGTTTGTCCTTCTCTGTCATATTAGGACACAGCATGAAAGCCCTTGCCAGAAGCCAGGGTAAGACCCTTGAACTTCCTAACCCACCTAACTGGGTGCTAAATAAACCTCTTCTCTTTATAAATTACTTAGCCTCATGTATTCTAATCAAAACTCAGTGTCTATACCTGCAGAGAACTACCATCCCACGGGTTCCAACAATCAGGTTTGTAAGTTTATCCTACTCACTGATATATGCTTTTACTCACCTGATAGTGGGATTGTATGCAATTGACTTTGCCCCTGCTAGAGAGCCCTGTGGATGGTACAGCCCTTTGCCACAGCCCAAATTGTCTCCATTGTGACGCATCCTTGGTCCTTAACTACCTATTTCCTCTATCTCTTGGTCCATTGTAAATCAGCTCTTTATTTCAATTTCCTTATTCTATAAATATTCACTCAGTTAAAGCACCACTAAAGCTGGTTGAAGGGGGAGTCTGTCAAAGAGGGCCACAAAGTCTGCAATAGTAGAAATAATGGAGATGAACACATAGCCATGGAGTGAGTGAATATCCTCATTAGTTGTTTCTAAAATGTGCAAAACAGTGCCTGGCACAGTGGGAACACTTGAATGTCACCATTGTTGTCATTGTTTTATTCCTATTGACTCTTTGTTGGCAGAGCATGTCAATGAAGGCTTCCAATCTAACAGGTGCCTCTCCAGCTTTCTGCAGAAAGCTATGGAGCAATCAGAGCTACTCCATTTATTTTATCCCTTTTTCACGTTGGACAGCTCAGTGATACCCTCAGGAAGGCAGGGTTCTGCTGCAAAAGAAAAGTGTAGCTCTGGAAAATCAGTGGAGGCTACAGTTCCTCATCTTTCCAACATAGAACCTGCAGCCAACCCTGACCACAGCTCACAGGTTCAGGCAAAGCTGGGGGCAGCCACCTTTCATCAGGACAAAAAGACAAGAAACCCGTGGCCTCCACTTATTTTCAAAAGCCCTTCTTTTTGAAGCAAAGCTTTTTGAAGTACCAAAAATTAATCATTTACAAAGCATCCCCCATATTTTTATAAACTCAGAAATGTTTTAACTTTGAAGTTGAAATTTAATATTTTTTAAACAAATGTAAAAATTGATCTTTTTATGTTTCACCTAGAAAACTGAACAATCTGAATTACCAGGAATATTTTTTTCATTTTTATAATTATTTTTAAGTAAAAACTTTGCAATGGAAAACAAAATAGTGTATAGAAACATTTTGTAAACTATAAGTTGAAAACATTTATTACATGTTTTTGTTTTTAGTTCAAGTTCTGGGATACATGTGCGGAACATGCAGGTTTGTTACATAGGTATACATGTGCCATGGTGGTTTGCTGCACCTATCAACCCGTCATCTAGGTTTTAAGCCCTGCCTGACAAATACCTATTTGTCCTAATGCTCTCCCTCCTCTTTCTGCCCACGCCCTGACAGGCTCTGGTGTGTGATGTTCTCCTCCCTGTGTTCATGTGTTCTCATTGTTCGTCTCCCACTTATGAGAACATGCGGTGTTCGGTTTTCTGTTCCTGTGTTAGTTTGCTGAGAATGATGGTGTCCAGCTTCATCCATGTCCCTGCAAAGGACATGAACTCATTCTTTTTTATGGCTGCATAGTATTCCATGGTGTGTATGTGCCACATTTTTCTTTATCCAGTCTAATATTGATGGGCATTTGGGTTGGTTCCAAGTCTTTGCTATTGTGAATAGTGCTACAATAAACATACATGTGCATGTGTCTTTATAGTAGAATGATTTATAACCTTTTGGGTATATACTCAATAATGGGATTGCTGGGTCAAATGGTATTTCTGGTTCTAGATCCTTGAGGAATTGCCACACTGTCTTCCACAATGGTTGCACAAATTTACACTCCCACCAACAGTGTAAAAGCATTCCTATTTCTCCGCATCCTTGCCAGAATCTGTTGTTACCAGACTTTTTAATGAGCACCATTCTAACTGGCGTGAGATGGTATCTCATTGTGGTTTTGATTCGCATTTCTGTAGTGACCAGTGATGATGACCTTTTTTTCATATGTTTGTTGGCTGCATAAATGTCTTCTTTTGTGAAGTGTCTGTTCATATCCTTTGCCCACTTTTTGATGGAGTTGTTTTTTCCTGTAAATGTGTTTGAGTTCCTTGTGGATTTTGGATATTGGCCCTTTGTCAGATGGATAGATTGAAAAATTTTCTCCCATTCTGAATGTAGGTTGCCTGTTCACTCTGATGATAGTTTCTTTTGCTGTGCAGAAGCTCTTTAGTTTAATTAGATACCTTTTGTCAACTTTGGTTTTTGTTGCAATTGCTTTTGGTGTTTTAGTCATGAAGATTTTGCCCATGTCTATGTCCTGAATGGTATTGCCTAGGTTTTCTTCTAGGGTTTTTATGGTTTTAGGTTTTATGTTTAAGTCTTTAATCCATCTTAATTTTTGTATAAGGTGTAAGGAAGGCATCCAGTTTCAGTTTTTTGCATATGTCTAGCCAGTTTTCCCAGCACCATTTATTAAATAAGAAATCCTTTCCCCATTGCTTGTTTTTGTCAGGATTTTTGAAGATCAGATGGTTGTTGATGTGTGAGGTTATTTCTGAGGCCTCTGTTCTGTTCCATTGGTCTATATATCTGTTTTGATACCAGTACCATACTGTTTTGGTTACTGTAGCCTTGTATTATAGTTTGAAGTCAGGTAGCATAATGTCTTCAGCTTTGTTCTTTTTGCTTATGATTGTCTTGGCTATACAACCTTTTTTGGTTCCATATAAAATTTAAAATCGTTCTTTCTAATTCTGTGAAGAAAGTCAGTGGTAGCGTGATGGGAAAAGTGTTGAATCTATAAATTACTTTGGGCAGTATGGCTATTTTCATGATATTGATTCTTCCTATCCATGAGCAGGGAATGTTTCCCTATTTGTTTGTGTCCTCTCTTACTGAGCAGTGGTTTGTAGTTCTCCTTGAAGAGGTCCTTCACATCCCTTAGAAGTTGTATTCCTAGGTATTTTATTTTCTTTGTAGCAATTGTGAATGGGAGTTGACTCATGATTTGCCTCTCTGTTTATATTTGTGTATAGGAATGCTTGTGATTTTTGCACATTGATTTTGCATCCTGAGACTTTGCTGAAGTTTCTTATCAGCTTAAGAAGTTTTGGGGCTAAGACAATGGGGTTTTCTAAATATACAATCATGTCATCTGTAAACAGAGACAACTTGACTTCTTCTCTTCCTGTTTACATACCCTTTTTTTCCTTTTCTTGCTTCATTTCCCTGGCCAGAATTTCCAGTACTATGTTGAATAGGAGTGGTGAGAAGGGGCATGTTTGTGCCAGTTTTCAAAGGGAATGCTTCCAGCTTTTGCCCATTCAGTACAATATTAGCTGTGGGTTTGTCATAAATAGGTCTTACTATTTTGAGCTATGTTCCATCAATACCTGGTTTATTGAGAGTTTTTAGCATGAAGCGGTGTTGAATTTTATCGAAAGCCTTTTCTGCATCTATTGAGATAATCATGTGGTGTTTGTCATTGGTTCTGTTTATATGATGGATTACGTTTATTGATTTGTGTATGTTGAACCAGCCTTGCATCCCAGGGATGAAGCCATCTTGATCATGGTGAATAAGCATTTTTGATGTGGTGCTAGATTCGGTTTGCCAGTATTTTATTGAGGATTTTCACATCAATGTTCATCAGGGATATTGGCCTGAAATGTTCTTTTTTTGTTGTGTCTCTGTCAGATTTTGGAATCAGGATGATGCTGGCCTCATAAAATGAGTTAGGGAGGAATCCCTCTTTTTCTATTGTTTAGAATAGTTTCAGAAAGAATAGTACCAGCTCCTCTTTGTACCTCTGGTAGAATTCGGCTGTGAATCCATCTGGTCCTGAGATTTTTTTGGTTGATAGGCTATTAATTACTGCCTCAATTTCAGAACTTGTTATCAGTCTATTCAGGGATTCAACTTCTTCTTGGTTTAGTCTTTGGAGGGTGTATGTGTCCAGGAATTTATCAATTTTTTCTAGATTTTCTAGTTTATTTGCATAAAGGTGTTTATAGTAGTCTCTGATGGTAGTTTGTATTTCTGTGGGACCAGTGGTGATATCCTCTGTATCATTTTTTATTGTGTCTATTTGATTAGTCTCTCTTTTCTTCTTTATTAGTCTAGCTGTCTATTTTATTAATTTTTTCAAAAAAAAAAAACACCTCTGGATTCACTGATTATTTGAAGAGTTTTTTGTGTCTCTATCTCCTTCAGTTCCACTCCGATGTTAGTTTTTTCTTGTCTTCTGCTAGTTCGATCATCCCAGGGCAACATCCCAGGTCAATTCCTGCTGTGCTGGCGGCAGGAATTTCAAGCCAGTGATTCATAGCTTGCTGGGCTCCATGGAAGTGGGACCTGCTGAGTGAGACTACTTGGCTCCCTGGCTTCAGCATCCTTTCCAGATAAGTGAACGGTTATGACTCACCGGGGTTCCAGGCACCATCAGGGTATGAAAAACAAAATTCCTGCAGCTGGCTCGGTGTCTGCCCGAACAGCCACCCAGTTTTGTGCTTGAAACCCAGGGCCCTGGTGGTGTAGGCTCACCATGGAACCTCCTGGTCTGCGGATTGCAAAAGCTGTGGGAAAAGCATAGTATCTGGGTTGGATAGCACAGTCCCTCATGGCTTCCCTTGGCTGGAAAAGGGAGGCCCCCTGCTCCTTGCACTTCCCAGGTAAGGTGATGCCCCACCTTGCTTCTGCTCACCTTCCGTGGGCTGCACCCACTGCCTAACCAGTCGCAATGAGATGAACGGGGTATCTCAGTTGGAAATGCAGAAATCACCCGCCTTCTGTGTTGGTCTCACTGTGCGCTGCAGACTGGAGCTGTTCCTATTTGACCATCTTGCCAGAACCCCCAACAAGAATATTTTTAAAACAAAGTAAATACCACCATACTCCTGGAAAAAAAATACACATTTGCTCTCTGCCAAGAAGCAGCAGCATGGGGTTCGTAAATAGTTGGATTCCTGGTAAAGATTCTGCCCAGCTGAAAGTTGGCTTTGAAAATAATGCGACCAGAAACTTTGGGAGAACAGAACTTTAAGTAGCTCAGATAGCCTTCTTAGAGTTTGGATTACCATTGATTGTTCTCCTAAAGTGATAAGAAGTTTTTAGAGGAACAGTGTGGAGATCAAAATGTCCTATGATCACCAGAATGCTATGTATCCAGCCCTTATGCACCTTGTGCTGTGCTTGTCTATGTGTGCTATAAGGACCCAAGTCCTACAGAGTCAGGAATCACCCTTCCCTTTAAAATCTTCCTTCTTTGACAAAGTCCCCCTCCTGCATGACTGCAGGTAATCCAGTTCTTTCCCAAAGTATTCCGGAGAATACCAAAGGTAGCTGACATTTTCAACCAACATGGTGCCTCTCTAGTCTGCTTGTTTCCTATGGGCCACCTCTGGTCCTGAGCTTCTTCTCTCCATAGCTACAAACTTTTTGGGTACCACAAACCATACTCCTCCTTTTATTCTCTAAGAACAGCCAATAACAAAGCTTGAAGATAACAAAAGGGGAGCATAAGACAGTAACTTAAAACTGGGAACTAGAGAGTAGCTTCTTTCTACTCCCGGTGTCACCCAAGGCTCCCTTCTGGTTTTTCCCTGCTGCCTCTGCTCTGCTCCCCCCATGGTGGGATCCATTCCCCCTTTTTCAGTTGGCATCTCTGGCTGACATGTTCTCCACCCCTAGCCAGCAAAACCAGATTCCTTTAGGGCTGAAAAAATCTCTGCAGAGGTGTTTATTTCCTGAAGTCATTCTTCTATCATTAAGCAAAATAACTGGATTGTGCCAGCCCCTACTGGCTCATGTGTCACTAGTACTGGGCCTCCCTACCATTAAGGAACGCAGCACTTTCAAGTTCTCTGATTCTCAATGTGACATGCCCAAGTGAACCAAGACCGCCACTGCCCCAATCACCCACCCATTCCCAAAAAGTGAAAAATAAGCACACAAACGAGTGACTCGCGTTTACCTAATCTCAGAAACATTTGCATTCAGATTACTCTGCCTTAGAATTTCCTCCTCTCCACTCCATCAGGAGTGGGCATGTGCTTTATTATATCAACAAGACTAAGAAGCCTCACCCGAGTGGTCCCACTCAAAGAAGAGATTTCAGTTTCTACCTTAAAATGCAGAAGCCACTACAGATTAAAAGAGAAACACACACACTTTAAGAAACTCTCCCCTCCTCATCTTCAAAGTGTGGGGTAAGCATTCCAGATCTCTCAGCCTGATGGACAGCTTGGAAGTGGGAGGGACCAATGTCCAACAAGTGGCCTTTGCCCCATGTCCGTTGTGCCTTGTGTCTTCCCAGCTGACTCAGAATTCCTCACACCCAGCCCCCAGACTACTGCTCATGGGCTCAGGCAAAGGTGAGAGTAGCCAGGGTTTGGCACTTGGGAGACTCTCAAAAATATTTTTTGGACAAACAAGTGAATATGAGCCCTGAAACTTTCCAGGAGTCTCTGTCCCATTGGGTTCAAACCAGTAAAAAGCCAGAGAAGTGTCTTTCTGTCCCAAACATAAGCAAGAGATGGATGAGTCCTTTGTGCAGAAGTTACTAGACACTCTTTGGTGTGGAGGAGTTTTTGTTAATCAAACAACATCCAGTTTGTTTGATAAAAGATTAATATGGTCGAGGAGTTCAAAGTCATCTTCCAATTAAAACATTCACTAAAACATGGCTGGGTTAGTTCGCAGCTACAAGGAATAAATACACTTTATAAAATATGAGTTCCTGGTACTCAGGTTCTGCTTCAAAGGAAGTCTCAACCTAGACCATATAATGAATAGAGACTGAAGGAAGAGGTATTGGGGACTCAACTGATTACCAGGCAGGGGAGTGTGAGAGGAAATGGGGAAGAGGAACTAGGGATATCAGCTTCGTCCTGGTCATGATTCACAAAAATAAGTGCAGAGGGAAGACAAAGTCAGATGCCCAGACTGCAGTGTTGGGGAACAGGAGGTCATTGAGTGTAGATTGCTAAGAAAAGAATGGAGGGTAAAAAAATGGGAAGAGTTTCAATGAGAGTCTATTTTCTCCAAATAGGAGAAAAGCTTATGGGAGATCCCAACGGACCTTATCTGAAACACTTTGAGGGATCCATCTTGCTCTTTTCTACATTCTTCGTATTTTCTAGGTATTTCTGGAGGCATAAGAGAACCCTTCTCTAGCTTTTTTTGGGGTGGTTTCAGCTCCCAGCTGTCACTACAATCCCCAGCCATAATTTCAGATCTTCCATCCTGTCAACATTCTTCAAAACACAAAAATAACTCCTTTCTCTCCCTCACTCGCACAGTAGAGTTCAACTGATTAAACTTATCAAATTATTTTAAATATTTATCTGAAATCAGTGAGACTAGAAACTTCACATTTTAGGGTAATGATGAGGTAGAAAAGCAAGATAAATTGTCTTATCGATACTTTTGATAGATGATTTTTAAACAATAAGGAATAAAGTTGATGTATAATTCTAAAAAGAAAATATTTCTTGGGATATGTGTTTCTAGATTAAGGTACTGAATAGCCCTGAATAGCGAATCACAGTTTTTCTTAAGGTCCTCCTCCCCTGAGGCTACACTATGGCTCGAAAAGGGCGGGATTATCATAAATAGAAAGAAGCTAGAGGCATTTTAGTTCAATAAAAAGAACATCTGGAAAAAGACATCTTCGTTACTGGAAATATTCAAGCAGAGGCTTCTGGGATGTTTCTGATGGCATTCAAGCATCAGAGACCAAGATCAGCCTAAGAAACAAGCAAGGTCTCTTCCTACAAAGAGAATGAAATTAGATCAGTATATGAAATGCCTAGCACAGTGCCTGGCGCATCAGAGATACACACTAGATACCAGATCCTTCCCATCCTGAGAGTCTGTGGGTCTATGCTTGTATATATTGGATGTATTTCTGGAAGGGTAAGTGGATACATTGTAGATTCTTCCAGAAGTTCACAGTTTTCTTAATCAGAGGCATTGAGAGAAGGCAAGGGAAGGAAGCATGTTCTTTTTGCTTGTGTCAGTAACTCTTCCTCTAGTTGGAGTTCTCATCACCTTCAGGCAGTTATTGGTTTGGGCTTTATGCTATCCACTACAGCTGAAATAACTGCTCCAGCAGCCTTCGCTCCTTCCATCAGGGCGTGCTCTACCTGCAAGGCACATCAGTTCACAGGACAATCGGTACCAATCCTAGGCTTGCACTCTCCCCTACCTCTACCCCACCATACCCATTCAGCAACCAGCCTGCCTGGAGTCTATTCCCAAGAGAAGAAGCAGTCCATGCTATCTTATATTTTCAAAACTCCTAGAGTGACAAGAGACCAAGAAAAGCCAGGACTGTTGGAGACAACTCCTTCCTCCCTCTGTGCCATTTGGCCCAGGGCCTGCTTTCAGTGTGGAGCTCAGAAGCAGAGGATCTCACAGCACCACAGTCACTGAGGCCCTCATTCTACATACAGGTGATCCAAGAGCCAGGGAACGGAACTCACTTGCACAGAGCCATACAGTGAATTCGTGTCCAAACTTAGCTCTTGGGTTCTTGGGCCTCATGACTCCTGGGCCCAAGCTTCTTCAGAGGACTTCTTGTAATGCCCTCAGTCCTTGGGATCTTCTTGTACAAATTCTCATGGGATGGGAGGTTTCTCACACCAGGGCCCACCAAGCCCCTGACTCTAGAGCAAAGCCTCACAAGAATGGAGTGCAGCCTGGAGAGGATGCAGAGTAGAGAGGAGGAAGGTGCAGAAATTAAAGGGCACAGCAGGGAGGCTGCCAATGCTCTGAGGATGGGCTGGTAGCAGCAGAGACCAACATGGGAATGTGAGCCCAATCTGCTTAGACAACAGAAGAAACATAGAAAAAAATAGAACAATTGTGTTATCTTCTAATCCTTAATTTTTTTCATCTCTTTAAAGGGGGATAATAGGCCGGGTATGGTGGCTCACACCTGAATCCCAGCACTTTGGGAGACTGAGGCGGGTGGATCATGAGGTCAAGAGATTGAGACCATCCTGGCCAACATGGTGAAACCCTGTCTCTACTAAAAATACAAAAATTAGCTGGGCGTGGAGGCATGTACCTGTAGTCCCAGCTACTTGGGAGATTGAGGCAGGAGAATCGCTTGAACCTGGGAGGCAGAGGTTGCAGTGAACCAAGATCGTGCCACTGCACTCCAGTCTGAGTGACAGAGCGAGACTCTGTCTCAAAAAAAAAAGGGCGGGGGGGTGATAATAAATACTTTCTCTGCTCATCTCATGGAGTTTTAGTAAGGATCACCTATTAATATGAACAGCTCAAGTTTTTACATATATTTAGGATTCAAAGTTCTTTCACAAGCACTGAACTACACGAATTTATTACTTCTCTATATGGAAGGAAATGACAGAGCCAAATGCAGTATAGGCCAGGGAGGTAATGTGAGTGAGGCAGGTGGGTGACACACCTACCCCTTATCCCCTGCAAACCCACAGCATGTCCCTACAGAGTATCAGCAAGTAGGAATGCCAGCCCAGTGGCCTGATCAATTGTCTGTTAAAGAAAAGCTGAGGGCCAGGCGCAGTGGCTCACGCCTGTAATGTAGCACTCTGGGAGGCCGAGGTGGGTGGATCACCTGAGGTCAGGCATTCCAGACCAGCCTGGCCAACGTGGCGAAACCCCGTCTCTACTAAAAATACAAAAATTAGCTGGATGTGGTGGTGCACACCTAGTAATCCCAGCTACTTGGGAGACTGAGGCATAAGAATTGCTTGAACCCAAGAGGCGGTGGTTGCAGTGAGCTGAGACTGCACTACTGCGCTCCAGCTTGGGTGACAGAACAAAACTCTGTCTCAAAAGAGAAAGAGAGAGAGAGAAGCTGAGAAGCTACATATTTTTATATAAAATTTTATATAAAATGTCTATATTTTTTAATATTGGTAGGTAATTCAAACAAAAATTGTGTGTGTGTGTGTGTGTGCGCGCGCGCGCGTGTGTGTATCCAAGATGTGGCCCACAAGGTACTAGTTTACAATTTTAGCAACAAGGTATCTGCTTCCGCTTATCCCTGCTTTGTTAAGGAAGAAATGGTCTTTGGCCAGGCACGGTGGCTCACACCTGTAATCCCAGCACTTTGGGAGGCTGAAGTGAAGGATCACTTGAGCCCAGGAGTTCAAGACCAGCCTGGGCAACATAGCAAAACCGCCTCTCTACAAAAAAATTAAAATTATCTAGGTGTGGTGATGCACGCCTGAAGTCCCAGCTATTCAGGAGGCTAAGGCAGGAGGATTGCCTGAGCCCAGGAGGTTGTGGTTGCAATGAGCCATGATTATGCCATTACACTCCAGCCTAGGTGACAGAGTGAGACCCTGTCTCCAAAGAAAGAGGGGAAAAAAAAGAATAGAAAGAAAAGCTTTCAGAAATATAGTGACTTGACCAAGCATACCCCTCTAGTTAATCGTTGAGCTGGGGCTCCAACCGGTGGTCTTACTATTAGCCCAGTGCCTTTTCTCTCCTCCCTGGGTTAATAAAGGTGAAAACACCTCTTGAACCATAAAGTCCTGCAGAAATAGAAGGCCCTACTAGTACAACGAATAATATAATGAAAGCACTGATGCCGGGCGCGGTGGCTCACGCCTGTAATCCCAGCACTTTGGGAGGCCGAGACGGGCAGATCACGAGGTCAGGAGATTGAGACCATCCTGGCTAACACGGTGAAACCCCGTCTCTACTAAAAAATACAAAAAAATAGCCGGGGGAGGTGGCGGGCGCCTGTAGTCCAGCTACTCGGGAGGCTGAGGCAGGAGAATGGCATGAACCCGGGAGGCGGAGCTTGCAGTGAGCTGAGATCCGACCACTGCACTCCAGCCTGGGCGACAGAGCGAGACTCCATCCCCCCAAAAAAAAAAAAAAAAAAGAAAGCACTAATTACCATTCTGATCACTAATGAAATGACAAACCCCAAGAAAGCTCTGGAAGAAGCCATCATCAGAGCAAATGGGGTCACACCTGCTGGCTCCGGGGTACGCCGTATCTGAGGCCATTGACAAAGTGCTCACAGTTCCCTTCAATCAGGCTGTACTGCACGATCTTGTTGACCATCTTTTTTGTACGCTGGATGATCTTGTCCACCGGTAGGGGCAGGTACGTCCCATCTAGCTTGTTATTGACCTTCCAGGAGCAGCCATGCAGCACATCCTCCAGACGACTGTATTTCACCACAGCCCGATTGCTAAAGATGGAACTAATGCTGCCCACCTCAAACTCCTCACCTGGAGACCAAAGACAAACAGAGGTTGGGACGTGCAAGGAGTAGCAGAGCAGAGCACAGTCTAAGGCTCTGAGTAAGCTGCTTCCCCTGGGGTCTCATTGGCATCATCAGTAGAAGGGTGACAGAAGAGGGGGAGTTGGAGTCAAAGAACTGCAGAGAATCAACTTTCCTGAGAAGCCCTTTGCCCTGCGCCTCACTCCTTGCTCTCAACCTGCACAGGAGTCTCTTTGTCATTAAACTCTTTCAGCACCTTCCCATGTGGTCCCTGATTGTGTTGCACTGACCTGCCCAAGTCCTAGGATTTGAGTTTCGTTTCCTAAGCAGACTTCAGTAATCGTCACAAACATGTAAAGAGCACTCTCTATGTGAGTGTCAGTCCCTGGGTAAAGGACTATCACATACATGATTATGGTGGTTCCATGACACACCTCCCTCTGGGGCTGCCACAGGGGCACAGGGGAAGCCAGCCAAGCAGGGCTCTGAATGGCACCTGCTCCTGCCAGCTTCCACCTACAGCCACTTGACTGTTACCTATACTCAAATACGGGGATTCTCATTAAGGGTATGTTTGAAAATGGGGTTCCACAGCTTTGAAAAGAGAAATGTTTGAAAGCTGCTACATTATCATATTCAAGCCCTTAAACGAGACAGAGACTCGAAGAGGGTCAGGAACCTGCCCAAAGCCAGGTGGATAGTCATTTAAAGCCAGCACTGTTTTTCTGCTACAACCATGTCGACATGCAAATGTCTATACCCTTCCCTTTATAAGTTGTCCAAGGGCAAGAAATGCTCCATGATCTTTTCTTACAAATTTGAAGAAAATTTGCTGATTTTATAAAAGCTGGTAGCAGATAATTGAGCATTCAGGAGCAGAAATGGCAGAATTCATTTTCAGAGAGAGCAAGATAGGAGTGGGGGAAGATATAACTGATAAGTATCTCTGTGGTTGAACAAGAGGGAAACTCCTAGACTTAGTCTGGAAAGAAGAGATGAATTACCACATTCTTGGAGTAGGTTCTGAGACAAGAAACGGGAAGAGTACGAGCTGATGGGGCAGAGAAGAGAGGCAATGAGAAAGGGGCTCTGCCCCATGGGAACATCCCAGCATGGTGAGAGACGGGGCCAGAGGAAGAGGACAGGACATGGAGATGACAGCTGAGAACAAGTTAGGACCAAAGGCCTGTGGTATAGTGCCCTTCTGTAATTCAACTTTGAACTGGCAATACCTGCACAGGAGACAGCAAAGGGCATTCAAGGGTATTCAACAGGGTCCCCCTACCCCTTCCTCTCCCACACCCCAGCCCTCATCAGGCCTTATCTCCTGAGACAACCATTGTGACCAGCGGTTCTAGACACCCAATTTTTCAGTTGTTTCTCATTTTGCTGTAATCTCCCTCTACTATCATCACCTCCTCCCCCATCAAATCTCCACTAAGATTTAATGAACACAAATTGAATCTCAGCCATATGTTAACACAGCTGTGAGAAATGAAAGGAGGGCTCTATCTACATTGAGGGTGAAACAGCACAGAGCGTGTTGGAACAGCAGGGAGACAAGGTGAGGACAAAGGTGCCAAAGGTGATCAAGAAGCCAGATGCAGTGTTTGAGGACTATAGAAAACAAATGACGATCAGAACATGTGAGCATCTGCACCCTCCTTGGGGAATCCTCAGAAAGGTGAGGACAGATGCTCAACTCTTGTCAATACAAAATGGAGCTCAAGTTCTAAAACGTGTGTTTTTAAACAAAGGGACCTCTAGGAGGTCAGGGAACTTGGGCCACGCTCTTTACACTTGTATCACTCTTAGGGCTGGACACTCGGTGGTTTTCGGTGAAGAGAGACCAAGCTCTGTCACAGTAAACAACGGTCCAGTCATGCTTCAAGGGGTACCGTTGCTAAAGAATGGCAATAACTGAGGAACACAGGAATGAACTGTGCTTCTATTTACTTGGCTAACTTCAATATCAGTATGTCAATATACTATTCATTCTTACTCGGGGGAGCCAGATGGACCACGCAATCATCTTCTACATAGATGGCCCAGTGCTCATAGCCAATTCGAAAAATCTCAATCAGGTCTCCAGGTCTGGGTCTTGGTTTTCCCTACAATGGAAAAATAAAAGATACATGGCATATGCCCAAGGAATTTCAGAGATCTAGTCTTAGGATCAGGTACAGCTCAGCCTAAAGATCCCCTCAGTGTGGTTCATCGCTTCACAGAAACCCAAGCTAAAGAAATTTCTCTTCACACCGAGGACCAAAGAAGTCTCCTCCTCTCCTACCACCACTCACATTACTAAAGCCATCAAGGATACCTGTGCCAGTTATCAATGTATTGCCTCTCAGCTGTGAATGTACCCTCCAATATATACCCTGTGATAGATGACTAAACTTCTTTAAGCATTTCTTCCTTAAAGCAAGTAAGATGTTAAACCTTCTCAGTAGAGGGTGCTGGAGGGACATTGCAAGAGAAAGAGGCTCTCCTGCAGTTTCTGGCCAGGGGTGGGCAGGATGATGGTCAGCAGTGTGGTGTGTGGACATCTAGTAGAGTTCTACCTCAGACCCAGGATCCTCAAGGCCTCCTGCCTCTGCTGGCACCCTGATTCCCTCTGCAGGGCCCCCACATGACCCACCTGAAGCCCAGAGAGTGCCCCCATCCTCTGCACACCCACACCACCAGTTGCTAATAGCCACTTCAGTCCTGCTTGCCCAGCAATTGCAAACTTCTCTATTATCGTGTGTGTGTGTGTGTGTGTGTGTATGTGTCAGACAGGTAGAGAGAGAATGAGAATATACATGAAAAGGTAGGCATAGAGTTGTAAATATGATGAGCATCCATCTTTTTAAAAAATCTTTGACCAGAGCTCCAGGTCTCACCTTCACTGCTGTGTTATCATCTCCTGGGGGCCCAGCCTCTGGGGCCCTGTGACCTGCAGGTCTTTGAAAATCCACAGGTAAGATGTTAGGACCCCCTGGAAGCCTACAAATGGTATTGTTGTCTGTAAACCAGACCTGATCACCTACTTGGAGCAAAGAAAAGAGCCCTGGAATGTGGAGAGACACAAGATGGTAGAGAAACACCCAGTTACATGTTCTCATTTCACCTAAGACCCTTGGCCAGAACAGGGTATAAAAGACTCATTCCCAAAAGTGATACTAAAAAGATATGGAAAATGTAAGCATGAAGATTTACAATTAAGGAAAGGCTATAAAAGTATGGGTGAGTGCAAAGTGCACAAAGGTCATAATGGACTTAATTAACATCGTTAATGTCATTAATTTGTCAACTACTCAGAGCAAAATATTTTAATGCAATACATGTGTGAAAGTCTGTAGCAAATTTTCGAATTCAAATAGACATAAGACATGACACACTGGAGAGAAACCCTTCAAATGTAAAGAGTATGGCAAACTGGCCAGGTGCCGTGGCTCACACCTGTAATACTAGCACTCTGGGAGGGCGAGGTGGGTGGATCACCTGAGGTCAGGAGTTCGAGACCAGCCTGACCAGCATGGTGAAACCCCATCTCTACTAAAAATACAAAAAAATTAGCCAGGCTTGGTGGCATGCACCTATAGTTCCAGCTATTCAGGAGGCTGAGGTAGGAGAATGGCTTGAACCTGGAAGGCGGAAGTTGCAGTGAGCCGAGATCACGCCATTGCACTCCAGCCTGGGCGACAGAGCAAGACTCTATCTCAAAAAAAAAAAAAAAAAAAAGAATGTGGCAAATTATTTCACATGCTTTCACGCCTAACTCAACGTCAGAGAAGTCATACTAGACAGAATTCCTACAGATGTGAAGAATGTGGCAAAGCCTTTAACCAGTTCTGGGCCCTTACTAAACATAAGATAATTCGCACTGGAGAGAATCCCCACCAATGTGAAGAATGTGGCAAAACCTTCAACCAGTTATTAGCCCTTATTACACATAAGATAATTCACACTGGAGAGAACTCCCACAAATGTGAAGAATGTGGCAAAGCCTTTAACCATTACTCAACTCTTATTAAACATGAGAGAATTCATAGTGGAGAGAAACCCTACAAATGTAAAGAATGTACCAAAGCCTTTAACTGGTCTTCAAACCATAATGAACATGACAGAAGTCATACTAGAGAGAAACCCTACAAATGTAAAGGATGTGACAAAGCCTTTTAAGTGCGTCTCAAGCCTTACTAAACATAAGATAATTCGTACTGGAGAAAAACCCTCCAAATGCAAAGAATGTGGTAAAGCTTTTAACCAGTCTTCAACTCTTATTATACATAAGAGATTCATACTGGAGAGAACCCTGTGATTGAATATGGCAAAGCATTTTAACGGTCCTCAAACGTAAGATAATTGATACCAGAGAGAAACTCTAGAAATCTGAAAAATGTAGAAAAGCTTTTAACCACACCTCATACCTTTCCAAACATAAATTATACTGGTGAGAAATCCTAGAAATGTGAAGAACGTGGCAAAGCCTTTAAATGGTTGTCATACCTTACTGTATGTAAGATAATTCATACTGAAGAAAACCCCTACAGATATAAATAACGTGGTAAAACTTTTAATTAATGTTCATACCTTATTGCATAGGAAAGCATTTATACTTTAGAAAAATTGTACAAATATAAATGTGGAAAAGCCATTGCTATCTGCTCACATCTTACTCAAAATCAGAGAATTCATACTTAATGAAACCATTATAAATGTAATTAGTGTAAAAAAAAACTTTCAGAAAATTAAGCCTTTAAAGTGAATAAGAGTATTTTGAAGAAAAACATTATATATATAAAGAGGATTGTAGTACCTTTACTTGTATTACAAACCTTATTGTACACATTTTATACCAGAGAAAAACACCAAAGCAGTTGTTCAAACCTTGTTGAATATCAGAGAATTTATGTTGCAAAGAAACCCTACAGATGTAATGAATGTGGAAACACATTTGTTTAAAAACGCCAGTGTGGAGAATGCCAGAGAGATCATATTAAAAGATACTTTTGCAGATGCAGTAAATGTGAAAAAAATATTTAATCAAACATTAAGTCTCTGTAAACATTAGAGGATTCACGGTAGAAAGAACTAAGGTACCAACACTTCATACATTACACTAAATCAGAGTGTAGAGTACGGAAAATAATTCAAAGCTAAAACTGTCAGATTTTTTTGTATATAACTTTACAAGAAACAAGACTTTTTTCAAGAGTTATAATTACAAAGTATTTGTTTTCCCTTGAAAAAATTATAGTTTGTTGAAAGCAAATGTCATTTAATTCTCAGATTACTTCATGCTGTTCCTTCATTCTCATTGTTTATGTGAAAGCATGTGATCCATTATTGTTGCATCAGATCTATGAGAGATTCGTTTTCATTAGGTGGGCATTATTTATGACCTTTTCCATGGAAGAGTAAGGACATTGAAATACAAGGTGTGCAATGAAAATCTAAGTGAAGAGGCTCCTCGTGGTTGACTTATAACATGGTTTGAGTGAAGCAAGAGGTAGGTATTCAGAGTAATATTCTTCTACATGATAGTGAGAGAAAAACATTTTGAATTTTAGTAGTAAATCATTTTAAATGCAGTACATTTTGAAATTCTGATTTAAGATTACAGGTGAACTTAATTTTTTAAACAAAACTGTTTTGAAAAATATTAATAGGCTGGATAAAGAAAATGTGAAATACTATGCAACCATAAAAAGGATGAGAGCATGTCCTTTGCAGAGACATGGTTGGAGCTGGAAGCCATTATCCTCAGCAAACTACCACAGGAACAGCAAACCAAACACCGCATGTTCTCACTTACAAGTGAGAGCTGAATGATGAGAACATGTGGACACACAGGAAGAGGAACAACACACACTGGGGCCTGTTGGGGTGAGGGTTGGAAGAGGGAAAGCATCAAGAACAATAGTGAATGGATGCTGGGCTTAATACCAAGATGATGGGTTGATCTGTGCACAAACCACCATAGCACAATTTTACCTATGTAACAAACCTGCACATCCTGCACATGTACCCCAGAACTTAAAAGCTGAAGAAAAAAAAAGGAAAGAAAAAAACAGCCCAAACAGCCATCAATAAGCACCAGTTAAGTAAATAATCCTACATCCACACACACAGAGAGACATTAGAGAGAGCAAGCTGAATTTACATGAGCAGCATAATGCCGCTGAGACTCATGCTTGCTGCATGTACTCCATTATATGGAGGCACATTTTACCTAACCAACATTGTTCTTTTTCAATATCACTTTGGCTATCCCAGGTCCTTTGTCTTTCCATGTAAATTTTGGGACCACTTCATCAATGGATATCAAAAAAAATATTTTAACAGGGATTGTGTTTAATCTGTAGATCGATTTGGTGAAGACTGCCACCTTAAGATTACAGATATTTTGCAACCCACAAACATGGAATTTGTTTTGTGTACTTAAATCTTCAATCTCCCTTACCAATGTTTTGTAGCCTAACATTTTTGTTAAAGTTATTCCTGAGTATTTTTATGCTATGATGAATGGAATTATTTTCTTAATTTCATTTTCAGATAGTTCACTTGTAATATACAGAAATTCCATTGATTTTTGAACATTAGCCTTGCATCCTGCAACTTTGCTGAACATATGTATTAATTCTAATGGTTTTGTGGCCCAGGCGCGGTGGCTCATGCCTGTAATCCCAGCACTTTGGGAGGCCAAGGTGGGCAGATCACTTGAGGCAAGGAATTCAAGACCAGTCTGGGCAACATGGTGAAACCCCATCTCTACTAAAAATACAAAAAAAAAAAAAAATTAGCCAGGAGTGGTGGTGCACACCTGTAGTCCCAGTTACTTGGGAGGTTCAGGCATGAGAATTGCTTGAACCTGGGAGGTGGAGGTGGAAGTGAGCTGAGATGGTGCCACTGCACCACTGCACTCCAGCATGGGTGACAGAGCAAGACTCTGTCTCAAAAAAAAAAAAAAATTCTAATAGTTTTGTAAGTACAGGCACGTCTCATTTTATTGTGCTTTGCTTTATTGTACTTCACAGATAATTTCATTTTTTACAGGTTAAAGGTTTGTGACAACCATGCGTCAGATAAGTCAATTGGTGCCTTTCTTCAAACGGCATGTGCTCACTTTGCTAGCATTTTTTTAGCAATAAAGTATTTTTAATTAAAGCAGGTACTTTTTTACATGTAATGCTATTGCAAACTTAATAGGCTACAGAATAATATAAGCATAACTTTTATGTTATGACTCGCTTTCTTGCAATATTCGTTTTATTGTGATGGTCTAGAACCAAACCCACAATATGTCTGAAGTACACCTGTATGTGATTGATTCCTTAGGATTTTCTACATACATTGAATACATGTGATGAGAGTGGGGATCGTTGCCTTGCTAGATCTAATCTCTTACCATTAAATATGTTAGTTACAAATTTTTCATAGGTGCCCTTTTTCAGGTTGAGGAAACTCCCTTTAATTGAGGTCAAGAGAATGTTTTTTTATCATGAATGGCAGATTTTGTCAAATGCTTTTTCCAGAGGTATTGATATGATCATATGATTTTTGTCCTTTATTAACATGATATGTTACTTTTTTTTTTTTTTTGAGAGGAAGTCTCACTCTGTTGCCCAGGCTGGAGTGAAGTGGCATAATCTTGGCTCACTGCAACCTCCACCTCCTGGGTTCAAGTGATTCTTGTGCCTCAGCTTCCCGAGTAGCTGGGACTACAGGCGTGTGTCACCACTCCCGGGTAATTTTTTTGGTTTGTTTCACCTTGTTGACCAGGCTGGTCTCAAACTCCTGACCTCAAGTGATCTGCCTGCCTCCACCTCCCAAAGTGCGAGGATTACAGGCATGCGCCACAGCGCCCCGCCCTGGTATATTACATTAACTGATTTTGGGGTGTTACATCAAACTTGCATTTCTGCGATAAATCTTAGTCATTGTGTATAATCCTTTTTATATACATGCTGGATTCAGCTTGCTAGTATTGTTCTGAGGGTTTTTACATGTATATTCATAAGAGATATTAGTCTTGTAGTTTTCTTTTTTTGAGATATCTTGGCTTTGGTATCAAGGTAATACTGTCCTCACAGAATGAGTTGGGAAGCATTTCATTCCTCTATTTTCAGAAAGAGTTTTGTGAAAGATTGGTAATTTTTCTTATTTAAATGCATGGTAGAATTCTTGAGCAAAGCCATCTGGGCATGAGATTTTCTTTGTGAAAAGATTTTTATTTACTAATTCAATTTAGATTTTCTAGTTTTTCTTGGCCAGTTTTATAATTTGTGTCTTTCTAGGACTTACCCAATTCATCTCAGTTGTCTAATTTGTTTGCTTACAGTTTTTCACAGTATTCCATTTTATGTCTATAAGATTGACAGTGAGCCCCCTCTTACATTCCCAATTTTGGCAATTTGAGTGCTCTCTCTTTTTTTCTTGGTTAGTGTAGCTAAAAGTTTGTCTATTTTGCCTTTCCAAAATACTGTCTTTTGGCTTCATTCGTTTTATTGATTTCTGTTTTCTATTTCATTGATTTCTACTCTAGTAGTTATCATTTTCTTACTTCTGCTTGTTTTGGTTTTAGTTTGCTTTGTTTCCCTAGTTTCTTAAGGTAGGAACTTAGATTATTGATTTTGAGATATTTTTTTCCTTTCTAATATAGGCATTTGCAGCTACAAATTTTCCTCTAAGTGCTTCAGCTGCATCTCATAAAATTGATAAGTTCTGTTTTCATTTTCACTCAGCTCAAAATATTTTCTAACTTCCTTGTTCCTTTTTTGACATTATTTAGATGTATGTTGTTTAATTTCCAAATATTTGTGAATTTCCCAAAATATCACTTTGTTATTAATTTCTAATTTAATTTCATGTGATCAAATAAAATATTTTGCAGAATTTCAATCCCTTCAAATTTACTGAGACTTACTTTATGGCCTAGAAGAAGGTCTATCCTGGAAAACATTCATGTGTGCTGGAGAAGAATATGTATTCTGTTGTTGAGTGAAATGTTTTATGAATGTCAGTTAGTCACATCAGTGAGCTGTTTACATCTTCTATCTGCTCACTGATTTTCTGCCTAGTTGTTCTATCCACTACTGAGAGTGGGGTATTGAAGTTTCCCAACTATTATTTCTGAATTCCCAATTTATCCCTTTATTTCTATCAGTTTTTGCTTCATACTTTTTGGGATTATTTTGTTGGATGTGTATATGTTTATAATTGTTATATCTTCCTGATGAATTAACCTTTTGTCATTATAGAATGACCCCACTTTTTTCAAGAATATCTCTTCTCTTAAAGTCTATTTTGTCTGATATTGGTACAACCACTCCTGCTATGGCCACTGTGTACATCAACCTATTTGTGACTTTAGATCTAAAGTGTGTCTCTTGTGGATGGCATTTAACTGGATCTTGTTCTATTAAGTCATATGATCTCTGCCTTTTTTCGGTGTGTTTAATTCATTCGCATTTAATGTTACTATTAATAAAATTGGATTTATGACTATAATCTGCTGTCAGTCTTCTGTACCTCACGTCTTTTTTGTTCCTCTGTTCCTCTTTTGCCTTCTTTTTTGTATCAAATACGTATTTTCTAATGATCATTTTAATTCCTCTGTTAACTTTTGGATAACATTTTTAATTGTTTCCTTGTGGTTGCTCTAAAGATTCCAATATGCATCTTGACTTATTGCTATCTATTTTAGATTAATACTAACTTAATTCCTGTAAAATACGGAAACTTAAAATTAGCTCCATTGCTTCTTCCCTCCTTTATGTTATTATTGTCAGATATATTACATCCATATATGTTATAAACCGAAGACAGTGTTACAAATATTGCTTTATATAAACTTTTGTCTTTTAAATTAGTTAAGAGAAAAAGGAAAAAATATACTTATGGTCATTTATATTAACTACACTTTACCATTTCTGGCACTCTCCATTTCTTCCTGTTGATTAAGATACTGTCTGGCGTCATCGATCTAATATAGCTTCATATCAGTCCCTCTCCTTTGTGCTATTACTATTATATTTATTATGTATTTGCATGTTATAAGACCAAGAATAGGATTTATAACTAGTTTTATTCAATTACCTTTCAAATTGGTCAGCATAAATGATAAAATATATATTTATATTCTTCTATATAATCACCTATATAATTACCTTTACTGGTGCTTTGTATTTCATGTGGCTTAGAATGCTATCTGGTGTGACTTTCTTTCCACCGGAAGAATTTTCTTTGCTATTTCTTTTAAGGCAAGTGTGCTAGGCAAAAATTCTCTCATTCTTCATTCCTCTAGGACTACCTTTATTTCACCTTCATTTTTGTAAGATATATTACTGGATATAAAATTATTGGTTAACAGGTTTTTTTCTTTCAGCACTTTTAATACATCATCCCACTGCCTTCTGGCCTCCATTGCTTCTGATGAAAAGTTGACTATTGTTTTTTATTGTGCAACTCTTGTATAGAATAAGTCTTTTCTTCTCTTGTTGTTTTCAAGATTCTGTCTTCGTGTTTGGCTTTCATCTGTTTCAATGACATGTCTAGATATTTACAGAGCTTCTTGGGTGTATAGATAAATGTTTTATATCAAATTTGGAAAGTGTTCAGGTATCTTTCATACAGGTATTTTTTCTGCCTTTTTATCTTCTCTCTTTCTGGGACTCCAATTACACATTTGCTGGTTTGCTCAATGATGTCTCCTTGGCCTCTGAGGCTCTGTTCATTTTTATTTTTATTTTTCCTCCTACTCTTCATATTAGATAGTTGCTGTTGATCCAGCTTTGAGTTTGCTGATTCTTTTTCCTTTTTAGGAACTCAAATTTGCTGTTAAATCACTCTAGTGAATGTTTTATTTTGGCCATTGCATTTTTCAACCCCAGGATTTTCATTCGGTGCTTCTTTATCATTTCTACCTCTTTATTAAGATTCTATATTTGATCAGTTATTGTCATTCCACTTTCCTTTAATTCTTCAAACTTGATTTACTTCTTTAAACATACTCATAATAGCTGTTGAGAAGTATTTGCTACATTCAACATGTAGGCCCACTAGGAAAGAGTCTCTGTTGACTGTTTTTGTGTGTGGGAGTCACTCTATCCTGTTTCTTTGCATGTCTCATAATTTGTTGTTGAAAAACTGGATATTCTAGGTAACATATAGTAACTGTGGGTTCTGATCTCCTTCCCCACCCAACCAGGGCTGATGGATGTTGCTGTTTGCTTGTTTGTTTGTTGTTTGTTTAGTGACCTACCTGGACTGATTCTGTGATATCTGTTTCTCTCACAGCATGTAGCCACTGAGATATCTTTTTTTTTATTTGTATTTTTTTTGAGACGGAGTCTCGCTCTGTCGCCCAGGCTGGAGTGCTGTGGCCGGATCTCAGCTCACTGCAAGCTCCGCCTCCCGGGTTCCCGCCATTCTCCTGCCTCAGCCTCCCGAGTAGCTGGGACTACAGGCGCCCGCCACCTCGCCCGGCTAGTTTTTTGTATTTTTTAGTAGAGACGGGGTTTCACCGTGTTAGCCAGGATGGTCTCGATCTCCTGACCTCGTGATCCGCCCGTCTCGGCCTCCCAAAGTGCTGGGATTACAGGCTTGAGCCACCGCGCCTGGCCGCCACTGAGATATCTGCTTAGAGGTTTTGGTTTTTTTTTCCCTTGTTTTTATTTTGTTTATTTTTATTTATTTACATTTATTTATTTATTTATTTATTTATTTATTTATTTATTTTTTGAGACAGAGTCTCATGCTGTCACCTAGGCCAGAGTGCAATGGCATGATCTTGGCTCAATGCAACCTCCACCTCCCAGGTTCAAACAATTCTCCTGCTTCAGCCTCCTGAGTAGCTTGGATTACAGGTGCCCGCCACCACACCCAACTAATTTTTGTATTTTAGTAGAGACAGGGTTTCACCACGTTGGCCAGGCTGGTCTTGAACTCCTGACCTTGTGATCCACTTGCCTCAGCCTCCCAAAGTGTTGGGATTATAGGCGTGAGCCACAGCGCCTGGTTTCTTGTTTTTAAGCCTGGCTTAGATCAGCATAGCTTAATGGTCAGCCAGTGACTGGCCAGAGGTTGAGTCACACCTTGTGCCAGGAAAGCTTCACCTTTTGTCAGTGGATCTCTGTGTGGCTTGGAGAATTCATTCAAAGTTCCAGATTTTTATGAGTCTTTAGTCTCTCCTGAATGTGAATGTGTATGCAGCCTTATGCATACCTTTCAGACCACTAGATACATGTGGTAGCTTTTCAAGACCCCTCTTTAGTTGTATCATTACCTGGATTTCCATGTTAAATTTTTGGCTGGCCTGTTGGCTTATTGCTTGTCCTAACCAGTACTGCAACCTCAAGCTAGCTGCAATTTTGGTCTTCCATGATTGTTTGTCACTGAGATAACTATTGTTTTCAACATCCCTGGGCATGGAAGTAAAGTCAACCACCTTCTGCTGCCACTGCCATTCCCTCCCACAAGCCCCGCCCACCTGGAAAGAACTTCCTTACCACAACCACACAGCTGGAGGTGAGGGGGCAATGCTAAAACTCTACAGACTTCCACTGTTCTTTCTGAAATTCTGAGAACCAGTATACTTTTTTTTTTTTTTTTTAGGCAGAGTCTTGCTCTGTTAACCAGGCTGGAGTGCAGTGGCGTGATCTCAGCTCACTACAACCTCCATCTCCCTGGTTTCAAGGGATTCTCCTGCCTCAGCCACCCAAGTAGCTGGGATTACAGGCTCGCGCCACCACACTCTGCTAATTTTTTTGTATTTTTAGTAGAGATGGGGTTTTACCGTGTTAGCCAGGATGGTCTCAATCTCCTGACCTGCCCGCCTCGGCCTCCCAAAGTGCTAGGATTACAGGCGTGAGCCCACACCCGGCCACGGATGGACTTTCTTAAATTAACCCTTCTCAATTTGTTGTATGCCTTTGGTCAAATTTCCAGTCTTTAAATAACTGTCTTTGGCAATTTTGTCTAGCTTTATAATTGTTTTGGGAAAAGAGGATTTGCTGAGATCTGCACTCAGCCATTCCCCAAGTCCTGCCCACTTGCAGGAATGAGTTGTTGTGGGCACAAAGCAAACAGTATACACTACAATATTTCATGGAAGGAACTGAGGCCAAGAGAGAGGAAGTGCTTTGTCTAAAGTCCCACAGCAAGTCCATGGTCGAGCTAGGACCAGAACCACCCCTTTGCCCCTGCCAACAAACCAACTCTTTCTTCTGCCTTACTCAAAGGGAAAATGTAATGGCAGCCATATATCCACTAGAGGGCGCCCCAAACCAGGCTTCTCACCCAGAAAGCAGCATGATATTGCAGGAGACTTCAAACTGGACTTCATTTTCTTTTGCCATAAGCCCAGGGAGAGCAATAGGGATATCCCCCACCATAAAACCCGGAAGCTGGTAGTATACAAGAGATTGAGAGCTAAGAGTTGGGAAGACAGCATGTGAGTGATGTAGACGGATACAGAGGAGCAGAAAGCAGCCAAGAGAGTAAGTGAAGAAAGGGAAAGTGGAGGAGAGATCTTTCTCATCCTTTGGAGAAGACTAAAAAGGAACAATAGCAAATAGTATTTTCTTTGTGATTCAGATAGCAATAAGAATATATTGCTTGAAGCAGATGCCTCTGTCTTCATAAATGGCAAAGGGATCAGAGAACAACGTTTTAAAATGTTCATAAGAAAGTCTGAAGTTTAAATATTTTGATGCTCATTTTAAAAAATCAAGTCAGGTTCAACATTTGCATGTGCAGATGCAGGTAAACAGTTAAATTGCCTTTAATTGATAATTTAGGTATATACAGATTTTTGATTCATAGATTGTCTGATTATTTTTTCCTTTCAGACATAGGTAAATGAGAGAGGAAGAGAAGTTATTTAACCTAATTTCTTTATATGAACATATGTGCCAAGCTGAGGTCATTTCTGCTATTATACACACATGACAGGAAAGCCCATAGGCCCATCCTCACTGTTACAGTAACGTAAGGACCATTACTATCTAAGTCCTGACACTGGTCAGGAAGAAAAACAGAAAGGCCCATGGACGAAAGATGAACAAGAAGTGAAGAACAGGTGCCAGAGCTCAAATCAATCCAACTCAGGCTATTATTTCTGGCATTGATCAGGGTGAAAGGAATGGCAGTAACAGTAAGATTATGGGACAGGTTTTCCTGAGTCAGTCCAGAGGGAAAGCCAGTTGACACGTTATGTTACTCTTGAACCAACCCCTGACTCCATCTCACTCTACCTGAGCACAGACCCCAATACCTTAGAGTCCTAACCAATGCCTTTCACCCACCATCCACGGTATGTAGTGGAGGGCAGGGCTCGCAGAGTCGGCCAAGCCAGCTGGACAGTCACGTCTGTTCTTCGTAGGAACATGCAGTCTGTTCTTGGCCATCCCTCCACCTTGGACACACTTCCCCACCAACCAAATAACCAGTTACTTCCCACCCAACATGACTAGGTCATTTCCAATGACAACAAACAAGCAGTCAATTAAATCCTTGTTGTTGTTTCCTGGAAAACTGACAGCAAGAAGATAGCCCAATTCATTGTGAGGCCAGTCTAAGTCAGAAGAAAGCTCACAAAACCCAAGTTCTGTTCATCAAGGATGTCGAACGAGCTTTGTGGCACAAAAAACAGAAGGCTCAGGGATTGGAGAAGGAAAGAGGAGGGAATTTTGGAATTTTAGATACTTTCTTTTGCATTTTAATACTCGCTCATCTGCAATTTTGCCACTGGATGGGGTAGTAAGGTGTAAAACTAAATGGGATTCACAGAGACTTAACAGTTATCCACTCTCTTGTTAAATTTCCTCCCACTGTAAATCGATTATATTGAATATTGATTCTCAGCCTTGGTTACAAATTGAAATCGCCTGTGGAGCTTTAAAAAGTTCAGATCTGTCCGGAGAACAGCCTAGGTGCCAGAGTTTTAAAAGCTCCTCTGGTGAGTTTAAGGTGTAGCCAAGGTTGCAGTTATACTGGGGGCTTTTCTACAGTCCCATCCTTTCCTTTTTCTTTAACATCTCTCCAGCATTTGATGAAGTTCTGCTAACTTCATGAGCCACAGTGTAGCTGTCGGTATGTTCCAGAGCTGCCTCCAATCCCAGCTGATGCTGCCACCTTCAATTCCAGGTGAAGATTTTGCTGCCATTTGTCTTCGTGTGATTGGGTTAATTCAAAAGCCTTGTCTTCAAGCTCTTTCTTTTATTAATACTTGTTCAGTTCTATTTCCTACGCACTTTGTATATCTCTAAGTGTGTCTTTCTTTTCCATAAGTTGTGATTATTTTTTATTTATAATATCTACTTTTTCTGGAGCATTTTTCATCCATATCCTGTATTGTCTTTAAAGTTTTGTTTAAGTTGGTTTTCACCTTTCTCTGGTATCTCCTTGAATAGCTTAGTAATCAACCTTCTGGGCTGGGTGCGGTGGTTCATGCCTATAATCCCAGCACTGTGGGACGCCGAAGCAGGTGGATCACCTGAGGTCAGGCATTCAAGACCAGCCTGGCCGATATGGCAAAACCCCTCCTCTACTAAAAATACAAAAATTAGCGAGACATGGTGGCACATGCCTGTAATCCCAGCAACTGGGGAGGCTGAAGCAGGAGAATCACTTGAACCTGGGAGATGGAGGTGGCAGTGAGCCAAGAGTGTGCCATTGCACTCCAGCCTGGGTGACAGAGCAAGACTCCATCTCAAAAATAATACTAATAATAATCAACCTTCTGAATTCTGTTTGTCCCTTTGGAATAAATGGTCATTTCAAAGCTCCCTGTACGTCTGCACAGGCTGGCAACCCAGCTCTGGCCCTTCTCCCAGAAACAGGCACCCACTTAGAGAAACTCCTCTTTTGTAAGGCCTCCTATCTGACAAAGACAAAGAAAAAAAAAATCAAAAATATGAACAAAGCCTCCTAGAAATTTGGGATTATCTTAAATGACCAAAACTAAAAATAATTGGTGTTCCTAAGGAAGAAGAGGAATCTAAAAGTTTGGAAAACACATTTGAGGGAATAATTGAGAAAAACTTCCCTGGCCTTACCACAGATCTAGACATCCAAATACAGGAAACTCAACACCTGGGAAATTCATCACAAAAAGATCATCATCCAGGCACATAGTCATCACGTTATCTAAAATCAAGACAAAGGAAAGAATCTTATGAGCTGTGAGGCAAAAGCATCAGGTAACCTAGAAAGGAAACCCTAACAGATTAACAGCAGATTTCTCAGCAGAAACCCTACAAGACAGAAGGGATTGGGGTTCTATCTTTAGCCATTTCAAACAAAACAATGATCAGCCAAGAACTGTGTATCCAGCAAAACTAAGCTTCATAAGTGAAGGAGAAATAAAGTCTTTTTCAGACAAACAAATGCTGACAGAATTCACCACAACTAAGCCAGCACTACAAGAAATGATAAAAGGAGTTCTAAATCTTGAAAGAAAACTTCAAAATACACCAAAATAGAACCTCCTTAAATCTCACACAGCCTGTAAAACAATAACACAAATTTTTTAAAAAAGATATTCAGGCAACAACTAGCACAATGAGTAAAACAGCACCTCACATCTCAATACTAACATTGACTGTAAATGGCCTAAATGTTTCACTGAAAGGATACAGAATGGCAGAATGGATTAAAATCCACCAAGCAAGTATCTGCTATCTCTAAGAGACTCACCTAATGCATAAGGACTCACATAAAAGGGGTGGAAAAAGATATTCCAAGCAAATGGAAACCAAAAGTGAGCTAGAGTAACTATTCTTATATAAGACAAAACAGACCTTAAAACAACAACAGTTTAAAAAGATCAAGAGGGACATTATGTCATAATAAAAAGATCAGTCCAGCAGGAAAATATCACAATCCTAAATATATGCACCTAACACAAGAGCTCCCAAATGTATACAAATTATTACTACACCTAAGAAATGAGATAGATGGCAACACAGTAATAGCGGGGGACTTCAGTACTCCACTGACAGCACTAGACAGGTCATCAAGACAGAATGTCAACAAAGAAACAATGGACTTAAACTATACCCAGAGCAAATAAACTTAACAGATATTTACAGAACATTCCACCCAGCAACTGCAAAATATACATTCTTTTCATCAGCACATGGAACATTCTCCAAGATAGACCATTTGATAGGCCACAAAACAAGTTTCAATAAATTTAAGAAAATCCAAAATATATCAAGTACCCTCTCAGACCACAGTGGAATAAAATTAGAAATTAACTCTGAAAGGAACCCTCAAAACTATAGAAATACATGGAAATTAAGTCATCTACTCCTCAATGATATTTGGTCAACAATGAAATCAAGATGGAAATTTAAAAATTATTTGAACTGAACAATAATAGTGACACAACTTATCAAAAGCTCAGTGACACAGCAAAAGTGGTGCTAAGAGGAAAGTTCATAGCATTAAATGCCTACATCAAAACAAAAAAACAAAAAAACCCTCTAAGGTTACACCACAAGGAACGAGAGAACAAGAATAAACTAAACCTAAATCAGCAGAGGAAAAGAAATAACCAAGATCAGAGCAGAACTAAATGAAATTGAAGCCAAAAAAAAAACAAAAAACAAACAAACACACACACACACACACACAAAAGATAAATGAAACAAAAAGCTGGTTCTTTGAAAAAATAAACAAAATTGATAGACCATTAGTGAGATTAACCAAGAAAAGAGAAGAAATCCAAATAAATTCAATTAGAAAAGACATGCGAGATATTAAAACTGATACCACAGAAATACAAAAGATCATTCACACACACAAACTAGAAAATCTAGAGGAGATGGATAAATTCCTGGAAATATGCAATCCTCCTATATTAAATCAGGAAGAAACAGAAACTCTGAACAGATGATAACAAGCAGCAAGATTGAAACAGTAATTTTTAAAAATTAACCAGACCAGACAGATTCACAGTTGAATTCTATCAGGCTTTCAAAGCATTGATACCAATCTTACTGAAACTATTCCAAAAGACAGAGAAAGGGGGAATGCTCCTTAAATCGTTTTATGAAGCCAGCATCACCTTAATACCAAAACCAGGAAAGGACATAACAAAAAAAGAAAACTACAGACCAATATCCCTGATGAACACGGATGCAAAAATCCTCAAGAAAATACTAGTTAACTGAATCAAAAGCATATCAAAAAGATAATCCACCATGATCAAGTGGGTTTTATAGCAGGGATGCAGGGATGGTTTAATATATACAAGTCAATAAATGTGATACATCACACAAACAGCATTAAAAACAAAAATCACATAATCATCTCAATAGCCACAGAAATAGCATTGGCAAGATCCAGCATCCCTTTATGATTAAAAACCTCAACAAAATCAGCATAAAAGGGACATACCTCAAGGCAATAAAAGACATCTATGACAAACCCACAGCCAACATTATACTGATTGGGGAAAAGTTGAAAGCATTCCCCCTGATAATTAGAACAAGACAAGGATGCCCACTTTCACCACATTTATTCGATATAGTACTGGAAGTCCTAGCCAGCACAATCAGACAAGAGAAAGAAATAAAGGGCATCCAAATCAGTAAAAAGGAAGTCAAACTGTTGCTGTTTGCTGGTATGATCATATACCTAGAAAACCCTAAAGCCTAATCCAAAAAGTCCTAGAACTGGTAAATCAATTTAGCAAAGTTTCAGGATACAAAATTATTGTACACAAATCCAGTAGCCCTGCTGTACACCAACAATGACTAAGTTGAGAATCAAATCAAGAACTCAACCCCTTCTACAACAGCTGTAAAAAAAAAATAAAATACTTAGTAATATACCTAACCAAAGACATGAAAGATCTCTACAAGGAAAACAAAACACTGCTGAAAGATATCACAGATGACACAAACAAATGGAAATACATCTCACGCTCATGGATGGGTAGAATCAATATCGTGAAAATGACCACACTGCCAAAAGCAATCTACAAATTTAGTGTAATTCCCATCAAAATACCTATTCACAGAACTAGAATAAAACAACCCTAAAATTAGTATGGAACCAAAAAAGAGCCCACATAGCCAAAGCAAGACTAAGCAAAAAGAACAAATCTTGAGGCATCACATTACCTGACTTTGAACTATACTGCAAGGCTATAGTTACCAAAACAGCATGGTACTGGTATAAAAACAGGCATGTAGACCAATGTAACAGAATATGGAAACCAGAAATAAAGCAAAATACAGCCAACTGTTTTCAACAAAGTAAACAAAAACATAAAGTAGAAAAGGACATAATTGGCAAGCCACATGTAGAAGAATAAAGCTGGATCCTCAACTCTCACCTTCTATAAAATTCAACTCAAGACGGATCAGAGATTTAAATCTAAGATATGAAACCATAAAAATTCTAGAAGATAACATCAGAAAAACCCTTCTAGACATTGGCATAGAAAAAGAATTCATAATCAAGAACCCAAAAGCAAATGTAATGGAAACAAATATAAATAGATGGGACCTAATTAAACCAAAAAGCTTCTGCACAGCAAAAGAACAATCAGCTGAGTAAACGGACAACCCACAGAGTGTGAGAGAATATTCACAAACTATGCATCCAACAAAGGACTAATATCCAGAATCTGCAAGGAACTCAAGCAAATCAGCAAGGAAAAAAACAAACAATCCCATCAAAAAGTGGGCAAAGGACATGAACAGGCAATTCTCAAAAGAAGATATATAAATGGCCAACAAACATATTTTAAAAACTGCTCAACATCACTAATTATCAGAGAAATGTAAATCAAAACCACAATGCAATAATACCACCTTACTCCTGCAAGACTGGCCATAACTTAAAAATAAAAAAATAATATGTGTTGGCATAGATGTGGAGGAACACTTACACTGCTGGTGGGGATGTAAACTGATACAATCACTATGGAAAACACTATGAAGACTCCTTAAAGAACTAAAAGTAGAACAACAATTTGATCCCACTACTGGGGTATCTAACCAGAGGAAAAGAAGTCATTGTATGAAAAAGACACTTGCACATCCATGTGTATAGCAGCACAATTCACAACTGCAAAAATATGGAACCAGCCTAAATGACCATCAACAAATGAGTGGACAAAGAAAATGTGGTATGTATACACACACACACCATGGAATACTACTCAGCCATAAAAAGGAATGAAACAATGGCATTCACAGCAACCTGGATAGAACTGGAGACCATTATTCTAAGTGAAGTAACTCAGGAATGGAAAACCAAAAAATCATATGTTCTCACTTATAAGTGGGGGCTAAGCTATGAGGGCACAAAGGCATAAGAATGATGTAATTGACTTTAGGGACTCGGAAGGGAAGGGTAGGAGTGGGGTGAGGGATAAAAGACCACGCACTGAGTACAGTGTACACTGCTCAGGTGATGGATGCACTAAAATCTCAGAAATCACCACTAAAGAACTTTTCCATGCAACCAAACACCACCTGTTCCCCCAAAACTATTGAAATAAAAGTACAAATAAAGATGTATCAAATATGTAAATGTAAAAAATAAAACTATAAAATATCTAAAAGAAAACAGGAGAAAATCTTTGTGACCTAGGCAAAGGTTTCTTAGATACGACATGAAAGGCACTATTCATAAATAGAGATTTATATGAAATCATATTGTATGTCCACTTCTTTGTCTCCTTCTTATAACTATTTTGAGTGACATCAATGTTGTTGCTTTTTATCAATAGTTCATTCCTGTTTATTACTGAGCAGCATTTCATTGCATTTCCTTTTTATAAAAGGAAAAGCTGATACATTGGACTTCATCAAAATTCAAGAACCTGTTCTGAAGAGACAAGCTACAGATGGAGAGAAAATATCATAAAGTATTTATCTGATGACGTACTTGTATAGAGAACTTCTGGAGAACTCTCAAAACATACAAACCAATAGGAAAAAATGGGCAAAAGATTTGAACACTTCACCAAAGATTATATATATGGATGGCAAATATACACATGAAAAGATGTTTAACATTATTAGTCATTAGGAAAATGCAAATGAAAACCACAATGAGATACCAACACATCTATTAAAATAGCTCAAATTTAGAAGATTTTCACCATGCCAAATGCTGATGAACTGGAACTCTTATATACTGCTGGTAGACAGGTAAAATGATACAACCACTGTGGAAAACAGTAAGTTAAGGTTAGAGGTCTTTTAGAATTTGTCTAGCGGGCTTGGAGAGCCCCAAAAAAGAAAAAAAAAAAGTAAGGAAAACAGTAAGTTAAATATACATCTACTATATGACCTAGCCATTTCATTCCTACATATTCACCCAAGAGGAAAAAATACACAGTCTGCACAAAGACTTGTACATAAATGACCAAGCAGATTGTGATAGTCAAAAACGAGAAACAACTCAAATGCTCAATCAACAGATGAACAGATAAACAAGAGTGGCATATCCATGCAATGAAATACTGCTCAGTAATAAAAAGGAATGAACTGTTGATAAAAAGCAACAACATGGATGTCATTCAAAATAGTTACCTGAAGGAGACAGACAAAGTGCACATACAATATGATTCCATATAAATCTCTCAAAATGCAAACAAATCTATGGTGACAAAAAGCATATCAGTTGTTGCCTGGGGATAGGAGTGGTGTGGGAAGAGAGAGGGATTACAAAAGGCACAAAGAAACTTTTGTAAATGGTAGAGATTATTCATTATCTTGATTGTGGTGAAGATTTCATAGGACATATATATATAGATGTCAAAATGTATCAAATTGTACACTTCCCTGCCATATACATATGCCAAATGTATCAAATTGTATATTTTAGATATGTGGAGTTTATGTCAATTACATCTCAATAAAATTGCTTTAAAACAAAGCATAACTAACATCCCAAATCAGGACATTTATTAGACCGTCTAAACCAAGCTTGTCCAACCTGCAGCCCACAGGCCACATACAGCCCAGGACAGCTTTGAATGTGGCCCAACACAAATTCGTAAACTTTATTAAAACATTATGACATTTGTGTTTGTGTGTGTGTGTGTGTGTGTGTGTGTGTGTTTTAAGCTTAACAGCTATCGTCAGTGTTAGTCTATTTCATGTGTGGCCCAAGATGTTTCTTCTTCTTCCAATGTGGCTCAGGGAAGCCAAAAGATTGGACACCCCTGGAAACAAAGTAAAATACAATATGTAGAGAAGTTGCCAGGAGGTTAAAGATAGTCACTTTGAGAGTTCTTGTTATACCTACCTCAGCTGCTTGCTTTATTAACTTGCCTTTATTCTCAGGCTTGGGAATTGAACTCCAGTCTGCTTTCTGGCTGAGTGTGGTCTCCAAGCTAACTACAGGCTTCTCCCTGAATGATTTTGTAATCACATAGTTAACAAATATCACTATTTCACAATTATTAGAAGATCTGTATTACAGATTTGTGATTTTTAAGATGCCTTTCGGTTTGGAGATTGTAGGGAACGTTTCCCCCCAAGCTTGTGTCTGTGAACCCATTAGAACTTGTTTCTGTGAACCCAGGAGAACTGCTGTTGGCCGGTTTTCTGACAATTGTTTAAATGCTAATGATAGCAAGAAGCAGTTTTGGGGTTTTTTATTATTTTTTAATTTGCTAATAATCTCTTTTTAATGTTTGTCAAAGTGATACTTGCACATGGTTGTGGTTGTTGTTGTTGTTGTTAAGGAACCAGTACATAAGAATTTATAATGAAATGCAAGGAGCCTTCCTTCTTTCCCTTCTCATCCCAGCCCTACTGCCCAGAGGCAAACCCCTTGAACTCTAGAGCTCCTTCTTCCAATAATTAGCTCCAGATTTCTAAGAAAGCTTGACAAGCCACAGCACTGTAACTGCAAGTAATATGAATGAAATCAGTATATTTCTCCCTTGAAACAAAATGTTACAGGAGGGGACAGAAACAAAAGGCAAGAATAGGCTTTTAAGCATATTAAATGAAGGTAAAGTAGAGTAAAATACAGTAGAGTAAAATACTTCAAAGCCAAAAGATCTAGGTTTGAATCCTAGCTCTCATGATTGCTATCCCACCTTGAGCTAGTAAATTAATGTCTGACCCTCAGCTTGATTATCTTTAAAATAGAGATGAAAATATGTCTCACAAAGGTGTCATGAGGGGGAAAAGAGACAGCACATATAAACATCTGGTATACCACCAACTCAGAAATGGCTTTTTCTTTACCTTTTCCCATGCTTTAAACTCTTCTCCAGAAAAAAAATAGTGTATGGGGCAGATGGGACACCCCTCATTTTCACTATAGCTCCTCTCCAAAATTTCAGCCCCTCAGAATTTTTTAAAGCAGCAACCATCATGTTGTTAATGAAAGTGAATTCAGGAAATCTGCCAAAGGCTGACTCATTGCTCATTGATTAGTGAGACCAAGGACAATATTGTAAGCCTCCTGCTAAAGCCATTCATTTCTCTGAGGTCTAGAGAATGGCCTTGTGGCTAGAAACAGCTGCAAGGCGTGCCTGTGGCCGACAGGTCCCAAGCCCAGTACAATCTGTTATCACCCAGGATCACACCAGCCTTTCCCTTGCTGGGTAGCAGCTGGCTGGTTCACACGAAAACCACCTCTGGGTTTGCTTTACAGAACTGCATTCCAAGTCAGTTCTTCAAAGGACTTCTTCCACCCAAAGACCTCATCCTTACAATCTTCTTACCCTTGCTGGATGCTTCTGCCCTGTTCTAATGTGCCCGGCCTAGGCTGCTTGGCTGGGAGCTGGACCAACGCTGCGGATCCCACGGATTCTTCTAATTCAAGGGGAGAAATGCTATTTAGACCTGTGAAAGGAAAGTTCGAGCAAGCACCTTGGCCGCTACGGAGAGTGGGCTCAGAGCTCAAGTCCAGCATCGTGCCCGGCTCCTGGTTAGGCCTCAGGAAACCTTGGGATGAATGGAGAGGGTTGTGGAACTAGGTGCTGGAGCGGGTTCAGTTCCTCTGCCAAAAGAGAGACTTTGGAATTCCTGGGGACGGAATCGGGGAGAGCATGAAGAAGGGCGCCTCGCCTCTGTCCTAAGCCAGATGGGAGGAACCTCTGCAGAGCGAGAGCCGGTCTTAACGCCACCCTCCGGAGCTGCCACCACTGCCTCACCTCCATATAAAATACGGCAGGAATGAGGGAGTGGCTGCCTGGCTCGCTTCGATTAGCTTTATAACAAGCGGTCGTTCTGAAACGTTCGCTCATGATGGCTAACAGACAACACAATCACCAAATGTCTAAGAAAAGGAGCTTTGAGGGTAACGGCCCGCTGGGACCTGAAGGACAATTGCGGAAACGGCCCCCATTCTCGGGGCTGACCTGAGTGGGGCGCAGTTGAACGTCTGGGCGCAGGCTGCTGGTCCTTGCGCCCGGTACCGGCGGTTCGCGAGGCGGGTTTGGGGCGGGGTGGGGGAATCCTAGGGAGGCGGGGCGCGTACTTCCCCCGGGCGCCCGGGCTCAGGCCCATCCCGCCTCTGCTGCCTCGCCGGCCCCCAGGCCTTGCAAGGGACTACGCGCCTGGCGAGTTCCCGGTCTGCGCGGCCCCTGGTGGGGGCGGCTCGGGGAGGAACCGCGGAGGGGAAAGCGCCGCGGGCGGCAAACGGCAGAGGCGCGCGGGGTGGCGACAGTGGCGCGGGCGCAGTGAGCGCGTCCGAGGACAGAGTGGGGCAAAATGGGGCGCTTAGAGGCCGGGGAATCTGTGGGTCTTTTAGCGGGAGGGGGGCGAAGGAGTTATTCGTTTCGGGGAAGGTCATGGAAACAGCAAAGGCTCAGAGGTGGTGCCTAAACTGGCTGGAGAAGCTCAGCGGTTTGGAACAGAGGCGTGACATGGAGGGGTAAATGGAGACCAGATTAGGAAGCCTTGGGAGGCACCATCAGGAGTTAAAATCGTGAACAATTCAGTTATTTTGTTTTAAAAAATATATAGAAAATGAAATCTACACATACGTGACAGATAACATAAGAAAAAGTACATGGAATACACATGTTGCCGTCTTGCCAATGTACTTTAATGTAGCATTTTCTCCTTGTTTGGACTAATACCTGGGATTCTTTGTCCTACTCCAAGAAAACTAAGGAACGGGACACAGGGTGAGGTGGGAGTGAAAGTTTCATAACCGAAAGTAGAAAGCTCTCCACAGTGAGCTGAGTATGCAAGTGGATTGCCCTGTTACAGCTGAATTCAAAAGCTTTTGCAAGAAAACCTCTTATCTCTGTAGTAGTTTGAGTAACTTCTCTTATCAGTAAAGCTGTCTTATCTTATGCAGCTGTGGGTATGTGTCTATGCAAGCACAAAGCACCGCCTTTTTTGTTTGCATAACTGTGAGTTTGTTTTAGGTTAGCACCCCTCCTCCCTGTGCAAGTTCCCACCATGTATATGCCTGAAAAGGGGAGGAAACTTTCCTGGGAGCTCGCTAATTATGAAAGAACAAAGGGCTTCTATGCTGGACCCTGTCTGCTTCTCTGTGTGCAGGTGCAGCCTGAGTTTTTTACCAGGTTGTTTTATTTTTGCCTGTTGCTGTGACTTTTCAGGCAGGCCGCTTCTGCAGTGAGTCTTCTACACTGATTTTCTCTTTCCTTCTCCCTCACACATCGTTAGGAAACATAATACAATTACTATCCACGACAAAACCATCCTACTTAAGAAATGGAACATTCCTAGTATAGATGCTCCCACCTATGGTTTCCTTCCTTATCCCTTCTCCCTCTGCATGCCCAACTTCTATCCTGACCTTTGTGTCTGTCATACCCTCACTTTTTAAAATAGTTTTTTTAAATCGTTTCTTTGTATCCCTAATACATCACTTCGTTTTGCGTCTCTGTAACTTTATAAAAATGGTGCTATGGTCTGGGTGTTTGTGACTCCATAAATTCATGTGCTAGAATCCTAACCCCCAAAGTGATGGTATCAGGAGATGGGCCCTTTGGTCATGAGTGGGATTCATAAGAACCCTTATAAAGGAGGTCCTGCAGAGCTATCTAGCCACTCCCACCATGTGGGAACACAGCAGTTGCCATCATCTCATAACTGACACCAGTCCCTCACAAGACAGGAATCTGCTGGTGCCTTGATCTTGGACTTCCCAGCCTCCAGAACTGTGAGAAATAAATTGGTGTTTATAAGCCACCCAGCCTATGGTATTTTGTTATAGCAGCCCAAATGGACTAAGACAAATGGTATCATGCTGTTAAGTTCTCTTCTGCAATTTTCTTCTTTCAAAGTTGTTTCTGTAATACATACACAGTGCTGTATAGTCCTGTAATTCATTTTCACTACAGTAAAATATTCCACTATGTGGCTATACCACAATTTATTGATCCAGCGATAAAGCCACTTGGTGGTTTGTTGGTTCTTCTTTTTTTTTTTTTTTTTTTTTCCAGTTTGGGGTTGGAAACAATTGAAAAGGACCCAATTCGTATCCTGGTGTACGCATGCAGACACCCCACAAGATGTAATACCTAGTAGTATACGCAAATATCCAACTTTACAATAAAACACTAGAACTGTTTCCCCAACTGGTGGTCCCAATTTCACCTCTACCAGCAATGGGTAAGAATTTTTAATTTACATCCTCACCAACACTTAGTATTGTCACACTTCTTGATTTTTCCAGGTAGGTAAATGTAAGATAGTATTTCACCAGAGTTTTAATTTGCATTTCCCTGATCACTAATAAAGTTGAGACCTTAACATATATTTATCATATTCCCTCTTTTTAAAAGTGCCCGTTCATGTCCTTTGCCCATTTTTCTTTAGCATTCTGTTCTTTTTGATTTGTAGGAGCTCTTTGTATAATCTTGATACTCATCTTTAGTCAATTATACTTGTTTACACACATTTTCTTGCAGTTCATGGCTTGTCTTTTCACTTTCTTCATGACGTCTTTTGACAAATAGAATTCATGTATTTTCTTTTGTGGTCAGCTCCCTATCTTTTCATGAAGTCTTTCTTGCCCTAAATTCAGAAAGTGTTCTCTCATATATATATACGTGTGTGTATATATATATATATATATTTTTTTTTTTTTTTTTTTTTTTTGAGATGGAGTCTCGCTCTGTCACCCAGACTGGAGTGCAGTGGCGCTATCTCAGCTCACTGCAAGCTCCGCCTCCCAGGTTCACGCCATTATCCTGCCTCAGCCTCCCAAGTAGCTAGGATTACAGGCACCCACCACCATGCCCAGCTAATTTGTGTGTGTGTGTGTATTTTTGTATTTTTAGTTGAGATGGTGTTTCACCATGTTAGCCAGGATACTCTCGATCTCCTGACCTTGTGATCTGCCTGCCTCGGCCTCCCAAGTACTGGGATTACAGGCATGAGCCACCATGCTTGGCCAGATATTCTCCTATGTTTTCTTGAAAATGTTTTTAAATTTTGCCTTTTCGCTAATCCATTTGGAATTGATTTTTGTATATGTGGAAGGCAGGGATCCAACTTCATTTTTCTTCATGTGAATAATTATCTCAGCATCAGTTGTTCATAGTTTCCACTTCCTCATGGATGAACAAGGTCACCTCTGTCCTGCATAATGCTTGAATGAGCAGGGATACTGTTGATTCTATTCAGTTTCACTGATAAATGTATCTGTCTTTTTGCTTCTATCATGTAATTTTAATTGCTGCATCTTTATGATAAATTTTGATGTACAGATATCTCAAGATCCCACTCTCAACCATGCTTGAGCTTTTGCCTTTCATTGTAAGTTGCAAAACTAGTTTGTCAAGTTGCTCAAAATACCCTATTGGCATTTTGCCTGGAATTACAGTAAATCAATAAATCAGCTTGGCAATTGTGGCATCTTTACAAAAATTGTTTCCTTCAGTTAATTATGTATTCTGTCTATTTGTTAGGTTTTAAAATATTTCAATGAATTCTTCTAATATTCTTCATAAATATCTAATCTTAGTATATTGCATTTTTCTCTCTACTCATTTGGAAGTTTACACTGTTTTCTTTTACTTATTGCCCTTGAAATTTTAAAATGTATGCTTAAGTCTAAAATTAATATCCTAAACCATCCTCTGAAACAATGTAAGGAACACTTTCACTCTAATCTTTCCTGCCCATGCTGTTTTAGTCTGCCCCTTTTTTGTCCCCAATTCACATTATTATTACCATTGTTATATTATGCAGACATTCATTTAGATTTGCCTATATGTTTGCCACCACCTTTGCTCATCATTCCTTCTTGCATCACAAACCTTCTGTCTGAGGTCACCTTTCTTCCCAAAATACGGATGGGCCTTGAAGGTCCTATAGTGAAGGTCTATTGGTCATTAACTCCTGGTTCTCATGGTGCTGAGATGAGGACCTCAGGGCTTCCTGGGACAACATGTGGAGGAGCTGAGATGGAGAAGCAGAAGGACTTCTAATTCTGGAAGGGCCTGTTAAATTAAGCTTAGCCTAAACCTCCTCCTTACGTATTTTAAATTCAGCCTAAAGGTTTCTCTGTACAGAGTGAAATGTAACTTAACTGGACGTGTAAACAGACTAAAATCTACTCTTGTGCCAACTACCAAGTTTTAGCCAACTGTTCAAATCATGTTCAAATAAGGCACAAGCCAAGCTGTAACCCATTCAGCTGTTGCTGTACCTCACTTGTTTCTGTATATCACTTTCCTTTTTCTGTCCATAAATCATCTTCAACCATGCAGTATCACTGGAGTGTTTCTGAATCTTCTATGATTCGACAGGTTGCCTGATTCATAAATTGTTCTTTGCTCATTTAAACTGTTACATTTAATATATCTTTCTTTTAACAGGCCCAAAGGGAGACCCAGGGGCCTCTCTGGCGGTGGGGGGTGAGAGTCCTCAGTGGCAGAGAGTGTTGGAATGAAAGATCTTGCCTGCACACTGTCTCTATGGAGACCACATTTGCAAAGGCCCCCAGCACAAGAGCTAGAACTACACAGAGCTGGAGGGAGTCCATGGACTGTCCCACGGCACACTAGAATCTGTCACCTCTGTCCCTTCTCCCTGCTGCCAACTGCAGAGGGAGGAAGAGGTGGTGTCTTTGAGGTGGACATAGTAGCTCCTGCCATCCTTCTATTCCAGGGTACTGCAGTGGGAGGGAGGGTGCCCAAAGGAGCAAACCATGCTCCCCACCTCCAGGCCCTTAAGCGTGCATCTCACCTGCCACTAATAGGATATGGTATCAAAAGCTTAACATTAATTAAGTATGACTTTTGTTTTGAATTTCTACTTTTTACTATGGACATGTTCACATACATATGAAAGTGAGAAAGAAAAGAAGTATTTTGTTTGAGAAATACAAGCCTCCTTTAAATTATTAGACCCAGAGAGACATTGGAATGAGAAGCAGTCATGTCTCACTGCCCCCTTAAGCTTAGTAAGGATTTCAAAGCTGCTTGCTATGCAGGATCCAGACTGAGAACCCACATAGCTTGCCACCCTCTGGATTATACCCACGGCGCCTCTATTGTTTTTTTGTTTTGTTTTGTTTTGTTTTTTGGTTGGGGGGGATATTCATCCCTTCAAGGATTTATCCTTTGTGTTACAAACAATCCAATTATATTCTTTTAGTTATTTTTAAATGGACAATTAAATTATTGACTATAGTCTCCCTATTGTGATATCAATACTAGGTCTTATTCATTCTATTTTTTTGTACACATTAACAATCCCCCCTCCCTCCCACCTTCCCACTACCCTTCCCAGCATCTGGTAACCGTCCTTCTACTCTCTATCTCCATGAGTTGAATTGTTTTGATTTTTACGTCCCACAAATAAATGAGAACATGGGATGTTCGTCTCTCTGTGCCCAGCTTATTTCCCTTAACATAATGACCTCCAGTTCCATCCATGTTGTTGCCAGTGAGAGGATCTCATTCTTTCTTGTGGCTGAATATTATTCCCTTGTGTATATGTACCACATTTTCTTTATCCATTCATCTGTTGATAGACACTTACTTTGCTTCTGAATCTTAGCTATTGTGAACAGTGCTGCAGTAAACACGGGCATGCAGATATCTCTCTGATATACTGACTTCCTTTCTTTTGGGCATATACCCAGCAGTGAGATTGCTGGATCATACGGTGGCTCTATTTTTAGTTTTTAGGAACCGCCAAACTATTCTCTATAGTGATTGTACTAATTTACATCCCCACCAACATTGTACAGCAGTTCCCTTCTCTAGAAGGCTGTCAGATAGAAGAGGGAGGCAGAGATATAGACCAAAGTAGGTGAATGTAAAGCATTAGTCCCTCCTCTAGGCCCTGAGAGTTACACCCATTCAGAAGCAGGGATTGTGAAAGAGGCTATTGGAACAAAGACGGGGACAGAGGGGAGTATCTCAAGATCCCTGACCACAAATTGTTTTTCCTAGGCTGTTAATTGATAATTGATTAATAATAATTATCATTGGGGCATTATAATTAGTAAATTATAATTTTATATTATAATTTTAAATTTATATATAATTACATATATATATAATTTACCAATTATAATGCCCCAATTATAATCTGTGGCCACTTGGAAGAAGAGTATGGGACTAGTTTGTGCTTGGGCCACAATTCCAGGCCTACAGGGAGAAATTGAAGAGGCGTGGCTGGACAAGAGCCATAAATCACCAAGGGTTATGAAACCACCTTTGCAAATTTATGACAGTGAGAAAATTATGACAGTGAAAGAGATCTGATTCAACCAACATCCATCTTGCTCTTGACCTCCAAACTGCCCTTGATCATTCCTGAGCTTAGGCCAAGCTAACTTTGGGAGACATGTATGTAAAAAGAAAAGTAGAGGTTCCTTTTCAAAGACTTTCCTCTCCGTCTAATTAGGAATCAATTGTAACTTCTCTTAGAAGCAAAATGTATTCAAAGACCTGTGCTAACATTCTTAAATATCTGCTAGCTGAAATAAAGAAATCAAAGTACTTTATGTTCTTGGCTCCCACAGTTTAGCCTAAATATTTGCCCTGGCAGGCTTATACTGGTTCAAGCAAGCATTAGGTTATAGCCTGTTCCTCTTCCTTATTTAAAGGTGTTTTTACCTTTCTCAGCATTCCACAAGTTACTTCCTCCTTCCTTTGTTCTCCTCTGCCTTTGCCTCTTTTAAAAAGTTCTAAGTTGCTAGCCAGTCAAGACAAATACAGAATGTGAGGTCCCATGCCAGCCAATGGAAACTGGACACAGCAGTAGGGTGAATGCATCAGGTTAAAATGACCCTGTCTCCTTTGTTCAGTGTACTCTCATGGCAAAACTGCTGGTGAGTGTACCCTTTCTGCAGAAAGTATAAAAATGGCCTTGCTGAGAAAATTAAATTTATCTTCAAGTGCTATTTCATTATGGTACTGGAGAACAAGCATTTCAAACATTTAGTTTATAGTTTAAATGATAATAGCCCTTCCCTAAAACTAACCCACTTTTGTAAAGCTAATGAAAGGCCACCAGGTTAGGAGGATGAGAGGAGCCTAAATTCTGCTAAGGTGTAGAGGTAAACAATTACCAGCCATTATTCTGGAGGTCATAAGATTTGCCACTCCCCCAATTACTCCTGCAGATAATATCATGGTTGTAGAACCTAAGATTGACAATTTGAGATGTATTTTCAGGTTTTTGCATTTCTGACAATCAACCAATGGCTCCACCTGGACCTGCCAACCCCGCCAACCAGCCATGGACCCAGAATCAGACTCCCTGGTCTGCCAAACTATTCTTACAAAACCCTGGCCTCCAACTTTTCAGGGAGATTGATTTGAGTAACAACTCCATTTCCCACATGGCATGGCTGGCCTCATGTTAATTGAACTCTATTGCAATGCTGTGGTCTCAGTGAATTGGTTTTGTCTGTGCAATGGGCAGGAAGAACCCATGGGGCAGTTACAATTACATTCATTCATTCCGTAAATATATTTGAACACTCACTCTGGGTCAGGCAGTTTGCTCAGTACTGAGGGTATAGGAATAAGTCTGCCCTCATGAAACATAGGGAGTAGAGCGAATGGGGAGAAAACATTAAACAGTTCTTCAAATATATAATGATGAGTGATGGTAGGTGCCGTAAGGGAAAAATAGAGGGAGTAGGGAGCTGAGCTGGGCATAGGGGATACCAGGTTTGGGGAGAAAGGTGTGAGGACTAAACTCTGATTTTTTAAATCTTGCCCAAATTCCTATCTAAGGGGTGTGGGGAGTCATGCCCTATAAATCATAAATTCTCATCAGATGGGTTTTATTTAACCCTATATATTGTGACTTACTTTCCAACCTAGCTCTGGCATAACATTAGAAGACAAGGAGGAAAATCAAAATATTTTACCCCAAAACATGTTTCTTTGCCATATTTTGAAATGGTCCTGCAAAGTTGTTCTTTGTGGGGGAAAATTTGCATCTGTAAAGAATCTCTATTAACATAGCTAGGTCTTTTTCTTCCAGACTCTCCCAGTCTCCTAAAGAGATTAACTAAGATCTGAATAGGAAACATTTGTCATCTATTGTCTCTAAGGGCAGCCACCATCAGACTTCAAAAGAACTTTGGTCTCCACAATCTTTATCTTAATCTGAACTTTCCCTTTCTATGAATTCCAGGTCTTTAGACAAACTCAACCAATTGTTAACCAGAAAATGTTTAAATTCACCTATAGCCTGGAAGCCCCCTGCCCCCCTCCTTCCTACTTTGAGTTGTCGAACCTTTCTGGACCAAACAACCTATGTATATGTTTTTGTTGTTGTTGTTGTTGTTGTTGTTGTTTTTTGAGATGGATGGAGTCTTGCTCTGTCACCTAGGCTGAAGTGCAGTGGTGTGATCTCAGCTTACTGCAACTTCTGCCTCCTGGGTTCAAGTGATTCTTGTGCCTCAGCCTTCTGAGTAGCTGGGACCACAGGTGTGCACTACTATGCCCAGCTAATTTTTTTGTGTTTTTAATAGAGATGGGGGTTTCAGCATATTGGCCAGGCTGGTCTCAAACTCCTGACCTCAAGTGATCCACCCACCTCAGCCTCCCAAACTGCTGGGATTACAGGCGTGAGCCCAGCCCCAAACCTATGTATTTCTTCAATGTATTTGATTGGTGTCTCATACCTCTCTAAAATGTATAAAACCAAGCTGCACCCCAGCCACCTTGCACACATGTTCTCAGGACCTCCTGAGGGCTGTCATGGGCCATGGTCACTCATATTTGGCTCAGAATAAATTTCTTCAAATATTTTAGAGTTCGACTCTTTTTGTCAACAGGTGGGAATAGATGCTCCCCTGCCAGTGTCAGGGTCACCCTAGGCCATTGGCCCCCTGAGGTCACCAGCAGTTTCCTGGATTTCTCTCACAAGTTCTCCCTCATTCTGGCTCTGGAAGAGAGATTTGCCCTGCCTCACCCCCAGACACTCACAGACACTGAGGCCCTTTCTTATTCTGGAGCAAGCACAAGCTCTTGACAAGCCCAGTAAAGTCACTCCCAGCTATCAAAAAGCAGTTACGTAAAAAGAGAAAGGAAATGCGCCATCCTCTTCCTGCTGCTCCCTCCCCAGAACAGGCCTTATCAGCCTCACCTTCGACTGTGGCAATAGCCTTGGGGTTTCAGGAAGATAACAGTTACAGCTACTCCTCTCTTAGGGGCTGAGTTAGGTCCTTCCAAAAACCCTGTGTTGAAGCCCCAGACCCTTAGAACGTGACTGTATCTGTAGGCAAGGCATTTTAAGAGGTGATTAAGGTAAAAGGAGGTCATGTGGTTTGGCCCTAATCCAATATGTCTGGTGTCCTCATAAGACGAGAAGATTAAGACAAACGCAGAGACCTGGGGAAGGTGGCTATCTGCAAGCCAAACAGAGAGGCCTCAGAAGAAACCAAGTCCTCTGACACATTGATCTTGGACTCCTGGCCTCCAGAACAGTAAGAAAATAAGTTTCTGTTGTTCAAGCCACCTGGTCTGTGGGTTTTGTTATGGCAGTGAGGACTAAACTCTGACGTTTTTTTTCTCTTGCTAAATTCCTATTTAAGGGGCCTGGGGAGTCACAACCTACAAACCATAAAATCTCAACAGAGCGGTTTTGTTTAACCTTATATAATGTGGCTCACTTTCCATACCGACTCTGGCATAACATCACATGACAGATAAGAAAGAAATCAAATATTTTACTGCCAAATATGTTTCTTTGCCATATTTTAAAATGGCCTGCAGAGCCATTCTTGTGGGGGGAAATTGCATTTATAAAAAATCTCTGCTAACATAACTAGACCTTTCCCCCTTCCAGGCCCTCCCAAGCCTGAAGAAATTAATTGAGTCTAGCACCTTTTTGGGGTCTGAATAGAAAACATTTGCCATCTATTGTCTCTAAGGCTTCATCTACATAATGAGAACCCTGATCTCCACCACCTCTTATCTTGACCCAGACACTCCTTTCTATTGATTCCAGACCTTTAGATAATAACTTAACTCTTTTCACCAATAGCCAATCAGAAAGTCTTGGAGTCCCCCATGACCTGTAACCCCCACCCCGACTGCATCTTTGAATTGCGCCACCTTTGGAAACTGAACCAATGCATAAAAACTGGCTGCAGCCCAATCACCTTAGGCACATATTCTCAGGACCTCTTGGGACTGTGCCTTGGGCCTTGGTCACTCATATTTGGCTCTGAATAAACCTCTTTAAATATTTTACAGAGTTTGACTTTTTTCATCCGCAGCAGCCCAAGCAAACGAACGTATCCTCCTTCCTCATTTCATCCAGGAAGGAAGTGGGGCTGGATGGGGACCGTGCACCATTGGCCTCAAGCTGCAAGATCTGCACTGGTTCCAGGGGCTGGGACTAGGACCCAGATCTGATTCCAGTGCAGTGTCCCATGTCCAGACCCATTCAACTTGTAAACCAAAAGTAAAATTCTAGGCCCCACAACCAACCGAATGGACCCCTCCTCTCAGCCAAAGGCATTCCAAAGTTAATCTGAAAAACAGTTCAGACTGTGATGGGAAGTGGGGGTTGGATATGCCTTATTAGGTCGTCTCCTCCCTTTGGAATTCAGCCACAACCAACCAGCATTAATATTAAAACAAAGATCTGAAGACTGACCAAACAGACTCATTGCAGCAATAAGACACCAAGTTCTAACCTGGCTCTAGTATAGCATCACGTGACAGTGGGCCCTGAAAGAAATTAAAGTATTTTACCCCAAAATATTAATATATTTGACATATTTTGAAATGGCCCTGCAAACCTTGCTCTTGTGGGGAAAATCTACTCTGCAGAGAATCCCCGTCCCTTTCCAAGTCTTTTCCCTGATCCAGGCACCCTTTTAGGTCTGATCAGAGCTCTAAAGCCTGCTTCCTGGAGGCTTCATCTGCATGATAAAACCTCCATACCCCTTAACTTAACCCAGACACTCTCTTCTATTGAGTCCAGGTCTGTAGGTACTTACTTAACTCTTTCAACCAATAACCAGTCAGGAAGTCTTTGAATCCGCCTATGACCTGGAAGCCCACCTCTTCGAGTTGTCCCACCTTTCTGGACCAAACCAATGTACATATTACATGTATTGATCGATGTCTCATGTCTCCCTAAAATGTATAAAACCAAGATGTAGCCCAATAACCCTCAGCACACGTTCGCAGGATCTCCTGGGGCTGTGTCACAGGCCATTGGTCTCTCATATTTGCCTCAGAATAAATCTCTTCAACTATTTCGGAATTTGACTCTTTTCTTCCACAAACTGGCCCCTCCAGCCCCGGCTTCCTCTCACTGTGTATGCAGAGCACCCTTCCTGAGCACATCTGACTGAATTTCCCCGAATAAGCCCCTTAAGTAACCCAGCTCCACCTGCTCAGCAACATCTGAACAAACTCAGCTCCGCACCCGAAGCCCTTCCAGTTCCATCCTGAGTCAATGCTTCTCAAACTTTAAAGTGCATCAGAATCACCTGGAGGGCCTGGCAAAATGCAGATTCCTGGGCCCAGCTTCCAGAGAGTGCTCCTCAGTTGGTCTGGGGTGGGGACCCGAAACTTGCATTTTTAACAAGTTTCCAGGTGAGGCTGATGCTGGTGGCCACAGCTTAGGTAGCACTGGCTAAGACACCTTATCCCAGGACCCTTCATGCACTCTCCCTCCGTCCTCTGCCCTCAGCACCCCATGTGCTTGAGCCTTTGCCCAGCCTGGGCCCAGTGCAGGAATGCCCTGCTGCCAAGTCTGACGCTATGGGTCAGATCCCGGACCTCCTCACTCAGGATAAAGTTGAGAGGTTGTGCTTCTTTTTAAAGGGAAAGCCTTATTGGGATTTGAACCAGAACTGGAAGGACTCTAGTAAAATGCAGATATTTGGGCCCACCCCCAGACACAGGCCTCCCTGTGGGACATGCTGCTATGGTCGCTTTCTCCATGTACGGATGAACAAAGGATGGCCCAGAGATGGGAAGTGACTTTTCCAAGGGCACACAGCACATTAGACGAGAGGCTGAAGAATTATTCAAGTCTCAAGTCTCCTTCCTGTGCAGTTCTGTGCTTCTTGTGCTGCCCTTTCCGAGCTTAAGGGGTTCTGTTTTTTTCCCCTTCCCTCATTCTACTTTCTTGTGAGCCCAGCTGGGCCCCAGCATTTCAGGCTGACGCTGACATGGAGCCTCAGGGGGCTGTAAAACTTGGAAAAGGAAGAAGAGTGGGGGAAGGGACAAGAAAATGGGGGGAAGAGGGCCGGGCGGGGTGGCTCACACCTGTAATCCCAGCACTTTGGGAGGCCAAGGCAGGCAGACCACGAGGTCGGGAGATTGTGACCATCCTGGCCAACATGGTGAAACTCAGTCTTTACTAAAAATACAAAAATTAGCTGGGCGTGGTGGTGCACACCTGTAGTCACAGGGAGGATGAGGTAGGAGAATCGCTTGAACCCAGGAGGCAGAGGTTGCAGTGAGCCGAGATTGCGCCACTGCACTGCAGCCTGGCAACAGAGCAAGACTCCATCTCAAAAAAGAAAAAGAAAAGAAAGAAATTGAGGGGAAGAGATAAAACCCTTTGTGGTGAAGGGAGGAAGGAATGGGAAGTCACCCAAGGCTGTCCAGGGAGCCGGGGGTGGGGCTGTTTCTGGAACCTAAACACACATACCACCTCCCCTTCCTCTGACCCAATGAGGTCTCGAGCTGGAAACCACAAACCCTCACTGACCCCACAGGAGCCAGCGTCTGGCTTCCCTCTGGCCACGTGCTGCAGACCCGGAGTGGGTGGTTAGTTGGTTAATGCCAGTCTTCCTCCCCCGGACACGGAGTTCTGCCGACAGCCCCCGCCCCTGCCCCCGTCAGAGCTCTACCTTATACCGCTGGGAGTGGGGCTGGTGTGGAGCCTGGAGGTCACCCGCTGCCCTCCCAGGGCCGCTCCGGACAGCATTAAGACCCTGCAGGGCACAGGTGAGACTAATAGCTGGGAGAGCTGCTCCAGGCATTTAGGACCTGGGACAGGTGAGTCAGCCCAGTGGGGGCAGGTCTCCTGGAACAAGGATCTACAGCTGGAGTTGCCCCACCCTCATGTCACCTGGAGAAAAACTGGACCCAATTCCCGACAGCTTCATTCTGCAACCGCCAGTCTTCCACCCGGTGAGTTGTCACTCTAATGTGGAACCTCCTCGGTCTCTGGGCTCTTCCCTTCCAACTGGGCCCAGACTCCTGGGTGGTGGGGTGGAGAGGACCTCAGTCTTTGGCTCTGCTTCTCCCAAGCACCTGCCCTGGGTTCTGGAAGGCCCTCCTGAGCTAAGCGAAGTGGCTGACTGCTAATTTCCACTTGGGTGTAAATGACTGCTAGGCTTCCAGGGTCGCTGCATTTTGAAAGTGGTGAAGCCTGGAGCCGCAGTGCTCTGCCCCTACTGTAAAGGATGCTAGGAGGATGACGGTGTGGGTAGGATTGTTGGGGGGATGCTGATTACTTAGTAAGGAGAGTCTCAACCCCAACTTGGAAGGAACGGTCGGGTGGGAATTTCCACTCAGGGATGGGGGTTGCGGGGGGTTTCTCTCTTCCTCCTCTTGCTCAGTCAGTGCCCAGGAGGTTTTCTGAAGCCAGGCAATGATTTACAGGAGGCTGAATTCCCAGCAGACACTCTCTACTAATGAGCATTAATTATCACTTTCCCTTACTTGGCCCTCCCCTCCCATGAGAGCTGCATCCTCTCAGTTAATTACAAGCCTGGAGGAAGCCTGGGAATGGGAAGTGATCAACTGCTGAACCAGCTGAGCTTGCCAGGCTGGCATCCCAAGCCTCCCCCCCATGCTTCTCAGGTGCCTGAGGAATGGGCAGAAGCAGCTGCCCAGGTTACGGCAGCTCCTCGCTTTAGAGGCTGCGAGCTCCCACCTGGAGGGCCGTCCTGGTGGGTTTCAGGTTTTTCTAGGTGGTTTGGGTTCCTAAAGGTTGCTGGGAGTTAGAGAGCAACATAGGAAGGCCTATCTTGTGATACCACTGGTGTGTACCTGCCGTCCTGCTCACACTCATTCCGAACACATCGATGCAGAGCCCTCACGGCGCCAGGCGAGGCACTGAGCCTACAGGAGGGAAAGATAAGGCTTCAGTTTTGAAGGGCTTATAAACTCCTAAGGAAAACAGCCAACCAGACCCTCTAAGCCAAGGGCCAAGCCAGCCACATGAGCAAAATGCCCTGGGAGCTCCGGGGAAGAAAGGAATAATCCAGGAACCCAAGTGAATGATGCTTAGAAAAAGAGTCAGGGTGAAAAGAGACAGGAGGAACAGCCCAGAAAAGGCAGGAAGTTGTAAAAGTGTGTAATGTATTTTAGGAAGGCCGGGTAACTTCTTCTTCTTCTTTTTTTTTTTTTTTTTTTTGAGACTGAGTCTTGCTTTTTTGCCCAGCCTGGAGTACAGTGGCATGCGTGATCTCAGCTCGCTGCAACCTCTGCCTCCCAGGCTCAAGAAATTCTCCTGCCTCAGCCTCCTGAGTAGCTGGGATTACAGGTGCATGCCACCACTCCCAGCTAATTTTTGCATTTTTAGTAGAGATGGTTTCACCATGTTGGCCAGGCTGGTCTCGAACTCCTGATCTCAAGTTGATCTGCCTGCCTCAGCCTCCTAGAGTGCTGAGATTACAGGCATAAGCCACAGAGCCCAGCCCAGGAAACTTCTACTTGGGGAAAGGTGAGCCTGGGAAGGCCATTGTTAAGCGTCTCTCCAGGGGTCCATTTCAGAGTTAGCTGTCAGTTCCTAACTTGTCCATTCTTCTTGCTTCCCAGTTCCTAGTCTCAGCCACTAAACAGTCCTCAGAAAGTCCCAGTACCAGGCTTCTGGGGACCAGGGTGGCATCTAGTGGATGGCAAGCGTCCCTGGGGTCACTGCAGCCTGTTGTGCCCTAGGAGCTGGAGAAAGGCAGCTGGCTGGTGCTGAATTTGGCAAGGGAGCTGAATTTGACTTCTCTGGTGTAATGTGGCTTTGCTGTATGAAGGTCCAGGAAAGGGGATTAGGTGGAAGAAAATATTTCAGTGAACACTGATTTTTACCTCTAAGGAATTTTCTGTTTGGGGAGGAAAAGTTGAGTTTTATTCTGCTCCTTTCCTCCCACTCCCCTGACACAGAGGTTCCTAAGCCCTTTCTCCAACCCTGCATGGATGGGTTTCTCTTCTTGTTCAGGTGGTTCCTTATGTCACGACAATTTTTGGAGGCCTGCATGCAGGCAAGATGGTGATGCTGCAAGGAGTGGTCCCTCTAGATGCACACAGGTAAGGTGGGGGAGGTGACCCAGGGGGTGCTGGAGCTCAGTCCTAGAGGCATAGAGCTGGAGGGCTCCTCGCTGCCTCCGGGATCTCTGTGGGTCTCTGGTCAGAACTGCACTTCGAGGGGCTCACCTCCCAGTAGGTTTCAGGTGGACTTCCAGTGTGGCTGCAGCCTGTGTCCCCGGCCAGATATCGCCTTCCACTTCAACCCTCGTTTCCATACCACCAAGCCCCACGTCATCTGCAACACTCTGCATGGTGGACGCTGGCAAAGGGAGGCCCGGTGGCCCCACCTGGCCCTGCAGAAAGGCTCCAGCTTCCTCATCCTCTTTCTCTTTGGGAATGAGGAAGTGAAGGTGAAGGAAGGGATGGGCATTGGGTGGTCTAGAATTTGTGTCCTTGCACCCTTCCTTCCCTTCCCAGACTCCCCACGATGCGGTGTTGAGTGTCATTGGTAGTGGTCAAGTACCAAGAGGACCAAGAAGCTGCCATGCTCAGTTCCAGGCTGCCCTGGGCCTACATGGCAGCAAGAAAGCTCTACAGTGCCTGGCTCCAAAGAGGGCACTGCTGTCATAGTCATGACAAGCACTTAGAGAGCACCTGCTGTATACCAGGAACTGTTCTAAGCCCTTTAAAGGTATCTGCTCATTGAATCCTCACAATAACCCCATTAGGTAGGTACCTTCATTATCCCCATCTTACAGCCACAGTGGCACGGAAGAGGGAGAGAGAACTTGACCTCAAGGTTTTGACCTCTAATGTGAGCTCCTGCCAGAAACATGATGGGATCTTCAGATTTCTCCAGGAAACAAGGCAGCTGGTGGGAGGGGAGCCTCTTGGGCCTCAGTTTCCTCACGTAAATGGAGTGAAGATGATTCTTTGGGCTGCTGAGAAAGCGCAATGAGGGGCCTCTATTGGGGTAGAGGGAGCGTTGAAGGTGCCTTTATCTCCAGACCACCTCTGCAACCTGTGGAAGATTACTTAAGCCACCCAAGGCTCTGTAAAATGTACCTACCTCATAGAGTTGGTATGAAGTTAAGTGAGGAAAATTGAGGGAAAAGTGCTTGGCAATGCCTGGGACGTTGTTATGAACTCAATGAACATCAGCTGCTGATGAGCCAGCCTCTGTCTGTCTCTCCAGGTGAGTGTGAATGGACAGCACTTTCTCCACTTCCGCTACCGGCTCCCACTGTCTCATGTGGACACGCTGGGCATATTTGGTGACATTCTGGTAGAGGCTGTTGGATTCCTGAACATCAATGTAAGTTTCCTTGGGACCAAGGCCTGGGCAGTGGCAGTGTCTAATTTCCCCTGACTCCTGGACAGGCCTGGGACCCCTTCCTCCACCCTAGACTGAGAGAGGGAGGAGGCCCTGTGCACCAGTAATAGCCAAGGGGGAGGGAGTCCACTGTTTCAGGTGTGAGCGGGCTGAGGGGGAAGAGAAGGTGATGGCAGAAAGAGGGCCCAGGAGCCACAGGCAGGAGCCTGTACCCAGTGTGGGCCTGGTTAACACTGAGAAGCAATGGCCAGGAATGATTTGGCACACTGGGGCTGAAACAGGCGGCAGCTGGCTTTATCATTCCCACCTGATGGGCTTATGAAAGCCCAGATTTCTGGGGCTTGTCACCAGAGATTCTGATTTGGTAAGTACAAGGTGGGGCCTAGGAATTGGGATGTTCAAAATGCCAGCAAGAAGCCACCACTGACCAGCTGAATGGGAACATGAGGAGCTCTAAAGGCCAAAGCCAGGGCTCTGCCCATCTCCCAGGCATAGGTAGGGGACTGCAGTGGTCCTAAATGCTGCTGATTCTTTTCTCTCTTTCTGAACAGCCATTCGTGGAGGGCAGCAGAGAGTACCCAGCTGGACACGTGAGTCTCTTGTGAGCAAGGTCTGAGCAACCACACCAGCTGATCCGCCCTTCTGTACGGCTGCTCCCAATACACAAGACCCAGCTGCCCCTTCCCTCACTGCTATGGTTGCCATGGACACAGCTGGCTCTGCTTCAGTCTCTGGAGGGCCTGGATTTGCCTCTCCCAGCCCCACTCCAGGCCCAGCTTGGGAAGATGAATGGGGATGCGCTGCATGCAGAGGGGGCAAGACCCTATATTCCTAGCAGGAGAGGCCTTAGTTGAAATGCTCATTTCTCAAACCACCCCTGCGAGGTGGCTGGGGTTGGCCTAGCAGGACAGAAGGGGAGATGAGGCCCATGTACTGCTCAAGGCCACACAGGGTGTGGATGACAGATCCTCCACCCCTTTCTTCCCTATTATTCCAAAGTTGGTGAACCTCTGAAGTCCAGAGGATCCCACTGGGGCTCCAATAACTCACCTACTACTGTGAGAGAGACAAACCCCAAAGATTCCCAATTTGTCAGAATAACAAGAGGTTCCCTTTTCCTGAGCAAACACCGCATGGCCTTGTGTCCTCTCTTTCTTTCCCTGACAGCCTTTCCTGCTGATGAGCCCCAGGCTGGTGAGTGAACCTCCCTCCTGCTCCATCAGGGCTGGGGGCGCAGTCTGGGTAAGCAGCTAATGAGCTCCTCCTGGTGGGAAATCCCCAGCCTCAGGATTTCCCCTTCCTTTACAGAAAACTGCAAGCTGTGGGTAGGCCAGGAAGTTTACGCCCTCAGCCCCAGGATTTCCCCTTCCTTTATAGCAAGCTGCGGGCTGTGGGAGGGCTGGGCAGCTTCATGCTGAAGCTCCAGCTTCATTTTACCTTTTCTCCACTTATTCTGAACATCGTTACTTGATACTTCGCTGTGCCAGGCCCAGTGCCAGGCTCTAGGATAGAGGAACAAGCTGGTCCCAGCCATCCAGTTGCTCACAAGCTGGTGGGGGACAGACCACTAGATGGTCATTACAGTTCAGGATGCAGTGAAGGGAGAAGGACATGGTGGTCAGGACACAGAGAGGCCAAGCTCTGCCTGGAGGGGCCAGGGAAAGTGTTCGGCAGGAACAGAGTACAGGAGGCCAGGTGCTAAACAAATAAGCAGCGTCTCCTGGCTGCAGGTCTGGGCAGAACATGCCTGCCCGGGTGCTCCCCTGGCCCCCGGGGGTGGGTGGTTCTCCCCAACACCCCCTGGGAGTCAACTTCTCAATACCTCCCTCGTTCCTTCAGGAGGTGCCCTGCTCACATGCTCTTCCCCAGGGTCTCTGGCCCGGGCAGGTCATCATAGTGCGGGCACTGGTCTTGCAAGAGCCGAAGCAGTAAGTATCCAGCATGTAAGTGGAGGGGAGGGAGCAGCCTCTCTGTGACAGTCATGTGCTCTATAAAACATCATCTCTTTTAATCTCCTAGCCCCACCATTTAATCCCCATTTTACAGATGAGGTAACAGTGGAGCAGAAAGGAGAAGTGGCCCAATTTGGCAGAGCTTATGAAGGTCAGGCTGGGACTGGGACCAACAGCCCCAGTGCGGGGAGCATCATTCCTGCTGGTACATGTAGTCAGGCCTAGCCTCTTGTCCCAGGTCCTAGGAAAGGGGCCCCAGGAGAGGCCCTTTGTAGATGCAGGCTGAGGCCCAGAGCAAACATGTAGCTTCCCATGGTAACACAATGTATGCTTCAAAAGATACAGCCAGACTGCCCCAGAGAAGAGGACTGGTATTTGGAAGCCAGGACTTGGAGGGACACAGTGACTAAGTGGACACTACCAAACTTCTCCTACATGGTGCGTTCAAACCCAGACCTGTGGCTGCAATCCAGTTAGACAAGAGCCACTGGCCAGCCTGCCTCGAGGAAATGCATTAGAGTTTATGACTTCTCTGGGCCCAAATCCCGGGGTTGGCATGTGCTCAGGACACCTACTACCTGTGCAACCTTAGGGCAGATACTTTTCCTCTCCGTGCCTCTGTTTCCCTGTCTGTAACAAGGAGATGATAGACCGGGCGTGGTGGCTCATGCCTATAATCCCAGTACTTTGGGAGGCCGAGGTGGGCGGATCATGAGGCCAGGAGTTTGAGACCAGCCTGACCAACATGGTGAAACCCCGTCTCTACTAAAAATACAAAAATTAGCCAGGCGTGGTGGTGCACGCCTGTAATCCCAGCTACTTGGGAGGCTGAGGCAGGAGAATCGCTTGAACCCAGGAGGCAGAGGTTGCAGTGAGCCGAGATCACACCACTGCACTCCAGCCTGGGTGAGAAAGCGAGACTCCTTCTCAAAAAAATAAATAAATAAATAAATACAGTGGGGTTGATAACAATGCCACCTTTAGGGGTGGTGCTTAGAATAGTACCTGGCGCGTGGTAAGTGCTCCGGAAATGTGGGTGCTATTGCAATCATCTCAGCACAGGCACGGGAGGGCGGAGGAAGGGAAGCACCCTGTGTTCTCCTTGCTCAATTTTTTTTTTTTTTTTGAGACAAAGTCTCGCTCTTGTCCCCAAGGCTGGAGTGAAATGATGTGGATTACAGGTGTGAGCCACCGTGCCTGGCCTTCTTACTCAATTTTGTTTTTATATTTAAGCCACTGACCTCACTAAACCCTTACCCTGCACACTGTCAATCATGCCTGTGAATTCCCGGGCAGGCATGAAGCTCAGCACTCAGCGGCCTGAGCCTCCAAAGACAGGCACGGCTGAGTTGGATTCCTGGTTTTGTCTCTTATAAACGGGGCAGTCGTGGGCCAGTCACTAAACCTCTCTGAGTCTGAGCTTCCCTTCCAGAAAAAGGCGAACGACAATTCCAGCCTGCTAGGGAAAATGAAAAGTACTCAGTGATGGAACCAACACTTCTTCCCACAAAACTTGGAGGCATGAGACCCGGTTCATATCGTAGCTCAAAGTCACAAGGTTACTAGTGACATAGTCAGCAAGTAACTGCCCTTTCCCAAGGGCCATGAATGCATGTGTCCTCAGAAGCCAGACAAGTCTCACAAATAGTGAGGAACCCAGTTGGGAAGGTGGTGAAGGGGAAGGAGTATTTCCATACACCCAGTCATGCCAGATCTTCTGACTATTTTTAAAGCGAAAATAGAAGCCGTCTTTTCTACAAACTCTCTCAATTTTTGAATATTGTATTAAAGTTGAAGAATACTATGGACCAGACAAAACATTCCTATATACCAGTTCAGCTGAGATCCACCAACATGAAGATTTAGCACAGCACCTGGTACTTAGCGAGGCTGCAAAGAATGCAGCTGCTGCTATTTTGTGATGGCTTGAATGGGGCAGAGGGAGTAAGAGATGGAGAGCACAGGATTCATCTGCAGTGAAAATCTATCCCTCTTTCTCCACCTCATCCCTTCCCTCCTCCTCACTGAGTGAGAGTGTATGACTGCAGCCTCAAAGAGCTTCAGCAGAGCTTCACTGGGCATCTGGTGATTTGTGATTATTCAGTGATCTAGTGGGCATCTAGTGATTCATGATTATCCGGTGATCTGGTGAGCTGAGCTGCATGGAGGTGAAGTAGGGAGACACTGAGGCCTCCTCACCAGGAGTTCGCAGGCCAGGGGAAGATAAAGCGTTGTCTGGCAGGACAGGGTAGGGGGAGCCATAGTGGGGCTGGAGGCTCCACGCAGTCCACTCTCCAGGGTTCCTGCCTTCCAAGCTTCTTTCCAAAATTGAGCCCTGGCCACCTCCTTCCCAAAGCTGGAAACTTACGGGACCTCCTCCTGTGAGGATCTACCAGTAGTCCCTGAAAGGTCTGTCCAGGGCGGCCTTTTCCCCTACCTTACCTGCTCTCTGCATCTTGTCGGGATGCCGCCTTCTCCGGCATAGTGCTTCAAAGAAGGAGACTTTGGAAGTTCCCAAGAGATAAAAATAATCTGGGCCAGGCGCAGTGGCTCACACCTGTAATCCCAGCACTTTGGGAAGCTGAGGTGGGTGGATCACGAGGTCAAGAGATCAAGACCATCCTGGCCAACATAATGAAACCCCGTCTCTATTAAAAATACAAAAATTAGCTGGGCGTGGTGGTGCGCACACCTGTAATCCCAGCACTTTGGGAGGCCGAGGCGAGTGGATTACAAGGTTAGGAGTTCGAGACCAGCCTGGCCAATGTGATCAATGTGATGAAACCTTGCCTGTACTAAAAGTACAAAAATTAGCCAGGCATGGTGGTGCACACCTGTAATCCCAGCTACTCGGGAGGCTGAGGCAGGAGAATCACTTGAACCCGGGAGGCGGAGG